>NC_088113.1:8484848-8787878 GCF_036370855.1 Dromaius novaehollandiae | reverse complement strand
AGAGCTGATTGATTTCCCCCGCAATAGTTATTAACCAGCTCAATTCAGAGGAAAGCAGAGCCATTATTCTAAACATTGATTCCTGAACAGGACTGCAGGAGAGGAGTATGCCCAGATATATGTAGCGTGCATGAAAACATCTCAGCCCAAAAAAAGAAAAAGAGGAGGTTCCAAGCCCCAGCCTTCCACACAGAACCAGTTTTCCCTGAGAAAACAATATATATGTTGAGTGATAAAAAAAAAATAATCTTTTGTATCATGAGAAAGATGCATTATTTGTTTAGGTCAAAGGCATTACAAAGCCATTACAATTTTGAATTTGGTTCAAGGTGGTACAGACTGAAAATTGTCTCATCTTGGCAGCAGCTGTTTGGGAGCTCAGGCTAACGAAACTGGGGAGCTTTCTCCATTTTCTTATGGCTGACTCGCCTGGCAACAGACACAGCTGGCGCTAACTGCCTCTCTCCACAGAGTCAGCACAGCTCAGTAAATGGCCACCTAAAACTCAAAGGCACCTGCTGCTGAGAACACCTGATTAAACACCAAGCTTACTACTCTTAGGCTTGCCCTCTCTTCTTCAAGACCCACTTTCCAAGCACTGTTGTGATCCAGAAACTCCCATTAGATCCCTTCCACAGCCAGCAGCCTTCTTTCCCAGCTGCTTTCTGCACAACTGCATGGCACACATCACTGCCGTGTGGATGACTGTGGATCGACTGTTTCACTGTCAAGAAGTAGCCTTGACTCTCCAAGCAAGTCAAGTCCAAAGATAAAACACCAGGCTTCTACTAGCTCATATTCATTATCAGAAGGCGACTGTTTTCAATCTTTCTGTTCCTAGTGATAACTGCCAGCCTTGCTGAACTCAGTTTGATTTCTTCTCATGGGCAGCATCATTTTTTCACCTGCTTGGTATCAGTGTGAGAAAGTTCATGTCCACTCTCTTGGGGTCCTCAACCCAGAGACTTTAACAGGTATGGGAAGACCATATCTGTACACAGAACCACTTCTGCTTCCTAGATGCTGCCTTGCGCATCCTGACATTCCTGCCTCTTGGGCTCAAGTGTCTTACAGGATAGCAACAGCCTCTCCTTCTCAGGCCTCTGCTTCACTTCTGACAGGCTGCTTCCATCCCCTAGTTCTCCCCAAAAGAGTAAGCTTTCATAAGCTGGGCTGTAATTGCCATTGACTTCTCTAAGGCACCCTCATCAAGACATCACGCAAATTAGGCTCAGAAAGGTCCTAAGGCCCTGAAAATTGAGAAAGGCTTTCTTCCTCCTCACAGGAGAGAGGGCAGGTGCTGCTGTTTTAATACTCCTTTTGTGCTTCTTCCTTCTGCTCCAATACCACCTCCTACATCAGTTCCTTGCCGAGATTTGTTCTTCTTCCCTCTTGCTGGTCCATTTCTTAGTGTCCTCAGGCACTGTGAAATTCAATTCCCTCGTTACGTCTGCGTGAAGAGATGGGTCAAAGCTGTGCCAAACACAGCTACACACAGAGAACATTTAACCTATAATATCCTCCTGCAAGGAATGCTGTAGTTGCCGTAAGGTGGATGAAGCCAGAAAAGAAGCGAGACATACTAACTCAGGGCACCAAACAGAACGTTTCCCTCATCTCGTCACCCGTGTTGCCATTACCACCTTCAAAGTAGAACAGAAAAGAGTCTCGCTATAGTCTCAAAATAAGAGACATGAAACCACCCATACTGGATCATGCAAAGGGTCTAGCTGGCCCATTATTGTGTCTCCAGTAGCATCCAAAAGAGGAGGTGAGGGAAGAGTACAAGAACAGGGGAAACATGCAGTGATGCTGGTTGTAGAGAACCAAAATACTCTCCAAGCTCCTGACCACATCCAGCACAGGAGCTTCCTGAGCCAAGAGTTTTTTGTGTTTAATTGCCCTAGACAGATTTTTCTTCCATGAAATAACCTGGTAGCTTTTTGAACCCATGCAAACTTTTAGTATTTGTGATATCCTGTGGCAAAGAGTTCCTTAGCTTAAGTCCTCTTTGAAGACTATCTATTTACCTTGAACTCTTCACCTGCCTATCTCATCAGAAGCCCTCCTGGTCCTTGCAAGGCAGCTGGAATCTACCATGTGGAGGAAAAAGGCAAGTACATTCGGTGATGCAGAGGACATGGTGTGGGTAACCTCAAGAAAGCAGATTGGTACAGACTACAGAAAAAAACATGATGGAAGTCAAAGGAAGTTTGTGGAGCCAATGAATGAAGCAGTCATACATCCAAGCTATTAGTAACACTAAATAGCAACAAATAGCCCCACAGTAGTTCAATTATACTGCCATCAGTTTCAGTTCTGGTCCAAATAGCTCTCTCCTCTTCTAGAATTCAAAATGAGATGTATTACACTTTAAAGAATCTGTGTGAGTGTATGTGTGCCTATGGGACTTTTTCAAGTCACTTATTTGTCTGAATGCCATTGATTTTTCCCCTAATTGTTATTCACTATGCTAATTTCCCTCACAAATCTCACATGCTATTGATCAAAAAGTAATAAACTCTCCAGCAAACAAAACAAGCATTATTGCAATGTTGGGAAAACATCATTTAATATCAATACCATATTTACAATTATCTTTAACCCAAATTTCACCTGCAATGCAATGCATAATCAAAATCAGAGAGCTACAGGCAAAAGGGTAACATTAAAAAACTCCCACTAGACTATGTTCTAGTAGATTATAAGAAGAAAGGCTGAAACAGGACAGTCTCAAACACTTTAAGATATATAGTTAATGCTATAAATAAATACTGCTGAATAAAGTATAGCCTCCCTCCTGTCTCTCTTCTTCTGTTATTTGGAGACAATCACCATGAAGATAAAACACAAGGGCAGTATCAGTATCTGTGCCCAAATATCAATCTAAAGAGGACCATGCCTCATTTAAATTGTGGTTTCTGCATTTTGTTTTATTTTTTGATAAGGACACACTGGATCCAGTCCAGTTTCCAGTATATGTCTGCTGATTTTCCTCATCTTGAGTGAGAGTGGTAATAATAGTGGTAGCAATTTATGATCACTGCAGACCTGAGTCTTGTCCAAACACTATGAAATTCCCCAAACTGTCAGTCGTCTTTTCAACCCATAATTTTCTGCATTTTGCCTGCAATTTCTTATTTTTCTCATGTTAGCTTGAAAATTATTGCTCCTTTTCTTTTGCTGTGCTCTTAAGTTCTCAGATATTTTTATTATCAAAAAATCCACATCACATGCTCCATGCTAAAGAGTGAGCTCTGTTCTGCTTCTACACTGGCCTAGCCTGAGCCTTCTCTAACATACTATCAATGCAAATCCTAATCGAGTTACCGCAAAGTCAATGAACTTAACCAGGTATAAAATTAGTACAAAGGAGATGATCAGATCTTGCAGGGGAGCAGAGAACTAGCCCAAATTTAGGTGGTAGAGTCTGATTTTTATTAATCCAAATAGAACACATTCAGCTCTGCTTTTGTCTTCTCGATCCCCAAAGCATTTCTTGGTAGAAAATCGACTGTTCATGCTTCAGCTCACTGTGTACATTTTTGATGAACTCAGATGGGAACTTCACCCTGTACTGGATACAGTGAGCAGGGTTTGACTGCTGACTGTGGAGAGAAAAGCATCACTGGAAGCAAATATATAATAAGTCTTCAAGGTTGGAGGGTAAGGCAGCTAAACAAGAGCAAGCCACACAACTGCACTGCACCAAGATACGTATTTGTGGAGAATTCAAAATCTGACTGAAACGCCAGAAGATATCTTTACTTGGCACCATGGCTCATCTTTATTTTAAACATGAGCATGGTCTCCGATATTAGGGTCTGAATCTCCAACATTCATAGCGTTTGGATCCAATGTTTCAGTTCAGTCCTACTCTAAGGGAATCTAAGGTTCCTAGTTATTTTCCCATAGTTTTCCCTTCCTGCCTTCTCTGGACGGTTTAAAATCCACCTTTTACCAGTCCAAGCACATTCAGAGTCAAAGATATTATTTCCAAGTTGCATATTTCCAAAAGCTACATGTCACAGAACGTGATGAACACAGAAATCTGTAGCGTGGGTGGATTTGTGAAAGAAGAGCTTTTGAGTGTGGCCTGCCATTCAACTCTGCACCTGGCAAAGAGTGAAAACAATCCTAGCAGGCCAAATAAAACAAAACAAAAAAGCAGGAATGGAATCAGCAATCTCAGGGCAACTCTTGCCACAACCCTCCTCAAGTTTCCTGAATCCCACATTCTCTCCAGCTGAAAGCGCAGCCAGGTTTCTGTCACTAAGCAAAGCCACCAGCAGTTGTGTGACCAGCCATCTCCTGAATGAGGATCATTGAGGTAAGGGCCAGTTCCCTCACTGGTATAAAATGGCATTGCTCCAATCATGACATACCAGCTAAGGATCCAGGCCATGGTTTTTGCATCTTAATAGGCAGAGAAGGAATTATTTTTGTCTCTGGAATTATTTCTGACTAATTTCTGCCATTATACCTCTTCGCATCCAGCACACCCTTGGTAGAAAACATATGATTTCTCTGGTGATATCAAGCTAAGGCGCCAATCCCAACAGAGGTAACTAATGTAACTCTGAAAAATATTTCTAATTAATTTCATAATATTTGAAATTCATATTCTGCTCCCCCACACACCCATTTCAGTAGAATTTTGAAAATAGGTCAATTTTCAGAACAGTCTGCAAATAATGAGATTAGTAACATTCTGTAAATTGATGGCCACCCTTCCTCAGATGGCTATGTTCACGCCTCACTCAATTTCAAAAACCAGATGTAGCAGAAAAAAAGCTGCCTAAGAATGGACGAGGAAAAGTCTTAAATTCGGGGAAAGAAATTCCATACGAGACTGGTGAAAAGACTTGACTTAGCGAGAAGATCAGCAAGAGTGAGCAACAGAGAACATAGTGCATGTGTTCTTTTTTTACCCTTGTAACACAGAAACAAAAGAATACCAGGTAAAGATGAATGAAAAACTCATAGCCAATAAAGAAATTGTATTCTATGCAGGCCACAACCAAGTTACGGGACTCACTGCCTCATATAAAGTATCACTGAGATAAGTATTTATAAAGACTCAAAAAAGTTTAGTCATTGGCATTGATAATCAGAACAGTAAGTTACAACAAAAAGACAAAAACATGGTTGGGTATGTGCCAAGTATCAACTGTCTGAGATAAAAATGAAATTCCACAGTTACAGGGTATCATGTAGGGTTACTTCTGAAGTATCTTGGCTGCTACTGATGGAGGCAGGATACTGGAGTAGAAGGTTTTATGGATCTGATTTGCTAAGACAATTCCTAATTTCTTATTTACTGATTCAGGAGAGCAATAGGTGAAATAGTACAGTGGTGCCAGTCAGGGAATCACTGCCACTGAAATGGGTACTAAGAGCATTTTGAGCAGAGATGCCAGTGATTGAATAAGGATTAGGCACTCACCTGTGAATGAGATCCCTTTCTGACAAAAAAAAAAGTAGCCGTATAATGGAGGAAGCTGAGGAGTGTTTATGCTGCTACTGTTTAAACTGCAACCATCACACAAACACAAGCTTTCTGGCTCCTGTACCTTCTGTGTACATTAAAACTAAATGAGAATTTATAGTCGTTCAGCTAGAGAGTGTGTTAGACCTACACAGACACATGCGAGCATACGCACACCCCTTCTGCCCCAAAGCAAAATATCCGCATCTCTGTTTCTCAATTTCACTTCCAGGAAAACTGCGTGAAGTTGCCAGAAGGAAAAACTAAAGATCATCCGCAAACATTTTTCCTCTCCTGGAGAAAACAGATTAAAAAAAAGTAATAATAATAAAATCAGATCACTTACACAGCACAAAGAACATTCTGCAATTTTTCCCCTCAAAAGACGACAGAGTCACGGACAAGAACAGTGCATAATTTGGTGATCAGAGCATTGTCCAATGGCACAAAAGGCCTAGGGTCACATCTCTGTTCTGCCTGCTTCCGTATCCTATCTACTACATTATTACTTGTTTCTCATTTTAGGCAAGAAATTCCACCCTGAACCAAGACATCTTTCCTGAGGAAAACATCATCAAAACTATTGAGTCCCTGCAGAAAGTCTCAATCTAAATGCAATTTATTTCAAAAAAACAAAAAAACCCTTTCCTTTAAACAAATGGCAACCAACTTTAACATGGACAAAGCTCTGAAGCGCAACAAAAGAGGACACAGTAAAAGAAATACTCAGAAATAGCTCCAAATGCTCATAAATATTCTGCTTTTCTTTCTGCATCAAATCCAGATATAGCAAAACATCCTAACTATTCAGTATGACAACTTCTGCTTAGCTTAATGGCTTGTTCATCTTCACTAGTGCTCTCTCCAAATTACCATAGGCTATAGAACATAATCAGCAACAAAACTAAATTAACCTACCCAGTGAAAGTATCACTGCGTCTGTCAAACACGCTGCACAGAAGTAATCCTGAGACCTACATTTATTCAGTTACATGAGAGGTCCTTGCTATTTTTCTGGTCATAGAGACACCTCACAGTGCAGTTTAAAGGCATCTTAAGCATACTGGTCATCTTGAACCAACTCTGCTAGATCCTAGCTCGATTCATGGATCATCTTTAAGCAATCACAGATTGTCATTTTGAGAAGTTCTTCAATGAATGGTTCAAATAAGCATGGTCTGGATGAAAACAGTTTGTGCTAACATCTCCTTTAAATATTTATATTGTGTGTTCAGCCACTGAAGGCCATCCTTAAAGCTGAATTTTGCTCAGCAATACTGCTATCCCCTAGTTGCGAATGGTAACGTAAATCTTGATGTAGACAGCACTTTTATCATTTCCATCTGCAGCTGTGAGCCAAGTCTTTGTAGCCCAGAACTTGCCAGCTGAACAGCTCGTGTTGACATGAACACCACCTTTCCCAGTTAGTGCCAGTTTCACTGTCACCAAGTGAATAATGAGTTCTCTGCTTTCAAAGCAACTCCCAGTTGCAGGAGTTTTCCATTATTAAAGTCACTCTTTTTTAGCCAATACAACATTTGGTTAAAAAAAAAAAAAAAAAAAAAAAAGAAAAAAAAGGAGGCAGAAGAAAAAATGGAGACACTAGAAATTACTGCTCTACCCAGCAGCCTCTGTTAGGCTAAGGAGCTCATCAGGAACATGGGAGATGCATCTTTTCTACCTGAAGGAATATGAACCAGTAACTCTCACCTCCCCGCCCCCCCACCCCCGGCCTATACTTATCTCCTATGTTACCAGGTTACTAGGATGCAAAGTTCCCTGGTTTTCTTGGGGATCTTTGCCTCTTTACATTAACAAATATTCCACATACCAAGAAATGCAACCCAGGTATCCCAGTTTGTATGTGAGTGTCCTAAATCTATGTCAAAAAACCAGTTTTGCACTCCCTATAAATAAAAAACAGTGCCAAAATGGGAGAGACACAGAATATTCCTCTAAGCAATGGTTAAAACACTCTCTGAAGAAGTAGTACTACTTCCTGGGAGCTGTAGAAGAACTCAAACGTGGATCTTGTGCAGCTATTGGACAGAAAGCTCCTCCCATCACATCTCTTTCCCTTCCTAGAAATATGTAAATACTTCATGTCTTAACAAAAACAATGCTGTTTTGAATGAAAAAGAAAAGCCAGAAAGAAAACACTATTTCTGGCTAACTCTCAACCTCTCACCACACTTTTTTGTTCTACCCGTGACACAAGGTGCACTGGCTACATGACTGGAAGTCATGGCAAAGCTGTACTCTCCCCATCTCCACAAAGAGTTTTCAGGATGTCTTCATGAGCATTTCCAGAATTTATTCACATCTGAATACTTCCCTCTACTGTTTTCATGAGGGACGTTTTTAAAAATCTGTAAAATCAAACAGATTTCATCCACTTAACCAGACTATGTTGGGCCAGACAGAAATCCTTTGCCTAAAGCTGACAACTGGGCATCATACTCCTTAAACTTCCCAAATTCTCTTGTTGCCCTTACCTAGAACCTATAACTTGCCCACAGTGACGCTGGTATAAGGTTGGGTTTTTGCTCACTGGACCAGCTTATTCTGTTTTCTTCCACTCCCCATCCAGTCATACTTGGTCAAAAGTTATCTTCAACATAGCTTAATAACAAGAAACATTCCACAAAGGCTGCATAACATTATTCTGTCCTTAACATACTGGGAAATAAAGTGTGTGGGTTTTGGATTCTAGGATCCAGACCATCTGTTAAACCTATCAGAGGTTTGAATTCTAATTTGCTGTTGATTTAAAAATAGTCTCAGCATTACCCTGTCATTTTCTGTAAATTATATATTATTTAGTTTGCCATTTTTAAATATTATAGCATCGTCTTCCGTCTTCTCTTACGGTTTAATTTAGATTCCTTATCATCTGCGCTGGTACCACTCTCCCCTCCCAGTAACTGGTCCTCTCTGCTCTGTGCCATGGAACCTACCAGACTGCTCACAGCCTGGAAAGCTGGCTCAAAAATTACAGCTAATGTCATAAACGGAGCACAACTTCATCACTGCAAGATGTCACCTTTGTATAAGAAACAAAAAATAATGGTTTATGTATTACTGTGGGTTTCATCAGTTTACCTAGTCATCATACTAATAATCATCTATCTTGTACTGACCTGTATTACAATTGTTGAGATCAGCAATTAAGGTATCATTGTTTCATGTATAATATAAAACTGATAAGCTTTCCATATTTTCCTAGAGACCCTCAGTCTTTTTTTTTTTTTTTTCTTCAAAATTAAGACAAATTACGAGAACTGGATCCGCCTTTCTCAACAGACCCAACGCACTGCTTCCTAGACTCTGCTGTGGTACTGCATCTTTAGTCCATCCCACTGAATGGACTATGTGACTTATTTTCTGAGACTATAAACAAAAGGGCTTGAGCCCACTCCCAGAAGGTAGGCAAGATGCCAGTTGATACAATTGTGGCATTTGCAATAAAAGTGGTTATCAACTAGAATGACAAAAACTAAGCACTTCCCTTGCAGGTTGCCTGCATGCTTCTGCCCAAGTAAAACTGATCACTTCTATTTGTATTTACACACATCACAGTACAGAAAGTTGCTGCTTTCAAGCTCTGATTGCAGCAGAAGACAATCCAAGCTCATCCAGCAGACAGTAACCGAAACTGGGACTGATTTAGGTTTCCATCTGCATAGCTTGACACAAACAGCATCTCACAGTGCACCTCTGCACTGGCTCAGTTTAGTAATGGATGATACAGCAGAGTTTTGTGACAACTTAGACTTTTTACACTTACTTGTTGTCCAGTTCCAGCTAAGAAGAGGCAGACTCGAGGCCCATGTTAGATACCCTTTCTGAAGCATATTCTAATTTGCTTCCTGACACATTCCTTCCCCCCCCCCACTTCAGACACCTGACAGGAAAGAGGACTCGGCCAGGAGTTGGTATCTCATTATTTGTGGAACACATACATCTGCAGCAGTGGTTCTCAAACATTAAACTCAGCCAGCATACATTTAACTTATTTCTCATTACTCAGTTGTATTTTGCCTTAACTATCAAAACTGCAGCTGTCATGAATTTGTGCGGCTGCAGATGTGGCCACATTAAAAATTAACTGTGCACAGTGAGTTACATACAAGCAGTTCCTGACCCTAAGAGTCTAGAAGCTAAATGGGACGACAGCCAACAGGTGTAGAAAGAGAAAAGGAAGAACAGGGAAATAGTAATGTGACAATCCTTGAGAGTTTATTTAACAATTATGCTGATTTTTTTCCTCTTAATAATCAATCCCAAACTGGGCTGTCTTGGATTTATCACACCTGCATGTGCAAAGCAGCTCTACCTCTCATGCACACTCAGACCAGACTCTCTAAACATCTGATGCCTACAGTGAATATTACAGAGATATCAGACCTACTGCAAACTGTCTGTGCAAGGCTTAAGACAGCTTTTCCCCAAGTTTTCCAATTACAAACAGCTAAAAAAATCAGTGTTAAACACCAAAATCCAAATAAATGGATGTTATCACAGGCAAAACCAGCATTACACCCTTCCATACACTTAAATCAACCATTGCCCCAAGTGCTCCGTAGCCCTGAAAATGAAGCCAATTTGTCTTACTGCCTGCTTGTGGAATTAAGAAGCCGAATTTATTATGCCAAAGACCAGAATTTTAGATCTTGGACCTTCAGAATTGCAAAAATCCAACACTACAGTTCCTGTCCTCTTTCCTATGGCAGTCTTAGAAAGGACATGCTTATTATTACAATAAAGTGTTTTGGGGGACTATCAGCAAGAACTGTTATCTACAAGCCCTAGCACTGGGAGTGCCAAAAATTCCTGCAACTGAACCTCTGTCAGTCACATCATCTCTGGACAGCAGACAAAGATTGGTGCATCCCCCAGAAGTTCAACTTACTGTATTTTTCCACATAATTTTAACTCTGCAGTTACAAATTTAAAGAATCTAACTCATTCTTTAGCCACTTTCCACCTCACGAAAACACAACGCAATCTGACAGAAGTACTCATCTACATTTAATGAAGACACATCTGGAGTCAGGACTGAGGCTTCTAGGAAACATACCACAGCCAAGGAGTTCGACACGGCTGGCTCATCCTGCACAGCACTGAAGCCGTTTGATAAAACACACCTTAACTCACAAACATAAGCATGCGTGTGCACACGCACACGAATTACCAGTGAGACACCACCACCAATGCAGTCATTTCACTCTGCCAACTGTTCCAGGGAATTGCAGACCAAATGAAGGTAACCAGAAAGAACTCGAGGAAAAGAACCAAAAAAGAAAGTATAGAAAATGAGACCAAAAGGAGAAAATAAGCTATTCTGTAATAAAACAGAAAATGGCAGCAACCTTCATAAAGGAATGAGTGGGACTTCACTGCTCTCGCAAAGCCGTTTTTAGCTCCCTTCACCGATCAACTCCCCTACTACAGCAGCTTCTCATTATATTTGTTATGCTGAACCTCAGCGCAACGCTGAAGGCCATATCCATGAAAGCAACAGCAGCTGGCAGTATGGCAGGCCTTCCTCACCGCACGCTGTGCCTTGGCTGCTCAGCCCACCATCACACTGCATAACAGGGCAAAGTCCACGAGCTGCCCCCATCCTCATTCCTGAGCTACTATTTGCTTAATGTCAGAGACAGACACAAGAGGGCTGTGGTAACACATGGTGGTGGCCTCCGGCAGACTCTTAAACCGTAAGTGTACATTAAGACTTTGTTTTGGCCAGACTTTCATTTGGGTGGTTTATTTTTACTACTTCTTAATTACTCTAATTGAAGGGGGAATATTTCCCTTCATTTCTCCCATTCAGCCACTTCACCTCCTCCCACCCGCTGCTCCCTTTTGAGCCTCTGCCTGCAAACACCACTGTTAGTCATATTACTATGTTATACTGAGGGGTGGTTGGGCCTCCCCCTGCCACTTCAATTTTGTTGGAAAAAAGAACAGATGAATTTCATTAAGTCCCTTGGCTTGTAGGCTGACACACCCTACTACTCAAACACAGGGATTAGCTAGGTCCTTCTAATAAACAAAAGAGTGGAAAAAAAAAGTTATGTCCACTATTTGTTTAAGGGATTCTGCATTTACAAAGGAGAGGGGAACATATGTGAGCAGACCTGCAAGATTTAGCCATGACTGAAGGAGGGTGAAGGTGGCCTGGGACGGGGAGGGAAAGGCCGTCCTCGCTACCCCTTGGAATTTAAGAGTCCCCTCTACTTAAAGGCTGGTAATCACGCCACTGCAAGGTGATCTTCACCATCCTTCACAGACAGGAGGCTTTTTCACTCTTGCAAATACTTAGCTACCATTCAATCACAAGCATTTTGCTGAAAACTACAGCTAGAGTCCAGATTTGCACAGTAGTCTTGTTAGATAATTAGTTGGACTAACCTCACTGCTTTTGTGCGTGCATTAACTAGAGAGCAAGAAGCAGTGCTCCCCACCACGGCAGATGAAAGAAGGCAAAACGCCTCCATGCTTTCCGATCATGTGGAAAGCAAGGGGCTTCCAGAGCAACTCCGAGAGCATTCAGCACCTGCTTCGCTAACTCGGAACAGGCTTCCAAATCCCCCTGCAGATTTTTTCCTCAACACCTCAATACCCATTTTCACATCCAATTATTAATCTGCATACACTAAATTCTTTGCTTCCTGGAGATCTGGCTGACTATTTCAGCCCTGAAATAAGAAGGGTTAGAAAGTGAGAGAGAAAACAAAGCTCCAATTCCCAGATGGATTCTAAAAACAGGAGGGGAAAAAGAAGGGTACAGATTAAGTCACTATAACTTAGCATTTCTTACTTGTATTGCAGCTTTACTAAACAAACGTTCATATAGAAGAGGCACGGTAATTTGGGATTTAGTAGTGATTACCATGAATGACCCTGAGTTATTCAAAGTTCTCAACACTAAAGCCTCACATTTCAGGCCTTCCCTCCGCTTTCCACCACCCTTGGCATCATTTTTACATTTCCATTCTTAGAGGAAGAACCATATTTTAACAAATCCATCACTACCCAGGTGATATAATGGAATGCCTTTTCTTTTTTATGCCAGCAGGATACACTCGGGAATATATATATTCTCGGGAACAGTGAAAGTGAGGAAGTTTACAAAATAATCTTGAAAATCTCTTTCTAACAAGACACTTCCCTAGATCACCTCAGATTCTTCTGGTCAGGAGAAAGAAATTCTTCAAAGAAATTTTGTGTAAATCCCTTTTTTGACTAATGTTCCTCGAATTCTCACAAAGCCCCCAAATAAACAAGTTCATTTCTCTTTTTAAAATGTTTTCATTTTCTGATAAGGAACCTTGTCAGATCCTGAAAAGGTCAGAAATGGTACCAGCAGATTAGTAGGTGCTTCCACTGATTGCAACTGGGTTCTGCAAAACATCTCATTTCCTTTGAGCTCTCAAGCCAAGGTCTGAATACAGAGAGTGAGCAAATATAGAAGCACAGCTGCTTTAAGCTTCCTCTGATCCTCGCTCACAATGTATAAGTGGTGCTCCTGCACCAAACTGCACTGTGATCAAAACCAGCTGATCCTGAGTTTATCAAAATGCTACTGTTTAAATTGTACTTGAGTTTTTACAATTTTCCCTAGTATATTTTACTGGGGCCTTTGTAAATCTGATAAAATGCTGGAGCAGCTATAACCACTAAACATTGCTAATGTTACCCTTCACAATTGTTTCTGATGCTCCTCGCTGCCCCATGCGGTCACTGGGGTTGACTGCCACTAGCACAGCTCCAGAGGAACTCTTTCACTTGTTCTTTCCCTCTTTCAATCAGAAACCCACACTTACACAGCACCCTTCATGTGCATATCTCAGAGTGCTAGGCAGTCATTAAAATCAAATGAAATAAAAGAACATAAATTACAAAGCAAGGCAAATTAAATAATTTTTTAAGGCTTGATTTAAGCACTGTCAATGACTCAGAACAACAGAATAGGAGAAAAATATGCTAATAAGATAATTCAACTGCTTTATCCTAACAGAGAAACAAAAACAACTTGGGAGTGAATGCCTCACTAGCTAGGTGACATATAACACACTGACTCACTTACCTCGAGCAACTTCAGATCAGATATTCTTTAATTCATGGGAAAAGGTTAATTTTTTTTATTTATTTATTTCCAAGCTTTAGGAACCATGCTAACAACTGCCTAGAAACTCTGAAGTGAGTGATGCAATCAGCAATCAAGTTTCTAGCCCTGCCTGGCTGACTACAGACACACCTTACCACACTTCAGTCACCAAGATTTTTGTGACCTGCAAGCCATACTCTTCTACAGGATGACTGAAGGAAAGATCTCCCACTGGCCTCTTACTCAACTGTCACCTACATTCAACGGAAAAGCATCCACCAAGAGCAGTGTGTTCAGGATCAGATCATTAGCACCAAGTTCAGATAACGCTGCTTGGGCACAGGTTGTACAGCTTATGGCAGGAACATCCTGCGCTCACAGGAGGCTGGGACTTTTGCAATAAGGTTGTCTGCCATTGACTAAGTGCAGGGTTTTCTGACAGCAGTAATGCAAAACACATGTGCATTCTCAAGGCTACATTGCATTCCAGCAGCGAGTATCAGGTGATATTTACAGGAGCTGCTGTTTTAAGCATGCAGTGATTGTGTACTCTGTTACTCCATACTCTTAAGTGTGTCAGGTTCACCTTACATGACAGAGGCAGCAAGCAAAGCTGTTAAACTGTCCTCCTTGAACTCACAAACCTTTCCAAAAAAACATCTCTGTACACGAGCAGCTTTGCTCCAGCTGAAATGGCTTTGCTTATCCATGTTAAGTCTGCCATGCAGGAGACCATTTCCTCTTTATTTTCCCCCTCAAAAAAGTTAAATTATTTAAAAAAAAAGAAAAGAAACATTTTCTTGAGTGGTTGCAGGTCGCTCTGGATCAGTGAGGTTTAACTTTAGTGTGTTGTGATGAAATATTAATACTGAGTCAGTGTGTTTATTTCTTCAAGCGTCTGGAGCCGCTGAGTGTTTATGCCTTGAGATTAGCAGGAAGTGTGTCCATGCATAGCAGCCCTGTACTTAGAAAGTCCGAGATTTCAACATTTGAAGACTGTCCACAGGAAATCAGCTGCATCGGATTTTGTGTCAGTTCTGCTGCAAGACGGAGAGTCATTCCTTAGAGACTTCAACCCCATAAGGGAACAACAGATTGTCAGGTTGCTAACAGCGTCAGAAAGGCATGTCTCAGGCCCTTGGTTTCCACTGCAAAGTATTCAGACTTATCTGAAGCAAGCAAACAACTAGGCCATAAACTCACCAGCAAAAACCAACATAGTAAGGGCGTCCTAATTTACTCTTTATAATAGCAAATACCCTCTGGTCAGGAATAGCTCTCTGCATACCTTTTAGCATCTAAGATACTATCCGTAAAAAACACAAATTCTGTTTTCTTCAAGTTTTGAAGAAAGTGTATTAACTCCTTAGATTGTAAATGGACATCATTCAGTGGGATATACAAGACTTCCAGACTGTCTCCTGCAGGACACAGCAGCAAACACTGGGCAAGGTGGGGCTTGGACCATTGTTTGCACAGAAGGCCGGGACGCCTACGGCTGAAGGAGTGCCAGGAAACCTACAGCTTCCTTCAAATCCAGCCCGCACCAGTTCATTCCATAAACACACAGGCCAGGAAGTCACTTGCCTTTCCCATTTGAAAGGTTAGGAGGGTCTGAAAGGAAGGGCAAGAGGAGGAGCAGAGGCAAACGTAGAGGAAAAAGGATACTGCAATGTCCTGCCCCAGTTTCATATTCTGTTTGGGGGCAGATCCACTTCCCCTGTTCCTGCAACAAGTGGAAACAGGATCTATGTTTTGGCCAAGAATCTCTCTTATGTGCCATTCACACAGGGTCATCACAGCTACGGTCCTTTAGGCTACGTTTTTTCTCCAAATAGGTGAGTCACAAAACCAAGTTCCTGGCCCCACAGCAATGTTCTGTCTGAATTTCCTTGTTAACATTTTCAGTCTGGCACTGACTGTCAGTGCCAAAGGAGCTAGAGCTGTTGAAAGGAAATGCAAGCTACTACATCAATTTGGCTTTGCTGTAGAGGAGGAAATACAGTACAATACATTACAGCTTATTATACACAGCAACCTTCCTGCAAACCATATTCCAGAATGCCTTTTAGAGCAAAACAGAAAGTGTTAGCACCGTGAGAGAAGAGTTACAAGACCTAAGGATTCCCAAGGGACTTGCAAAATCGCTGCATGGGCAGAGAGTAACTCGAAAACATACAAAGCAGAAAGCTAAGCGAATGCTGCTGGGGATGGCATAGCTGCCAAAGAGATGGCTCTCTCAAAAAGTGATCCGACGTAACCAAACGGACACAAGAAAGCCAGCACTAGCTGTAACAGGAGAGAGGAACAGCTGAAGTTTCTGAGGAAGGCTGAGGTTTCATCAGAAGGACTAGTTCTCACACAGAGAAAGATAAGGCAGGCTCAAAGCAGACAAATCGGACTGGCTGTTACTGTGTTCATGTTTTAGCCCTGCTTGTGCTCACATTTAGTGACCAAGTCAGACACATGGGTTACTGGAGCGTAGCATGCAAACTGAATGGCTGAATTTTTATCTACAAAATCCGTTCTGAGGTTGTATGGCAGAGTTTCCTGAAACACTTGAAGATGACCCAATACTCCAGCGATTTCTATCTACTCTGTACATACACTGGTGTAGAGGAGTTTTAATTCTGGTGTGATTATATATGAAAAAGTTTAATGGACATGATTAAAAAACTGATCATCTGTACTATCTCAAATGCGTAAGTCAATAAATATTACTTTTTGAAGAACAGTGCCAACTTCACTGACATTATATATACACCTCAATATATATTAAACTAATTTATACCTACAGTATACAGCTGTGTTAATCTGCGAGCAAACTGAGATGCTGCTGTGATCCTACAGGAGTGTTAGCATTAGGACAGCACCATTGTATTCAGAACGAGGATTGGCTCCCTCCATCATAATTAAGTCTTTCACACCCCTGGAAAGGAGGCAGAGAAAAATATTCCTGCCCCTTTAAGAGCAGCCACTCTAAGAAAAAGAAAGACATGCACGTAGGCACGAACACACACAAAGAGATTATTTGTGCTTGACATAAACACTTGCAGTGTAAGTAGTAAGACATACATACATACATACACACACACACACACACACAGAGGAAAAAGAAATTAGATAAGTCATAACAGTACTATAATAAAACTATAAAGCAGGAAACTGCTCCAGGCATTTGACATGCATCTTGGCACTTTTAATGAGGAAAAACAAAAGGCTCAAAGTGCATCCTCAAGAGCTTAAGTGTGCATGCGAATGTGTGTGCAAGAGGGCGAGGAAGGCAGTGGTGGCACTCCAGGGGGAGGAGGAGGATGCTCACCGAGGCCCATCAGGGAGCAGTAAATCTCCACCGTTGGGCACACCCCGCCTTGCTGCTCACGCTACATTAGGCATGTTGTACTCCCTTTGGTTTATGGAGGGTTGTGGTGCTCAATGAGCTAGAACAAGAGCTGCAGTATCAGGGGATAGAGTGATGTCTCCACCAGGCAGCTCCACTAAGTGAGGCTCTGTTTCCCTTTTCCCTCTTCCTTGTTTAGGATTGTGCCAGGAAAGGAGTCAAATACCCCCCCCCCCCAAACTTCTGCAAGTGTAGCTGTGATTTACACACATCCCAAGTTTATGATTCTGTATTCCATAATACAAGCTCTGCGAAAGGTGTCATTTTTCTCAGCTGTCACTAAAAATTCAGTCTCGTGACTTTTTTCTTGTTAGCCTCCACTTTACAGAGAGGCGGAGCAGCCGCAACTTTCCACCAAATCACTGGCATTTTTGGATGGAGAGGACGAACTATAGCACTCTTTGGAAGAGCAGAAAAATGTGCAAGCATACCTTAAGCCTATGGGCTAGAGCGTAGCACTCAGACCAGCTGCTGCCCTCCTGCATTCTCAACCCCTCCTGGAACCAGCCTTCATCCTCCCTCCCCCTCGTTATCCTTCCGCTGCCTCTGACCTTTCAGCATTTTAATCAATTCACTTCCATTTTTTATCATCTCTAACTTCCACAGTTCAAGCCACTATTGTATTATTTTCATGCTGTACAAAACTTGTTCTTTATCTTTTACAAGTGCCTGAGCCACTCAGGAATAGAGATGAACAAAAAAACCCAAAACTTACAATTTGCCAGACATTTCTAATATTGAAAACCTGTTTTCATGTCACATGGGGGGAAAAAAAAAATCAAAATGTTTAAATGGATACAAGAAATGAGATGGGACGTTAAAATAATCCAGCAGCCAGTGGATTTTTCTGGATGTGAATTCAAGTTCCCACTGGAAACTAAAGATAAAGCTCCAACCTTCGTACTTCAGAGGACTCTGTCACGGGACTCTAATCTGCCTGAATGGCTCGTGAATTCTGGTCAACATTATGAAACTGTCGCTTTAAAAATCACTCTGTTGTCTGCATCTGTAAACAGATATCTGCAATGCGAAAAACACACGCGTAGGAAAAAAGAATCTGAACTACACCTAGAGGATGATCAGCTTTATATTAACTACCACATCTCAGAGAGGAATTCCTTACGGTTTTGTCAACATCTGGTCGATGCTCAGCTATGGACGAAAAGCAAACAGAAAGTTAACAACTAAGAAAGTCAAAAAGAAAGAAAAACACAAAAACTCTTCATTTTACCATCACTGAACTCCAAGATCTTGAATATCACATACAGTTCTAGTTCCATCAACACAAAAACGCGACAGTAGAAGTATAAACGGTACAAAAGAAAAAGTAACAAGGCTCAGAGGTATTTGAGAAGAGGAGCTAGACAGACTAAACAGAGCTTAAACCAAACCAGAGTCTTCAACTTGAAAGAGGGATGACTAAAGAGAGATTACAATAGAGGTCTGTAAAAACAGACTATTAAATCATCAACCATACAAAGGAAGTTATTAAGAAGTGTTTTTTCACTGGTTCTAACCAAGCAAGAGCTAGGGATTACACAATGGACTGAGCAGACAGAAGGTACCAAGCTACAGAAGAAAGCATCTGGAGGCCAAAAGCAAGCAAAATTTTACAAAAAAGGAATATGACAGCTTCATGAGGACAGTTTCATATTACCCACAAAGGCAATAACAAGGGAGCCTCAAGGGTGCATCAGGACCTGCAACCCTGATCTTTAAACACTTTCCTTAAGTAGCCTCTACTGGTCAATACTAGTCACAGCTACACCAAAGATCCACTTAGGCCAAGACCCTGCTCCAGCACGGCGGGTCTGCTTTGCTCGTGATGGGCCGCCAGGGCAAACGCACTCAGAACAACAGTGGGTCAACACAACTCAACGGCTTTTTATTTGAGGTCAGCTGCCTTTGGATAAGGGATAATGCTGGGAGAAGATTCTTCAGACACAGGAGGAAATAAGACAGCAAATAGAGATGCTGACAGCTCATCAGCAAAGAGAAGGAGATTGCAACACAGAGTTTGAAAAGATATTATGCTGGAAGGCCAGGAAGCACTACTGGTTGCAGGAAAAGGAGCGCTTATCTTGGATATCATGTGCTTTTGTAGCAATGTTTGGTGTAACTACAGGACTGAAGTGACAAAACATACCACAAACTGTCCGCCTTCCTACAGATGGGCATCCTCACACTTGTGGAGAGAAGGAACTAGACCGTGGGACACCTGAGTTCCAGTAGATCATAGGGGGTTTTTTAGCCTGTAACCTCTCATACTTGCCCCTTTTTCCGAATACGCCAGGACCTTTCCTCGCTCAGCATAAAGACTTTCTGCAGCTGTATGTTTGTTGGACACACATCACATGGCAACTGGAAAACTAAACTTTTAACCAACATCAACACTACGGTAGTCTTTTAACCTAAGTTTATGTTTATCACAGTTTCCAATTTCAAGAATGAAGAAGTAGTGCATACATTTAAAATGCCTATCTTACCTACAATAGAAACTCAATTTTGTCAGTGCTGGGGAAGAAAAAGGGGAATTTATTTTGTTGCCACTCATATCCTGGTACCCTGCAGAAGTTTAAAAAACAATGATCCAAAGACCTGGGATACAGAAAATCATTACAGAGGTTTAGTCCTGATTTCTTCTTCCCATTTTCATGATGACATTTGTTCATACGGAAGAAATACCCTGTACAAACGCCCAGGCACACAATTCATTGCTTATCCTGATAGCTATAAACACCCATATGGAGGGCATTATGATAGCCCACGAGGACAAAAATAAAGGAAAAATGATTTAGAGGCAATGCTTAGCAGTACATATAGTATCCCACCCTCTTGCATCCTGGCTATCTTGGTAAGAAAGCATTTGCTTGATTGCTTTAAGAAGTTCTTGTACACCTCATTTAACTTATTTTCCAGATCAATCAGGTCAAGTCCCTGAAAAATCCCCTCAGGTTGCCTTTTTAAACATTGATTTGTTGCCTTTTAAGCAAACAAAATAGAAGTTTCCTTTTCAGCTGGCATGAGCTTGAGTCCAGATGCAGGGCTCCAACCCAAAAACAGCATTCAGCAAAGGACCCACATACCAGGCAGGATGACTGATTTTTGCCTGCACTTCCCCTCCCCTTTTTTTCCTGCCTTGGGAAATATTTGGGATGCACGAGCAGACAGCCTTTTTTAGGCATCGCCTGCTTCTAGGAAGAAAAGAATGGGTGAATGGATATAATAGGCCCAGAAAGTAGAGCTGTTTAATCAAAACCAGTCATGAACAAAAGAAAGCCAAGGAGCCCAGGAGGATAATTATATTTCACACATCAATTAACATTCTTTCGCTGCCACTTAAGAAATCCCATTTAATTGCCCTGCCTAAGTCCTGATTGTATAGATGTCATACAGAAGGTGAATTGGCTACAGCGGAGGGTGCCATGTTATGGAAAGCATACAAAGCTGTACAGTAGAAAGTCTGGCTTTCTAGCACGTTAACCCTGCATGCTCGCTTGTATGAATAATGCTAATGCATACTTAGCTTTAACAGGATCAAAGGCAGTGATCCAAAATCTAATCTCGGCTACTTTACAGTATTTACAGTGTCAGCTTTTTATATTCCTATCACAATAGCAGCTAAAGGCTTCAAGAGATCTATATAAACATAACAAGACACTTTCTCTCTGATAATCTTAAAGTAGAGGTAAGGGAAGCATGCCTTACCTACAGGCAGGAAACCAAGCCTTGGACAGACTGAGCAATTTAATTAAGCAAGGTCATGAGAGAAGAGCTACAAGGCAGCCTCAGATCTCTGAGTCTCAACTTCTTAACATCAGGTACTTGTCCTTGACTGGAATTTCTAAATACTATAGCAACATCATCATCATTATCAGGTTCATTTTTCTTTTAAAGAAGAGGCAGTGCAAAAAAACATCTGTATGCCCAGTTCTTCACAAACAAAATATTTTTTCCATACATAGAAACATCAAAAAAAAGGAAAAAGCTCAAAAACTAAGCAAACCATTTCTACTGGGAAATCAGTGAAAGAGCAAACTAAAATATTTCTATGATTATTTACTGGAACACATTTAAGCACTATTTGGGTGGCAAGTCAATGAGCATCCTGCCAGCCCACAGGGTTGCACCAGCGAACAACAATTGTATCACGGTGATACACAGGCGTCCTCAGCAGCAGAGCAGAGGAACGGTTCCCAAACACTGACTCCCGTTACACAGCAACCCACCTCCTTCTGGGGCAGGATTTTGTTGTTGTTTTTTGTCTGCCTTTCAGTAATTAGACTACAGGTTTTGGATACTATCTTGAAAACCCCTGTGCTGCCTGCCATTCACATATCAGTAGTGACCTGCCTCACTAAACAAAACATAGCAGTCAGCCCTGTAGCTTGCACAGACACAGAAATTAAGGCAGGATGGTTTATAGTTGTCCTTTCTTCTCCCTTCCCCCCCCAAATTCTGCCAGAAACAACCATGACAGTGTAATTGCATCTTCAGGGCCACTTCTACAGACATAGGTGCTGGTAATTAGACATCTGACAACTATTTCTTCCACAATCCTAACCAATTTTGCCAGCAAAAGTTTTGTATTTAGAACAAGTCTCAAATACAGGCTGGATAATACATAATATTTAATATATTCAAAGCACACTAACATCAGGGTATCTACAGAATTAGAGTTTACTCTAGCCATCCAGAATAATAATTAACAAAAAAAGAAAGTCTTAGAAGGAAAATAAATTAAATTCCCCTCATTCAGTAAGGATAATGAAAGCCAAATTGCTCACTGCATCTTTATTGGGTGCTGTATGCCTAATAAAGAAAAACTGTATTACAAGATACTGAGTGTTGTTATTTAAGTCATGTGATTTTCTGTCACTAAGTAGTAACAGATTTTATTAAACAAAATGGTTAGAATAAAAATATATGGATTGTGGCAGCCACTGTAGAAGACTGAACAGGAAATCAAGAATTTTTTTGCATTAAGTGAAGACACCTTTTTCCACCTAAAAAGTACTAAATAGATTTAAATTAACTGAAAACTCCAGTACTTTTTTTGATTAATTGTATGAGCCTTCTGCAAAATATTTGACTCCTTAGGCAATCTCACCATATGGACTTAAAAGTCACCACGGATGGACTGCAGCTCCACCATAGATCTGTTTCAAATCAGCCCATCACGGTGTGTGTCTACAGGAGGAGGCGTTCATGGTAAGGGACTTAGGAACTTCCAATTTGAACGTACTGATGTTCTTAAAGTACCTTTCCAATATATTTTACTAGTATCAAATAATACTAATTTATTTCTCACTAATATATCTGTGTGCCATTTTTGACAACTGTTTTTTTAAAAACAAAAAATAAGTAGTTTTTCTGTTCAGAACACAGGACAAACATTATATAAAATTTAATTAACTACCAACTTGAGCTAGACAAAATACAGTGTCTCCACTTTGTAGATAAGGAGAGTGACAGAGAGAGGATAAATCATTTGTTCGAAGCTACCCGATAAATTTTTTGACAGAAGCAAGATTATAACTAAGGAGTTCCTAGCTCCCCATCCAGCACTTACTCGATTAATTCATGCTGCCTTCACAAGCTTCATAAAGTTTCACTGTGCAGAGCAAGTTTGTTGAACAGAATATAATCTCCCTGCTGCATCAAAAACACAGCATTTTAGAGAGGCCAGCTGGCTCCTCTCCCAGCATTAAATCATGCTAGGCTCCCTGCTGCATTTCAACGGTTAACACACACAATGCCTTTTCGCTGAACCCTCACATCTTCCTACTCCACTACTGGGGAGGAGGGAAGATAGGAGTTGTATGAGAAAGCAAACGCAAAGAAAGCATGAAATACGAAGTAACTGGGCTGGTGATACCGAAGACGTTATGACTGGGATAAAAGCATTCAGAAGAAAGTAGTACATTAAATTTAGCGTCGTCACTAAAGCCACAGTGGCTGTATAGGACTAGACACTGTATGATCATGCTCAAAACCCGCAGTGCAGTATCTGTCCCAAGCAGTATCCAGGAGCCTGCAACCGAGAGAGACCAAACAATCGTCCTCCACTTTCTCTGCAAAAAATTCATCCTAGACACTCACAGGCTATAGATTAGCTTCAAGTTTCACGATCATCCTACAGTACTCTGCAGCCACAGTAAGAATAGATCTGAATATTTAGGTCATGTT
This sequence comes from Dromaius novaehollandiae, assembly GCF_036370855.1. Classification (NCBI taxonomy): domain Eukaryota; kingdom Metazoa; phylum Chordata; class Aves; order Casuariiformes; family Dromaiidae; genus Dromaius; species Dromaius novaehollandiae. The sequence goes on along the minus strand of NC_088113.1, from coordinate 8,764,685 downwards.
TGGCATGACCTAAAGTGACATCTTTGAGGAGAGAGAGACAGCCTTTGGACCTGATTCACAGACGCACTCACATTTTTTGTTTAAAAAACAGGACAAGAATAAACAAAAGGTAATCCCAGACATAACTTGAGGATATCACAGCAAAATGTGAGTTTTAACAGAAAGTTTTACTTTCGTCTGTGAAGGTGAGCTAAAAAAAGAAGAGAAGGCCAAGTTGTTCTTGATCGACCAGACAGATGCACACTAACTTTAAGCTGATATACATAAAAACTACTAAAGCTTGTTTGCAGGTGTAGCCAACCAATCTAGGGAAGGTATTTTACATTTGCAAGCAGAAATTTAACTGAAATATGCAACTGCTTGTCTTACCCCATATACCCAGCCCTGACATTAAAAAATGTTGTTACTGTTAGCTCTGAAAACAGATCGCAAATGCAAAAACATAAGCATACTTCTGAATGCAAAACCATACCATACAAAGTTCAGGCAAGACAACTGCAGACAGAAAAAAGTATAGCGCTTTTCTTTGAACTCCAAATACTAGTCTTTAAATTAGCATTGTACTAGATTAGAAAGTGAGAGTTTCCAATCCCGAGCTGTAAAACTGACTTTCACATGAATTTCATAAAGTTTCTTCTTGCCTCAAATCTATAGCAAAATTCTGCAGGGTGCCTCTTCAGCAATACAGACTATCGCAAGCAAGTCAAACATGCCCCATCAGTGGCTTCCAGCAGAAGATCAAATCAATTCTATGTTTCCATCCTTGTCTTAAAGGTGCTCAATGCCTGGACTCTGGAAAGCGAAATATCAGAGATGAAAACTGCAATGGGTAATGAATTCCACCAGAAATGAAGGACAATCACAGTCCCTGCTGCCTTCAGTACTACATTCAGGGCACATTTCCTCCTTCCCTCTAATATGCAGACAGAGTGGCACAAACATTTAAAATCAAGCAAAGAAACAAAAAGCTTCCAAATAGACTTTCCAAACAGTACACAATGAGGCCAAAGACAGCATTACAATTCTGTCCTGAACAAAAGATAAGATTAATAAGCCTATGACACATTAGTCATATCTCTCAAGGCACTATTATAAGATGCTTGGAACTACACTAATGAGGGATATATAAAGAATAGGACAGAAGAGAAGGGTGGCTTAATAGTTGAAGAACTTCACTGGGAGTAGGAATGTTTGTCTTCTATTTGCCACAGACCTCCCATGTGATACTAGACAAGTTACTTAATCTGCCCATGTTTTTCCTCAGTGGCATAATGGCAATAGCTCTTCCTTCTCCTTCCCTGCATCCTCCTCTCTCTCCTTGTATTGTAAGCTCTCTGTGCCAGGGACCGTCACAGTTTGAACATCATGCACAACAAATCTTTAGTCAAGACACTGTTGAAATAAGGTCTTTTGACTGTATTTTTCCGGCAAACAGAGGCGTAGAAAACAACATCAACCACACAATTTCCATTTCTCCATTTATTATTATTAGGTAATAAAACAGAATTCACACAGAATAAGTTTTCAAACTGCTTCCAAGCGAGAGAGACTTTTTTTTCTTTTAAACCTAAGCTGGCCTCTCACATGCAGCTCCTCACTAGAGCACATGATCTTCCGATTTGAAAAAAGACACAACTCCCCTCACTCCTGGCTGTTCAGAACAGCAGCCATGGCCTGCTGTAGTCAGATCAAGGCCAGCAAAGGCTGGCATCCTATGCCAGGAGTTTGGACCTAAGCCCAGTCATGTTTGAGCTATTAGAGATCTAAGAATGTGAAGGGAGACAGAAGCAAATGAAAAGAAAAAATAAATAAATGAAAGAAGGTGTTTAGAGGAAGGCTGGGAAAAGAAAAAAAAACGGGGCCCTACTGGAGATTAAAACTTTGTTCAGTGTCCAAAATTCAAAAGCAGCTCTTCTGTGGGTTGGCTTCTGCCTTTCTACAAACAAGCTGGCCCTGCTTATAACCTGTATTAATTTATATAGCCACCAGCAGTGCCAGAACTCATACAAACCCCTGTCCCGCTGTTTGCTGAACGTTTAAGAGACAGCTCATTCTGTGTAAATTGCCGGTCAGTCACTTGTCAATGATCTCCTTTCAGCTACTCCCAACACCTCTCTCCCTCCCCACTACCCTTTTCCCAACAGCAAGCGATGCCGCTCGCCTGCCTGGGACAAAACCCAGGGCTGACTAACCCGAAAGGCATCCGGCCTCGACCACGGAATGTCCCTGACGTGCAGCGAGCGCCCGGCCTCATGGCTCGCTTCCCCCTGCGTCCCGATAAAGGGGGGAGCCGCGCGGGGAGAAGTGTGCGCCGAGACAGGGACGGAGCAGCCTCTGCTCGCCCGGCTTCGCTTGCGCACCGTTACAAGTCATTTTCAAACGCACAGCCTTGCTCATAACGCAGTGTGATTCTAATTAGCCCCCAACGCTGTTTATTCATTATGGTTAAAAAAGATAATCTTTATTACATGTCACACAGAGGTCACCACTGTTTGACTTATGTGACAGTGTGTAATGACTGCCTGGTAGATTGTCATTAGGGTCAAAACTCTACTCTTAAAAGCTTTTCGTCTCTTAAGTGGAAGCAAAAGAATCGACTATTTTAGCAAGCAACTGTAAGCAAACTTAAGCACCTTCTAGTCCAGCCACTTAGTGAGGGCACATGTGAGTCACGTGAATTTTGAGACTACAGCATATGTAAAAACATAACAGGATACTACGTAAGATTACCTAGACAAATTGAAGGTTACTGAGTTCTCCCCGAGAAGTTCAAGCCACTTGCTTCAAAACAATAATCAAACAAGTGACCAGCTGCTTCCATTCCCACTGTCTCTTGATAACAGTTAAATCATGGCAAAAGATTGCAAGCACCCACAGAAGCCTTTGAAGATACAAGTTACAAAGCAACATTTATTCTCACAATGCAGAATAGGTTTAAATTTTTTGTCTTCAGCACTGCTGATTTTCTGGATTAATTTCTTCCAGGCTACTCCTACTACTGAGCACCTGCGAGGTTCAGACTGCTTTACTCCAAAAGCATTCAACTGGCATTTCCCCAGGATCAATTCAGTTTTATTATATGTCCAAACTTCTGATTCTTTCTGCTTTCCCTGTTGTATCGCTCTGTCTTCCTGACTCAGTATGTCTACAAAGGCGGTTTGCAAACCAGACATGCCGCCTTCTAGATCACTAACAAGAATGTTAATGATAACAAGGAGCATCAGCTCTCAGTTCCAGGCTCTAACACACATGTATTGTTCAGCGCTTACAACCCCACAACTTTTAAAGCAAAAAGGTGATTAAATCTTTATTTAAGAGAAAAGAAAGCTGTTGAAATAGACTGCTGCTGCTCACACATACTTTGCAAGGATGCTTTTAAAGCTAGCTTCTGTAATTTCATATAGAATTACTGATCCGTGCCTGGTGTGCACAGTCACTCTTAACTCCACAGGAAGGCAGTTATGCAACTGTGTATCAGCAAGTGCAAATCACTACCTAGAAACATGAACAGTTAAGTGTGAATAGAAGAGAGTCATTAAACATTAGGCAACAACAGAGGCCAACTAAGAACGTATTAGCCGTTAATAAGATACTTAATTAGGCCTCTGCTAGTGTAACACTAGTGTGCACTAATGATCCAGGGCCCAAAAATTTAGACATGCAATTTCATCTAGACACTTCACCTTTTAAAAAGCAGGCCTGTTATCTTTTTGGTTTGGGACCAACTTCTTAAGAGGCTGTGGAGCATGTTAAAATGTTTCAATTTCATGCACCTCAGTAGTTTTGTTGGTGAAGTGAGAAGAGCACAATCAGACGGCATTCAGATTTTATAGTGAAATCATCAAATGCAAATCTAATGTACCACTTTAAGTGTTCTATTGTTAACTTGATAAATACATTAAATTGTGCAAACAATGACGTGACAGGCAACACAAGCTGCTAGTGAACCACCTACAGTAGCAGAATTGCTCACTGAAGAAATCCACAAAAAATGAACAAATCAGTAACATAATAAGCTCCTCTGTTTCATCATTCACCAATCAAAGCACTAACAAAAATGAAAGTGGTGAAGTACTTGAAAAAAATAGAAGATATTTCTTCTTGTGATCAGCAGCGAACTCTTAACACAGGCAGCAGAAGCTGTTACATTTGGGACTCCAGTTCCTAAACTGACTGAATGAGGAAACCCATGTAATTCAAGGGCCGACTCAGGCTCTGAGATTACCGCATCACGTGGGGCCTTTGTGGAAACCCAGCTATTATCTCACAATTTTGGATATTATCAAAGATGCTATGTAATAAACCTTTCATTAGTATAAAAACGTTTTAAGTTGTAAGAAAGCCATGAAAAAAGCCTCAGCGTAAACCATGCTGCCTGGAAAGCAGGCAAAGAGAGCAATTCAGTTATCTGTTCAGAAAGCAGAGTGAGCGCGACACGAGGAATCAGGGTACCAAGCCAGCGTGTATTTCAATGCCAGGCAAGCTTAAGTAGGGCCGTATTTGCATTTGCACAAGCAGCCAGGACTAAGCAGGGCTGCTAATAACTAAGTTCCACTAAAACAGGTAGAAGGCAGGCAAGAGAAGGGGAGTCACCACACTGTTTTGAAGACCGATTCGTATCCGCTGGGGCCATGAATCTAATTAGAGTGAGAAGGGATCACGTCAAGGTACGTTTTCAGTATCTGCTTCCCTGAGGTGATGCTGTCAACCTGCCCCCCTGCCGAAGCAGTTAAGAAAATACCCCAGGGATTCCTGAAGTGTGGAGAGGGATCAGAACTCGCACCAGGTACTTTCAGTTTGCTCTTCGCAGATTTTTATGCTTTTTCTTTTGTAAACATGCTTCCAGAATCTCACTCAAGAACTTAGCCCCTTTCTTGGCCAGAACAAGAGGTGTTGTTTTTATTTTAAGCTTGTTTAATGATAAAGTCAAACTCACTCACAGTAGAGGCACAGCAAACCTGAATAAAACTGGGGATGGACAGTCTAGCAGGGCGCTTGCATCTGAAGAAAGTACAGCATCTCTGATGCTGAGGTATGTTTCTCACTAAACTTTCAGGGTGAGTTTTTGATGCCCCATACAGCTCCCACATCCAGCCACCCCTTCAAAAGGGCACTGGGCTCCCACAGATTGTGTCATGCCTGCCATTCCCATGGGAACATCTCGCCACCCCACGGCTCTAATATTAGACAATATTTAGGCAACTGTCTCTCTTGCATCACGATTGCAGAAATAAAACTATTTTAAGACCATGTTAAAAATTTAAGGCAAATGTAGCTGTATATGGCATAGTGTACGGCAATGCTGCCTGTTCCAGTGACATACAGTGAGGAGTGTGATGCACCAAATTAAGCAATTGTTACCTAAGTTACAAGTACTGAAGCACAAGTGTAAAGTTCATGAAACTACTTTGAAAATGCATGGTTTATTTTTGTCATTCATTGTCAAGTGCCTGTTTATTAATGCCTGTTACTAGCAGCAGCTTCTGTATTTGCACCAGTAAAGAACTTTTAACATTTACTGAGTCCTTAAGAAGCAGCTCTGAAAGAATCCTGCACTTACTCTTACAGCCTTTACATTGTTTCAGGCTATAAAATTCACACTTTGCTGATGCAACTGTGAGCTTGGAGACAGCGTCTTGCAAAACTGGACTGACAGTGCAAAAACACATTGCTTCTATTTTGGTAACTATCTTCCCAACAGAAACACTTTTTCCCTTTCAAACGTAAAGCTTCATGCATAGGCCATAATGCTAAATGTACCAAAGCTAACACCAGAAACATAGGCCTTGGTGAGCAGCAAGTCTCTCTTGAAGCGGCTTCCAGGAGCAACTTGGAGGAGTAATCCCTAAGTAGCACAAACTACACAATGACGCATCATTAAGGGCATAAACAGGGCATAACTGCAGTACAAATCCTATTTTAAGTAACATCAGTACATTGATTTCTTGACAGAAACTTGAAAGAAAAAATACCCAGCATTTTTCTTCACAAGCAAAATTTGTAGCGCTCAGTATGAACTTGAGTTGTACTAAATTTCACAGTCCAGGTTTCAACCACTTTTTGGTTGTTGCAGCTATTTTTTTCTTGCCATTTGAAAAGTAGTGGATTGCATAGGGCTTTTTGTTTGTTTGTGTGTGGTTTTTTTGGTTTTTTTTTTTCTTTTTTTTTTTTAAACTCTCACATAACACACACAAAACTGCTGGATAGGCTTTGCTCAATGTTTTGGAGAGACCGTAATTCTTTGACGGTCACCAAGAAAGGAAAATTTCAGCCTAATAGGTAAATTTTTCCAAAGGTCTCAAGCACTGAAAACAGCGTCATAATGGAAGATGTTTTGCAATCGTAACTATAGAGCGGTTGCTCCTGGCGTCTGCTATATTATATGGATCTTCAGAGATGCGTATAGTGAAGAGGCACTATAGATTACAGTTTATCTTTTTTTCTCTCTTTTTAACTAAAATTATATGCTATATAGTCCATCAGTCAAGTTCCCAGGCTAGGGCTCTATCTGAAGGAAACTTTGTCCTCATACTGCAAAAGGAAACCAAAAATAGAGGCCTTGGCAGTCTGGGGCTTTCCTAGCAGCCCGCTTATAATGAACACAGGAAAGGACATGGTGGCCTACTTTCAAAAGGGTATTTCTGCCAAATCCCAAAATAATAAGAAAAAGAATATATAGTATAACCAAAAAAATAAATACCTTTAGGTTATGGAAATTATGACTGATGACATCTCCTGCCCCTGCTGCCTGTGATCTATTTGAACATATACAAGACCTTAATTACAGACTTGTAGTAAATGATGAGGCTTAAAGCATGGTCTCAGCCAGAATGGAGGAGCAATCCAAGCATAAGAACCAAGTTGTATCAAGCAGAAGTATCGAGGTACTGGAAGGGACGCTGACCCCAGGGAAGAGACTGACTTCAAGGCATCGACAGTTCTTCTCCTGCCTTTTCAGAGAGGCAATGCATTCCCTAACACCAAACTCATCAATCCAGTCTACTTGCAAGTCACAAAACTAGCCTCCCCTGATGATATGCATGCGAAGCTGAAAATCCAGTAACAGCAAATACAAACATGAAACACTGAAGCCAGCAGTTATTCCAGGTGTTTGCCGCTTCCCAAACCAGACACATTCTCTATCTTCCTCACAGTTCAAGTAAATGCTTTTTCCCTATGTGAAACATGATACACACATTCAGAGATATGCCGGTGTCAGATAAATAGGGCTGTGCTTTCCAAAACTGACAAGTCATTCTGGATGCCTAAATTGAGACATTTTGAAAGAACTCTATTCTCAGAAATTGTGACCTCCTGCTCTTTGGAAATCTGACTACTCTGAAGTGGTAATTTGAACAACCAAAGTCCAAGATGCTTGAACACGCACCTTCTCTGAAGCTCTCAGGCCAGAAGAATATGCCACATCACTACTCCTCTTCCATATTGATATAAAATGTTAAGCTCTTTACTTCTACAGTACATTAGGGTGCATAACAATGACTGCATTTATATGATCAGCGATTTTCCTTTCTTCACATTCACAATATGATATACGCTCTCAGGCAGAGCTGGCAAGGAAGTTCCTGATAAAATCCTTTTTATTGGAAAACCTGATTTGTTAAAACCTAAGTGTTTCAGTGAAGTGTATCCATTTCAGTGGCCCCCCAGCAGAAACACAACAGAGAATCTAAAAGCCCTAAGAACTGTAGCTCTGATTAAAGTTCTTGGACTAGGTCAGGGCAAGGAAAGAAGCTGTCTGTATTTGGAAGCAATGGTATTTTCAGTTGAGAAAAATCTGATTTTTCCAAATCCCTTTTGTTACTTTTCTCTCTATGAGTAGACTATTCCTAACTATTCACTATCATCTCTCATCCTTTTTCAAGGAAGCACCCAGACTACTGGGGAGAAACAGTCAAGTCGTGTATGCTATTAGTCTTGTTAAAATTCTAAAAAGTGTGTTAACTTTAATTATTCTGAAACATCATCTTTCCCTCCTCAAAGCTCATCTCTTGGGTAACATTCTCATGCAAAACTCAATTCACTCAGAAATAATCAGTGAATATGAAAATGAACATACAGGGGATCATATCTGCAAAATCTAGTTATGAGTTTTGGTGCATCTATTTTCACATCTCTTTAAGCGCTGGAAAATCTAGTTCTATGATTATTAGATGTGCAAACAGACACCTTTGCTTTGAAAGAAAAAAAGACACCTTCTCCACAGACCAAACATATGTGATTGGAATTAGTTGCTCTAAAGAGTGGAGGCACAGTAAACGGCTACCACTTATAAGGTGAGCCAGTTTCTCTTCTCCCTTGCACAGGTACATTTCTCACAAAAACAAAGTAAAGGAATTGAGTAGTGTATGTTATTACCAACTTTCCCTGGGACTGGTACTTTAGACCTTTTAAGCTATTGAGAAAATTACGTCAGTGCAAGAAATGGTTCAACATGTGCAATCTTCCCATTTTCCAGAAGTCACAACAAAATTGTAGTTTGATTACACTTTAATCTCTTACTGAAATAACATTTCATTTGAAACAAATTTTCTTTTTCACAGTGTAACATTTGTGACAAAACCATCACAAAATAAAATGCATATATTATCAAAATGTAAAATGTGAAATGGAAGAGCAGACAAGACACACATGATACAGTACTTTTTAAAAACACCTGCACTGAATTTATCAGCCTTGAAGCCTAAATCCTAATAGCTATTTGTTGTTCATTATATGCTGAAGATTTTAGTCTGGCAGAAGTAATATTTAGATGTAAAATAATAGTTTGTACTTTATAATTAATACTACGTAAAACTCCTAGCCTTTCCAGCTCTGGATCTCAAACAACAGAAGTAGGCCAAATTTACGCCTTCTTCGGAGACTGGACAGTGCTAACAAAGAGGCAATGGCAGAAAAAAAACCCTGAGCTGCTCAGCACTTCTACGCAGGCAGCAGCCACATCACAGACACTCTTAAATACTGTCAGTGCATAGGACTGCAATATTCACTGCCCTACAGTGAGATATCAGGTATCTCATACACGAGCAGAGTAAACTGCAGCTAGGGGGATAACATAGTACCTTCCAGATCTGACAAGGAAAATTCACAACCAGGGAAAGATTTGGAAATAGGGAAAATGTGGCTATCTGCCACATCAAGACTTTATGAAAAGCATAGCCTAAGTAGTTGTTCATCTTCTGGGCTGGGCTGCAGTGAATCTTGAGTCTAGTGTTTCTAGAGACAAAATGAATACTGCATTGCAAAGTTGCCATTTGACAAAATTGCAAGTAAAACGGTTACAAGGCAGGGAAATACATACTGCAAATACTTGTAAACATACAAGCACTACTTTCTCACACATACTCTCACAAACCAGGCTATTTGACCCAACGATCACTGAACAGCTAATCCCACAAGGGACCCTGATAAAGCAGACAGAAAGCTTAATGACACATACAAATTAACATGTATGTGGTGACTTCCGTTTACAACTTCACCGGCACTTCAATAGATGGAGAACAATGGATCCATGTCAGGAACTTTAGACACTTGCTTTAATATCATTTTGACACTCTGAACGGGAACAAAATGAAAAGTCAGAAGTTTCTGAATTTTTTCTTTTCTTTTTGCTCTCCTAAACTGATTCTGCATTCTATCCTAGACCTCCAAAACTTCTCTGACAAGTATTTTCTTGAAAGAGATTTCTCTTAAAACCTATTCAGTTCTGACAAAATAGCATTTCCCAGCAAAAGCATTCCAGCAAGCTTTGCTTGGCATGGCTACTTATTATCATTGTTCTACCTTATAAGGGGTACAGGAAACAAAGCTAAGTTTTATAAAAATCAAATAAGTAAAAATCAAATCAATTTAAAAAAAAAACTTCAGTGAGAAGAGGACAAAGGCCTTGTTTAGATTTTCCACAAGGTGCTAGAGCACTTTCTGAGAAATCTAGAAAGCAAACAATATAATTTCATTTTATATATGACCCTCTCATATTCCTGACATATTCTTTGAAACAACCAAATGAGAGCCTGAGCATCTCAGAAGCACAAGCAGCAAGAAAGGCTCCAAATACAGCAGCAGTAGGGAAGGATCAAAGAAAAGGAAGGTAGGGGAAGGAAGCGAGCCACCTTTCCTCCTCCTCCAAACCTAGGGATAGGCAGATCCTAGGCTGTCTTCAGTACAAATAACAGGCCCCAAGATCTATTTCACCAGCAAAGACTACTGGCGTATTATGGGCAGAGGTAAGGAATTCAGATTCACAGAGGGAGGGCTTCACAAAAGCCACCATATGCAAGTATTTTTTGCTAAAACCACAAGTACAGAACTGATACCATTTCAGCTTCCCATCATGCCTACAGATTCCTCAAACAGCTCTTTGGGATGGCTCCTCACCATCACTCCAGTGGTACCAGACTTAACAAGTATTTAGGCCATAGGCGTATTCAGTCTTGCAGCCTGATCTGAAAAGTCAAAAAAGGCAATGAGTTTTTATAAAAATGGTTGAAATTTGACAAGAAATATCAACATCTGCGATTACTTCTACTGAAACAGGGAAGCTCAACTGGAACATTGACTGAAGCTTGTAAGATGGTGTCAGGAATAAGAGACCATGGCCCAGACCAAAAGTTCATTGTATGGAAATACAACACAAGGAAAAACCATCTTCACACCATGTGTAACCAGCTGTTGTATTCACAGTTATGTGTAGTTAGAGAGTTAAATATTGTAGCTAGTCTACCAGAATAGCTAGCTAATTCTGTGACCATTAATAAGATGTTTATCTATGTAAGTTACGATGACTGGATTTCATGATGCACAGAGTAATCACTTGAGGGACCCCCTCCATCCACATTCACAGTTATGTGTAATCATCCTGAAGTAATCCCCTCTACAGCAGGCTTTCACTTCCCTCTGAAGCATCAAGTATTGGTCAAGGCTAACATCAGTATGCAGAACTGACTGGAGTGGCAAGTTCAAAGGCCCAAATGCGTAGGTGCTTACAGCTCAGTACACATGGGTAAACCAGCCTTCACAGTACATATGCATGAATCAGTCTTCACAGGCAGAGTATTCCACTTCTATTCTCCATTTTGCAAACAACAAAAGCTCTTTACAATTGGAGGCCGGGGGGGGGGGGGGGGGGGAGGGGGGGAGGAATTGCAAGACCAAAGGATCACTAAGATCATTTGCTTTAACCACCCACGTAAACAGGATATAGAATCCCACCTCCAGTGGAAGAAGGTTGTTCTTCCCTTCTACATAAGTAAATACGATTTTGCTCAGCACCTTGCAGCTGACCAGTCTTTTTCTAGAAAAAACTCAATCACAAGTTGAAGACTGCAAGTGATGACGGATTTATCACTTCCTTCAGTAAACTGCTCCTATAGTTAATTATCCTTACTATTTAAGTCACGTCTCATTTCCAGTTTAAAAAAAATTGCTAAAGACTTAATATTTTTTCTACTATCTGTGTATGTGCATGTATATATGCATACATATATATATATATATATGTATGAGTAAAAATAACATTATTTTGATTCCTCAAGAATGGTTTCATTTTAGATGCAGCACTGTATCATTGCTCGATCTCAAGAGTAGGACTCCGAGAACCTGTATTTTAATTCAGAACTGCTGCTGGACTAATACCCGACCTTATGCCAAAAAATTCAGTTCAGTACCCAAAGTCAAGCTTCTTGAGGCTAGGCACATCGAAACAAAACCAAGCTGAAAGCCAGCACCCGACCTTCCCTTTGAAGATCAGGAATTGGAGAAGGTATTTTATCCTATACTTTCTGGCACAGGATCAAATACACAGCATATGTGGCTTTATCAATTATTGCTACATATTTTATGTAACTATTAGGAGGACTGTCTAATGCCTATAATCATTAAATGTATGCTTACATATCACCTTACATACAAGCTGTGAAATATCTTCAGAAAAAACACAGTCTCTCCAGCCAACTTGTGGTCAATGTCAATTTTTCCTTTTTCTAGAGGTCTTAGGGGTTGCACAGTTTTTCTTTTGGGTTCATGCCAAGGTTGCTATTTCTAATTTTCTAAATTCTAAACCCTTGAAAAGGCTAGATGATATGGAGAGGTATTGAGAAGACTACAAGAAAAGAGAGACTCATCTCCATTCCTACAGTTCCTGCTCTCCAGCTGCAGTCTCTCTTCACAGACGATGAATCATATGCCTAGAAAGAAACTACATATCTGAATAAACCACACTCAGTTACTGTCTCTGTTTGGTTACATATTAGGTAAATCTAACCAATCAAAGCTCATCAGCTGACACAGAAGCCAGTGGAATTAAAATGCAGACATACAAAAATTCTTGTAAGTTATCAGTAGGGTCACGCAAGGTCTTAAATATTGAGAAAAGCAAAACAATCTATTAATAACTGAAACACTGATAATGTTTCTGCGTAGTCTAAAGAAGAAGGAAGAGCCATGAGGTACAGTTTCCAAGTTTCTGCGGTCAATGAGTTTTTAATCTGATATGAAAATGCTTGTATGCATCCATGTCCCGGGACAACCAAGATTCAGAGTCTGAGACAGTTCAGCTAGGGGTAAACATACTAAGGGATTACGGACAGGGGGGAAAAGTAAAGGTAAGCAAAGCATTGTAAATTATTCTAGTCATAAGTGAAGTGAGGCATATGTTTATGCAGCATCAGAAGCAGATAAGTTGGCAACAGTAAGATTGTGACCTGACTGATCCAGCTGATTTTTTTTTTTTTTTTTTAACATGCCCCACTGTTTTCATCAGGCCTCGATTTCCACTAGCAGGAGATCAGAAGTGCAGTTTTCAAGCTCACCATGTGAGAGGATGAACAGGGACTGCCTAGACATATGAAATTACTAGTAGGGTTATAATAAAAGCATAAGCAGCATGCACAAGGTGAAGAGAAAAGGGCATGCCTGCTAAGCCTCCAAGTAGCAGGATGCAATGCCACACTTGGGGACATGCAAAGGGTACCCTCTGCTGCTACACCCCAGGTCAGGCGGTTAGAGCGAGGGCTTCTGAAGTATGCAAGTCTTCCAGAGCCTGCAGCAAGCGCTCTTGCACAAGCTTAGCCTGTTTGCCGTGGAATGGCATCTTTGGAAGAACTGTGGCATTACATGCAGCAGGATGCAGCGTAACCTGATACAGTCAAAGCCTGTGTCACTTCAGGTCAGAAATTATAGGGAAAGAAGAAACTGTGGGTTTTGTTTATTTGGTTTACATCTGCGGCCAGTGCAAAGATCAGTTGTCAAACAAAAAACATTGGTTAAGGAGTACTGAAGAAAGAAAATAGTCCCAAGAGAAGAGCCCTCTGTGTCACAGTACAAAATCCTTAGGTCCCAATCTCCTTTAAGGCTCTATCTGAGCAGGTTTAAAACAGATTCACTACAGAGCCTAGGAAAAAATGCTTTGTATTATATCCAAATCCCAGTGTTAGGCTATAGAGCTGCAAGGCATAAGCCGGTTTGCATTGGAAAGAAAGAAGCCTCCCTTAGCACCGAGCTATCTGATAACCGTCCTTTCCAAGAATTCATAAACTTCCTGTTGAATTAGCATCTGGTTCTGGCCACTGTCTGGAACGTGACAGTGGACTAAGTGAACCACTTGCCTGATCTGCTAACAGTAATTCCTATGGCTCCAGTAAGTGCCCAATGGAGATACCACTTGGAACAAGACATTTCCCCACTCAAGTGCAAGCTATACTTGGGGAATGACAAACCAACTTCAAAAATCGTACAAGGCACACCACTGTGTTTTTAGAAGTGTTGCCGGGCATTCAAGTACATGTAACACAGTCTTGCTTCTTTTACCCATTTTGGATTGTATGTAATAATAATGCATTTGAGACACACCAATACTCTATCCACAATTTATAAAATACTTCAGCATCTTTTGGAGCAAGGTTTTCTGGACATATGGGCTGTGCCAATCCTGTTGTGTCTCAGCGCCAGGCTTGAAGTCCAGCTACACACTTCTACTTGGTAGATTACCCTGTGCACCAGTTCTAGGACAACCTGCCTAGCTCTTTCAGGAGGTAAGCTTTGGCTGTGGTTTGAGAACACTCAAACACACACTTACTCCCCATGTGGAAAGCTGTGGAGCTGTATGCCTGGTGCAGTAAAATTCAATCCCTCATTAGCCTTTGAGATAGTGCTACAAACCCAGCACTGAGTGGACAGGATGGTCAGGGATTTTCAGAACACAGCACTGGTGTTACATGGGATTTACAGTCTGAAGCCAGGCTGAAAAAGGAAAGGGGAAGGAACATGGAGTCTTAGGAGCCACTGAGCCTCAACCTCTGAAGTTATAATCCATCTCTGCACCATTCAAACAGCAATTTGCAAACAAGCCCAACTGTCAAATGCTGAACACTTCTCATTTGAAAGCCTCAAACTCACAACAGCAGTCATTCAACCTGTAATGTCAAAATGCAATGCCACATGACTCTGCTGGAAAGCAACACTGGTCAGCTAATCAGTGATTAGAAGATACAACAAGAGGAGCTATACCAGGTGCTCATCTTTCTGACAGATGTCCCAAATAAGACATTTTAAATGAGTTTACCAGGAACAAAAAGCTGGTGAATGTTGCAAAAAGGTGATGGCCTGTTAGCCCAGCCAAAAAGCCAAAGGAATATGGAATCAGCGCCTTAAATGGCTAATGTGTCTAAATATGTATTAAAAAGGAAATGTAGCACACTTTAATACAACAGCAGAGTCCGGGCTGTTGGGCGTGATGCATTGTTTTCATCACCCTCTATGTAAAATTCAACACAATTCATAATAGCTTTGAATACAGTGAAGGTATAGGAGAAGATTAAATCTGAAGCCTCTTTCTCCATTTGGAAACAGTAACAGCCTCCACTGGCAATGAAAGGATACTCAATTACTCGGAAAATTAAGTCCTCAGTTTGAGTCCAATTACTTTGTCCAATAACCAAATCAAAGATGCAGTCTTTCTCTTTCCTAACTCTAAAGTAAGCCTGCCAGCCCAATCAAAAAGTTACTTTTTATTTTAAATGAAACACTAGTGAAAAATGCCACTATGTTTCAAGTCCATACCAGGTTTGTTTTGCATACAAAGGGCCCATTCTTTATGCCTTTTCTCTCCACAGCGTCTACAGGGAACATGGAGAATTATCTACCATGGCTAGTTTGTCCGCTTCCTTGAGTTCAACATCAAGAAACAGACACGTCTTCAGTTTACCACAGCAACTATTAACATTTTGGCCCATCCAGCCACCGGGGAGGGGGGTCAGGAAGTAATCTGGTGACATTTCTTGAATGGGATACTTCGATGTAAAAAACTAAGTGTCAGTGATGGACTGATAGCTAGATGACTCAGAAAAAGAGTGCTTACATTGCTTTCACTTTCAGTAAAACGGGACTGGCCAAACTGTCCTTACTGCCTTGAGACACAAATTATAGGGCCTGTATTTCAGTTCCTAGACCAAATCTTAAACTGCTATAAACTCTCACTGATCTATTGACTTCAGCAGATACATGCCAATTTACAATGGCCAAAGATTTATTCCATTACACATATTCATGTGACTAACGCATTCAAATGAAAGGCTGAAGTCCAAGCAAGTCTAGGGAAAAACAAGTAACAAGTTATTACAGCAAAGGCACCCAGTCCACAGGCCAGCTGAACAATCCCTGAATGAAATCCAGAAGAAAAGATTTTGGACTTGGTCCATTCACAGCTCCCGTAGGACTGGAGAACAAGCAGTAAATGCCAGATGGTAGTTCAACCTTGCTTTTCTCTCTCCTCACCTTCTTCCCATTCTCAGGACAGCACCAACAAGATGATGAATGTTACTCTGCAGTGACCCCTGCTCCACTGAAACAGCATGGCAAGCCCTCCCACTCCTTTCATTCCCAACCCCTTTTCCTCTAAAGAATCACTTTGAAGGTTCATAACATTCAGCCCTGAAGGCAAGAGGGTTTTTCCAATGTAAATTTCTTTTGGTCACTGCAATATGAACAGAAATCTTGGGCAGCTCTGTTCTGCAACAGGGTTTTCATATTTCCTTTGCCTGCCCAGCTATTTATCATTTTCCAATAATCCTATGCCCTGGAGACAAACACTCAGTGAACGGCCTTACCTTCCCCCCTTGCCATCCCACACACACAATAATGTTTCCATGCCTGAAAGTCTGTCCATCAGTTCTGATCGGAAAGAAAGATGTTTATCTCTACATATGGCAAGCCACAAAAGTTAAAGATGGAAAAAGATCTGTTAGATCATTGAGTCCGAAACTCTGCTAGTGAAGGACAGAGTCCCCAGAGAACACAGATTTGTTTTTAAACAGATGCAGTAAATTGTACTTCATGATGTGGTGGCCAACTGAGATATTTCACATCCTTGACTTTGAGGCAGGAGATGCTGCAATGTGGAAGTTTTTCTCCTTTCCTAATAGATTCATGATACTAAATTTGTTGTTTGTTTCTGCTAATATGCTCTGGCCTCCAAAACACAGAACAACCACAACCAGAATTCTCCTGTCACTGCCTGATCCTAATTTATTTAGGATACTCGCTGAAGTCATCACTTGGACAGCTCTCAAATGACCCCAAGCTAGGATCACATATGGAAATATGGAAAAGCAATATGTTGCAACAATCCAACAATATCCTTCCAATTAAATCTTAACTTTGGTAGGTTCAGGCAAACACCACCTCTTTGCCCCATATCTGTCTTGTTTCCTCAGTGTCAATAGTAGAGTTTGATGAAGGGCTCGCACTCAAATTTAGTGCTCTGAAAATGTCCTGGATGCAATGGGACCAAACCAAGGAAGAAGCTTCACCTCTATTCTCTACTGTCATTAAAGGCACAGGGAAGGAGACAGCAAGAGTTCTGCTCTTGAAATATACAGAGGGACAGAAGGACAAACACCTCTCAAAGTAATTCCGGAGACTAAAAAAAGCCATTCGAACACCTGTTGAGAATCACCCGTTCAGTGAACATTCATGTCTTGGCACAGCTGGTGGTTGTACCTAACAGATCATGACTGATAATATTTGGGAAAGAAATAATCTCACTATGAAAAGTAGCTCCAGGGTTGGAAGTATGGCTGTGTTTGGCTACAGTTCCAAATACGTATTTGAACTGCAAAGCACTTGGACTAGAAATTTATCATCAGATTCATTAACATATGCTAGAAAGTGGGAAGTTCAATTCAATGTTAAATCCAAAGCTGAAAACAGCTTTATTAAAGTGAGACACCTCTTGAAAATGGATCCTAAGTTTCATGCTCATCTGAGACTATATACGAATTTATCACAATTGAAGACACAAGTAAGGACAACATATGCACTTAACTAACCATCTGCAAATTAAGGATCTGTGGTATTTCAATAAACCCACTGGGCTTAGCTACACTGGAACAAGGTAGTAGATTTGGAAAGACTTTGATTTAAATGTTTCAATCTACACATTTTTCAGCAATAATTAACATGTAGGTAAAAACTGTCAAAATAACCCAAGGTGACTGCACATCCAAATATACCTATGTAACACAGAAACGGGGTATGTAACTCCTTCCATTCCCTAGAAAAACCTAGCTTTAATGATTAAAAAAAGAGTGAAAAATGGAGCCTAAAGCTTTTCAAACACATACCTTTTAAACACAGCCATCGGATCTAGATTACCTAGAAAATAAGGATAGTTGCTGATGACTCTGTTCCTCTCTCATGTTGAAGTTTTCAGTCACCGGGATGCATCTTGTTTTGTGGTAGGCTCAGGTCTCCCAGCACAGAACAAGTAACAATAGCCAAGGACCATCGCGGATCTCACTGCCTTTCACACCACGGGCACACTAACACAGCTTAACTTTTTTAATACAAGCACACAGCAGTGCATACATTTAAAAATAAAACACACTGCTCCACTGGGGAGGTAGAAAATAAAATGCACGTGACAGATGTAAGTCATGTCAGTTTTCAGAAGGTGTTATACAGCAATGAGGGCAACAAAACTAGATGGAGACAGGTATTTGTGCTAGCTAATGCTTCACAAAAAGATTCTTCAGATCATTTGTTTTCTAACTTTGTATACAGTCCTTGATATAAGATTTGACTGTGTACATTTCATACACTGTCTTGCAGGAATCTGGCCCAAAGTGTCTCTTCCCTCCAATCCCCCCTTCCTCCCCCACAAAGAAACCCTTTTAAAGTAATATTGACACAACTGCAAGTAGCAGGCCTTTCTAAATTAAAATTTCTGTATATAGCCTGGGCATACAGTAGAGAGCTTACAAAACTCTGCTAGAGACATCAAATACATTTTGAAAGACTGTGGTTATACTGTCTGTGGTATTAGTCAAGTAACATATTGCCTGTCTGGAACTTGTGAAACAGGCATTAATAAATAAAGTGTCCAAATTATTGAATCTTGCAGTCAAGTCTTGCTGGGCTGGATTCACAAACAGAGAAAATCCTTCAGACTACGCCCCAACTTACACGTTAGAGGACCAAATTCAGAGCTTGGGCAAATCACACCATTTGGTGTTTATCAGAACGAAGACCGCAAGTGCTGGCTTTGAAGTTTACTCTTGAAAACCCGGGACAACGTTCAACTGGTTCAGCTATGCTGGCACTGAAATATCTCAGGACTCCCACATTACAAACAGGTTTTCTGCCTAACTGAAGGACTAAGACGACATGAGATACCCAAAACCGCAGTCTAAAAATTCGCTATGAGATCCACTCATCCTTCAAAAGATTATTCAAGACTTTTCAGGCTTGGAAAAGATCAACTAAATCCTTACATTGCATTCACACACTGCACTGCCTGATTCCAGCCAGGAATAAGGAGTAGAGCTGCAAGATTACCATAAGTTACCTTCTTGCATTTATACCTGGTCAACGGAAATTCTCATTAACCTCAAAACAGAGAGCAAGAGAGGAAGAGAGACATTTCATAAAACAAGCAGCTAGTGCAGGGAAAGAAAGTCTTCCTCAGTTAATTAAATAGCACATATTAAAATTTCTCTCCCACTTTAAACTTTTTTCCTCTACATTTTGTTTCTGGCACAAGAACTTTTCTACTAAACATCCTTATTTTTTGAAAACTGATAAAATGAAGTCAAAAAAGGCAGTATCAAAAACCTGTCAAGAACAGAAAGAAAAACCAGCAGCCACTATAATTCATTTGTATTTAAAGCAAAGCAATAAAAGAAGAAAGAAGAAATGAGGATCAGACCCTAAAAGACTTGAAAGTTTCAATTTTTTTTTAAACTATCCAAAAAAATTAAAAAGCATTAAGTAAACTTTTCAGTTTCAAAAGCAGGTCACATTCATTGTGAAAAGTGCAGAAAGTATCTCAGAATCACAGGGTGCTGAAAAATAAACACAACATCAACCAAAAAAGATAAACTACATTTACTTCTTGCATCTCTGCCTGGCCCAGAAGCAAAAATAAATACCTTCTAAGATCTTCAATCTAGTTTTACAGTCCCAGAAGACTTGGATCATTAAAATAACATGTAAGCATTTATGCAGACCAACTACTTTGAAGTCCATCTGTTTATATCAGAGTTGGCCTGAGTTAAAATCTGAGAACAAAACACACACACTGTGTGATACTGAAAACAGATCCAAGTTTTCTTGATTGGCCCCTTTTCTACCATTTGCTGGGAGTTCATGAGTCGAAGCCACAATCACACTCTCCCCGAAAGACTTGTGGGAGTACTTTTTATGACATCTCCTTGAAATCTCTAGTACCACCACAGGCCCAGAAAACTAGCCTGTCAGCTTGACAGCAGAGAGGAATTGCAAGCAGTGCTCCATCCAGCATCTCTGTTCCAAACTAGTATGCCCATCTACTTTTCCAACAAGAGTCCTAACGACAGCCAAGCTAACACCTCCAGAAGACTTTACTGTCCTGTGAAGCAGTGCCTGTACTCTGAGCTAAATCCTCTACTGCATCTGACACTATCAGCGGGGTACCAACGCTGTTACTCATCTCAATCTACAGGCAGGCATTGGGCTGCTCTCTCTGCCCTTTGGGGTAGGCTTGTCAGTCTTCCCTCTATTTAGCAAAACCGTGCCACAATAAAGAGGCTTAGAGCCTTCTTTTTCTCTAATTGCATTGGGTGTGAACTGCAAATAGTACTTTTTCCAGTAATTTTTCCTCCCCCCCCCCCCCCCCCCCCCAAGTACAGCCCTATATACGTGCACACACACACGCTCTTAATCATACACAAGTTTGCCTTCGGAGGCTATTTCAAACCTACCCAATCTAAATAGGGAGAACTTTTAAATGTATTTTCTCTCCCCCTTGATGTGGTGAGATTCACAGGCTATGGAAAAAGAGGCTGGGACAAGACACGGTTGCATCTGGAGCGGGGGAGGCATTCTTTTTTGTGGTCGTCTGATGAATTATCAAAGCCAACTTGTAAGGAGTGTGAGGCCCAGAACTTTAAACAGATAGAGATTTTCCTCTCTCCTTCCCTTTCTGTCTCCAACTATCCTGGGGATTTGACTGAGTCATGTTACACTCGCTGTGACTTCAGATCAGTCATATCTGGCTTTAATAATGTCTTTATTTTTTATTGCTATTATTTTTGGCTGCTAGGGTATTCTTAAGAGCTTTGTTGTTACACTCCCAGCAGAGGCAGCAGCATGCACTTAGTGACAGGAGAGCAGGGATGGCAGCGATGCAAGGACAAGACTGAACTAGAGACAGAGATGTCTCAGTGGAGCCCCTCTGAACTTCTCTTCGGGCCCACTCAGAGCTGAAATGGAAGCACAAATAGCAGTATCTAGCATTCCCATCCCTTCAGAAGTTGACTTATGGCTCCCCACCCCAAATACATCTCCCCAACAGGGCTGCTCAGAAATTTGTCAGGATGTTTTAACAGATATCAAGGCATGGCAGAGAGGGTTAAAGAGCTCCTGAGACATATGAAATACACATCCAAATGGTACGGCTCTGATTCAAAGCAAAATGAAACCAACCAACCAAGGTCAACCTCAAAGGCTGCAGCTGACAGGAAATCCCTCTGGGGAGGTCCAGGTGTTAGGCAGGAAAAAATTTCCCCCACCCTTTTTTTTTTTTTTCCTCATTTATTTAGAGCATTTTAGGTTGAGGCATTTTTAGAGCCTGAAGTTACATTATCAGGTCCCAACAGAGAAAAGAGGAAAAGAAAGGATGGAAGGATTTTCACAGGCCAAGTCCCTTCCATTACAGGGTTTTATTTATTAATTTATTTCTAATAAAAGAGACAGTGCATCTCCAATTTTTTTTATAGGACTGCAAATACGAAGCCAAATAGCTTCCAGCCCAAGGCAGGGAGGGGAGGGGGGAAGAAATGGAATGGTTTATTAGTGGCTACATTTCATCTTTCAAAGGATCATCTTGGAGGCCATCCCAGAAGGATCCTGCTGTGTTTCAATAAAGTGACTACAGGGATCGAAAGCTCAGTAAAGCACCTAAAGTACTGAGCCAAGAAGGCAGCCTATTCCATTAGGGATTTATTTTATTCATGCACAGAAGATGGGGGAGAGGGATAAGGGGAAGACTGCAGAAACACAACTAGGAGACACAGCATGTCAGAATACCACAGAGAGCTTTAGGGACAGATGTTCTTTGCCCATTCCATCACTGGCATATATAAAATGTATAAATAAGTTCTAAACTTCCTGGGGAATTTCCCTGTGCAAATCAGTTCCACTACTAAAATCCTGCAACCTTAGTACTAAGGATGTCTGAGAACAGGCCTTGGAAGAAACACAAGTGGCTTTTATCTACAAAAGTAGCTTCATTTCAGCTACTTATGAAAGATACTCCAGTTAACATTCGTAATACTTTTTCTTCTCTGTGGCAGTCATGCAAAGCACAAAGCCTCCAAGACCTACAGAATATCCCTAGAAGCTCACTTGCACATATTTATATAAAAGAGAAGGGGAAGTTCAAGAGAAGAAGGAAAATATACATTTCAAACATCCTATTGGGGAGCAGAAACAATAACAAGCAACTTATGCAGCCATTTCTGTACCACCTATCATAAAAAAACAAACAAGGGAAGTGGATACTTTTGGGGGGGGGGGCAGCACTAGCTGGAAGAGCAGAAAATCTAAATATCCCAAACAAAGAATTTTCATTAAAATTTGCAGTGGTTTATGAATGAAAAAACTGGGATTTGAGTGTCACCAGATCAGTCAACTCATACAACTTGCTCAGCTTATCTCTGGATTGGGCACAGGCATTACCTGAGAGTCTGAAAGAAATCTCATCCTTTCTTCACATTTGTTCATTCCCCTGTCAAGCAATTAATGCAGGTCAAATCCCCCCAAATCAATCCTACTCCCCAACACCCTCCATCACTTGTCCGCTCCCTCTCTTTCTTGAGCCTCGTCTCTTTTTGCCTCCCCTAACTCCCACTCCATTCCTTCTGTTAGTCTTCCTTGATGGAGACTGCACAAAGGGAAGGGATAGGGACTTTATCTGAAGCACACAGATGGCCACAGAATTAGCAGAGCTCCTTCTGTGCTTCATTCCTCAAACCCACCTGAAAGAACAGTGCTGAGCTGCAAAGGGGAGAGGGATTGAGCTTCTCCAGGCTGTTTCAGACAGTCTAGATAGAAAATGCTGTTTTAGGAGAGTGTACAGGTCCAAACTGGAAGATTTCTCCCCAAATGTCTAACCATCTTCCATACGTATGTTATGTACTAGATCGAAAGCTCTTTAGAGCCTGGTCCATTTCAAAAGCTAGATATACCGCATTTCCCTATTCTTTGAGGAGATGCAAGAAGTTTTCCAGAGGGAATTCTGAAATTATAAATATGAATTTTCAACTATCTAAACATCGTTTTTTGTATTTATTTTCTTCTGCAAAAACTGGTACTAGGAAATACTCACGAAACCACTGATGAAAGGTGAATGCATAAAGCAGACTCTGAACAATGAGGAGGCTAAGTCTGTGCCACACAGAAGAATTAGATAAGGACCTGAGCTCAAAAATTTAGCTATATAAGAACACAGAGCAACAAGCAAGACAGCACAGAACAAGCACCATGACGCACAGCTAATGATTTGCTCAGTACCAGTGCAAGGCCTGTACAGGTATGTGTGTGGAGGAAGGACTGTTATTCCAAAAGAGAGGTGAGGAAAACAGAAGTGAGGAAGTTATGGAAGTCAGAAAGGTACTCAACTCCAAATGACAACTCTTGGGGGGACAATGAAGCATTTCAGGGGGTTAAGAGTTTCACAGATAGAGTCTCACTCTGATACAGAGAGCACTCCATTTCCAATCCCATAAGGCCACTGCCAGAGATAAATATCATTTTGGGAACTAGAATCTACTGAAGGTCCTCTAACATGGAGGAAACCTAGATGTTCTCTCAGCCTACTTGGCAACGGATACACTTCTGCAAGGAAGAGCTTGCTTTTTCTGCTCTGAATATGAACCTTTGTACACAGAGAAATTGCATTCTTTGCTCATAGACATCGGTAGTTTAAAATAAAAACAAAAACAACCCTGGATGCACAGCGTTCAAGGCTGAAACAGGTAAATGGTCATGGCCAAAATTTCATTTCAGCATAATCCAGCACTCCATTTCCGATTCGCATAACTTCCTGAGCATCTTTGATGGAAAAATAGCAAAAAGCAAGATAATTCATACCCACTTGGCATCAATGGGTTGAAAAAATACTATGCAATTTTGGAAGCCAACAAGAACATTTACATTTTTCTTAACTATTTCCCCTTCTCCCTAAACACACACTAGCATTTCAGTCAGGGCTTAGGCTTATATAATCAATTAACATACTGGCCCATTCATAGCAAGGAACACTACTGATTTCAGAGATATAACAGCTGAAAAGAAGGTGAAGGCAGGCTTGGCTGAACTGGAACTACTTCAGCTTATCACTTCAATGCAGTGAGTGATTTCAAAGAGCGTACCAAGCGAAGAACATCTATTAGGAAACGTTTGGGGTTTTGGCAGATCTGCAGTATTAATAGCATAAATGAACAGAAAATGCCATAAATGGATTACAATGAAGAAGTGTTATTTAATCTCGCTCAGTGATTTTCAGGAGACATCATTACCTTTTTAAAACATCCAAAAATCGTACTGTCTATGCCTTCATTGCAAAAGGAGGAGCATTTTTTAATTTTATAAGCTAGCTCAGTGGAAAAAAATCCATGTGAAGACCAGACCAATAAAGTTTTACCCTGACTTACCTAACTGAAACAAACTCCAAGGCCTGGTATACAGCTGCCCACAGTTGACCGGATTCAAGTAAAACCCACTGTTGTCTTGACAGCATTATAGTTTACATCACAACATCTATGTAACATTGGCTATTTCAAAGTTCAAAAAATGTTTTGTGTACCTTTTATTAATGTCCTCTGTGTTACTGAGCTTTTTAAACAGGTGATCTGACACATCAATAACAATTCCCCCCAGGTAAGCAGATAAGTAATTTTTACCATCTTTATACTGCACTGAAAAATAGTCCTTACTACTTACTTTTCACTATATAGAACTTTAATCCTCAAGAAGCCTAAGGCACTAGAGAAACTATCCACTGGAGTTGGGAAGGACTGAGCTAGGCAAAAGTAAACACACATTTGCAACCCTGAACAGTCAGAGGTAGGACAGAAAATATTAGCTTATGAGAAGTTAAAATTTAGGATACTGAGGAACTAAGTCAGAAACTGAAATTCAGACAAGGTCACTGAACCAAGTTATGTGGGGTGCTCAATAGCCAACCTCATCTTCCCTACACCAGAAAAATGCATGCACTGCAGCTCCAGCTATGGCTGCAAACATTACTTTTTTTTTTCCTATTGTTACATGCTAATTCTTGACTCAAGATTAAAATCACTAGCCAAAATGATTCAGAAACAAGAGACAGACCCCATGCCACACTGGCCAACACTTTGGCAGACAGATCACTCACTCAGACAATGAAGAATGCCAGAGAGGGGATTTGAACTTGGGTCCCTAAAGGCAAGGAAAGTACCTCAGCGTGTGCAACCTCTGCTCAGGGAAAAGTCTTTTCGGGAGAGGGAAGAACAAATTTAATAAGTTCTCCACGTCATTATGATACAGTATATGTATTTTTTTCTCATTTCAAAAAGATTAATGGGGTCATAACATCTCCTGCCAACCTTTACACAGTGTTTCTTGCTAGCTGTGCTCTGACATCCTTCTAGATAGGACACAGATGCTGCACTGACTCTGAGAGGAGAAGCCTATTTACAGAATTAGTAATTACCACATCCGAGAGCACCTGAGTTTTCCTTGGAGATCTCCCAGCTAAGCACTGACCATAGCCAACACTGCTTAGCTAGTGAAATCTGACATGTTCTTGGCCTACAGTATAGCAGCTTTGGCTGCATGTCTAGAAATATTCAACCTGCAAAGAGATCAGAGCCAGAAAAGATTTCTAAATAATTTGGCAATTCCACTCAGCCTGTTACTGGTTCCTTCTTGTATCGCTATCATGCAAAGAGAAACTACACCAGCCTGGTTAGGTTATTTTTGTATGGCAGCTGGGTGAGTAGGAGAGACAATTCAGCCTGCTGAATACAGAGCACTTCTGAAAGTCTGGCACTCAGCTGTTTAACACATAAAGGTTTGCAAAGACTATTGTATTAAGCATCCTATTTCCAAGCCACTCTCTGTGGAAAATAAGAGTATTTAACTATCAGAAAACAAAAAATATGGAAAAGAAATAAGAATAAAACAGAAGAAAGCCCTCACCTCTGAGCAGCAGCTCAGCTTCGAATGAAAGAGATTGCAAGCTGTTTTACATGCTTTTGTTGTCTTCCTTTACCCTGTTGTCATTGGTTGTTTAGTTGTTTGCAAGGCTGAAATAGAGGGGGAAAAGCTGCATGTCAAGTACTGAAGTTTGCCTTTGAAGGTCCCTTTTTCAGATGGAAAAAGGAGCTTCAGAGAGCGTTTCCGAACCGAACCCCACTTCGACCTTCAAAGTTTGACTAATCCTTTGTCACAGTGGCATAAAGCCCTTTTTAACACTCAGATCAGGAGCCTCTGTTTTCATACCTTCTCTTAAAAGCATATCCACAGCAGACTTTTTTGTTCATCCAAAAAAATGCGGGAATGGTTGTTTTGTTTGAGCTTTTACTTGCCTATTAGGAGACTAGGAATACAAGTTTTAGTGTTCTAATAAAAGAATATTTGTAAGGCAGTAGCAAATGTGCCTGTGGTTCACCAGGACTTAGAGAGCATTCTGGGCAAAGAATGCATGTATTTGATAAGAAGGCAAGCAACTCTTTTTAGAGTCCTTACCCATTAAAGACTTATTAGAGAATCTGGGTGCTAAAAAGGCAGCTGGCACATGAGCATACCTTGCACGAAATCTACCACCCTTGACAGTTTTTGTATCTCACTACTAAAGGAAGCCACACATTTACAAATAAGAATGTAAATAATCTTATTCACAAGGTTCTTTCTCCTGAAGGTAGCTGAAAAACTGATAAATAAATATAAAAAAGATAGAAGTTCAATCAGAAGTGAAATGTACTGATTACTGGGATAAAACAAGGTAACAATTTGGAAGAAACAAAAAGACTGCATGAATGCTCAGGGACAGGGTTTTTTTGTTTTGTTTTGTTTTTAATTCCATGTGTTATTTCACATTAGCCTAGTCAGAACTTGGCCAGATCATTATTCCTGCATTGTTCTTGCTAAAGTTGGTGCAATATCTTTTCTTGCAAGATCCCTAAGTATAAACAGCATATTGGCTAGCAACATACAGAGTACATCAGGCTAGACTACAACAGCAACCTCTGTAGCCATAATAAACACAGTGGTAAGGACAGTATTTCCAAACCAGCACAACTAGATACGCCCTAGGTCAGCTGGACATAGTCTTTGACCCAAATCCAGATCAAGACCTAAACTTGCAAAACTGGATTGACATCAACTGCCACAATGTTCTCATCTAGTAAAACAGCAAGTTGTGTCCAAACAGTAGTGCAGCAATGCAATATCAAATCCTAGAGAAGCCCCAGCTCATTTCAAAAGTAATTACACTTGAACATTGACAGAATTATGATATAGAATACACATCAGCTTTTAAGTCTTAGATTTCTGCTTCTGGTCTTACAGGTATCTATGAAATTATATTTAATGTAATACCAAATCAAATACGAGTATCATCTTCTCTTGGTTAACAGACAAGTGACATTATGCCTGTGAGCTTATAAAATTCACAGGTGCAAACTGCTAGAGACACTGAGCAAAGAAAAATTCTGGATCACAAACAGGAGAACTGTTTCACATAAAGATTCATATACCTTTTTGGCATTTTAAGCATTTGCTGTTCAGAAAACGCACAGCTTGTGCTATGCTACCCTATCAAATCAAAATCTATGCAAAAAGTGAGGAAGATTTTTACAAACAGAGAACAAAAGCAAGGAAGATGTGGTGGATCCCAAAGGATTTCCTTCAGGTCAGGAGTCAACCTGAGGTTCAGTTTTAACAGGAAGTTTCATGTCTGAAACATAGACCATAAAACATTTTTGGATGAAAACAACAAACCTGAACCTTCATCCACAGCTGAAATCTAACCTGGACACAGCCTTTGATGAAGTTTGGGCCTCCCTATTTCTTAACTTTGAATACATGCATCATGGAATATGGAAATATTAAAAGTCAGACCTAGCACCAATGAAGTGCCCATTAGAATGGGCCATTTGCTTAGAATCTGTGTCCTGTTGCAGATTCAGCCTGCCTCTTTTCCTTGCGATCATCTTCAGCTACAGCTGACCCCTCTATTTACAGGGCCAGTAAAATGAATAAGTAAACAACACCTCTGCAGTAGTCTTAGTTCCCAAATAAAAATACTTAAGCTAGGAAAAATCTATACCTTTTGATTAAAGATCCATATAAAATCAATCCGTGCAGTCCTAAAAATGACAGCATTCACAAGTAGGCTGTCTACCTAAGCTACCAAGCTTGAAGCTGTAATCAGGAAACATTTTGAGGAAAAGGGAAGAGTGGACAAAGCCACTTTTGCTAAGGCGGTAGCCTTAATGAGTAATCAGGCTAAATTAGACTGTACTGGTAATACTATTCGCTTGTGAAAAATGTTTTACCACAGGGGAAAGGGGAGGGGAAATACTTTTCTAAGGTGAAACTCTTTTGCATTCAGTTAAACTCAGTATGGTCTATAATACCAGCATCAAATGACTTCAATCTCTACAAAGCTAATATAATTTCCAGAAACTAAAGTGGTAAATGCAGGATCCACTTTTCTTGTTTCCACTTCTGTACTACAGAAGCAAACTGACTGCTAATCTTGCACATGCAGAGAGGGAAGAAAAGGATCTCGACAACCTACTGGATAAGAGAAGCACAAGAATGACACAGTTATTTGTCCAATTCCTCAGTGAACCTTTCAGAAATCTCCTACAACCAAACAACCTTATAATGAACAAGCATTTCAAGTTTCCAGTCTGCCTGCATGCAATACAAGAACCAAAAGAAAAAGACTTGAAAAGCTACTGCACTTTCACAAGGTCAGCGCTAGGAGTATACTCTGCAATTTCTGTAATCCACAGTCTTACCGTGATTCATAAATCTTTTTCAATCATCTAGAAAGTCCTTCTCCCCCTGATTCTCCTAAATGACCCACACTCCAAAAGGAAGAAAACCCTAGCGTAGCTAGCTCAGATATAATTTGTCAGCCATATCTTGTAAGTGTTAACTTTTCAGGTACTCCAGAAGAATCAGAGATGTTTTGAGGAGCTCACTGAGGAGTAATTTTATCCCCCAAAATACTGCAAATTTATAGAGGTGACACAGGCCAAACCTTAAATGCCTATTTAATGCCAAATCAATGGTGTAAGTCTTACTATTTTTATCTCATGTTGCTGGCTTTGAAGAGGCACAGTTAAAGACAGGCAAGATACTCACAATGACTATTTTATTGCTATGGAATGGAAATTTAAAAAATAGCAACTCAACAGTGAAAAGTGATTACTGCTGTTACTAACCTAGCCTTTGATGAACAGCTTTCAATAAGAACGACACATGAAGAGTGAGCCTTCTCATCAGAGCACATAGCAAGGCAAGACCAAAGTATATATTTTTCAAAAAAGTTAGTTACAAGACCTTTTGTAACGTATCACAGACAGATAAAGCATGCACAGATAGATTGGTGAAGCCTATTTTGCAAACAACTTAAATTTTAGAGCAGAATTAAAACAATCTTTATTAAATCCTTAGAAGAAAGTTTTCAAAGCAACCTTTAAGAGGGTTTCCAGTAGTTCTACAGCAGGCAAATGAATGTTATTAATGAACCTAAGTTTAGACTGAACCCTTTTTCTTTATGCCATCTTCTATTTCTTTTTCAGAATAAAAAAATTAAGCTACCAATTAAAAGGAGGAGTTCAATATACTTTAAAATAGCAACCAAACACCCTATTAAAATTATTACAAGAACAAGTAATGTTTGACACCCTTGACAGTGGTTTTCCAAGCTATATGTCAGTAATGACACTGTAATGTCTGTGATGTTTCTGAATGGCTGCTCTGTGATTCTGCTTTGTGGCTGATTGGTCTTAGCTGTCCTGTTGACACTGTTTGCTTACTTGTGGTTATAAGCTCAGAAGGCTGACACACAAAGACAGCAAGCATTATAGCGTTATGTTTATAAAATTTCAGAGCCCAATAAGAACAAGCAAGACCAAGAGGATCAGTTCCCTTCAACTAGAAGTCAGAAGCCTTGCTGGATTTTTGCACAACATTTGCATCAGCTACTGAAAACTCCCACTGGCTCAAGTCTCTTCATTGGACAGCTCAGGGATCACCTTTAATTCATGAATATAGTCACATGAATTGCAGGGCTGCAATGTTAGCTTTAAGATCCTACTGATTTTGTCCTCACAATAAGAAGTTTCCAGGCCACCTCTAAAGCAAAGTTTAAAGTCCTTTTAGTCCATTGATTTTATGCACTCTTTCATTTCATCAGAACAAATCTCATCAGAAGACAAGCTGAAAACCCTTATCAGAGGAGCCCAGATTCCCCACAGCATTGCGCAACAGCTCTCCCAAGACCTCAGGCATTCCCCAGTGCTATCTTGCCACATACGGGAAAGATCCAGCTATCACCTACCATGCAGAAAATTTTGTTCCTTTCACCGAACAGTTGAGGTTTGAATGGACCTCTGGAGATGACCTGGTCCAATCTGCCAGCTGCTCAACCTGCTACGGCAGGTTGCCCAGAACTTGTGCAGTCAGGTTTTGAGTATCTCCAAGGCAGGAGACCCCCAAGACCTCCCTAGGCAATCTGTTCCAGTGTTCGACCACTCTCGCAATGAAGAAGTCTTTCCTGACTCCTGAAAAATAAGCTCTCAAACCAGTGCATGGTACTGCTACAGAGGTACATCCTTATCCTTTTGGGATATTTTGAAACATATTCTGTGAGCTGCAACACTTGTTAAAGGGTCCCAGCAGGCCGTTTTACAGTTCTGCCTTTCCTTTGAGGGAGAGACGACTCTTTACTCTACTTGAAACCATTCTGAATTAAAGCCAAGTTAAGACAAATGTTTTTTACATTTTCTAACAACACCCAAAAAGCATACAACTTAAAAAGAAAAATAAATACCTTCTAAATTTCCTTATATCAAGATCAAGTCTGAAACATGTCTCCCCCTTGTACCAAAGTATGGCAGTCCTCCTGTTCTCTCCTTCTCAGGCTGTCTTCCTCAAGGAGACTCTTTCTCCAGGAGAAGCACATTAGTTAATTTAGTTGTAGTCAACCCCATTTCCGGAGTCCTCCAGAGTACCTGAAAAAATTCAGTCTTTCCTCTAAACTTTTTTTTAAACACTTCTTTCCCAGTGCCTTCCACTCCTCCTCTCCATTCAGCAGCTTATGTAATTCTAACTTTTCTGGGAAACAGTCCTGACACTCTTCTAATTAAATTAACCACCATTTCACTCTGTTAGAATGAAATCCCTGGTCAAACCAGACATCACTGCCTTTACTGGACTGGTCAAACAAGAATTCTTTCCTTCAAGAAGAGAGGTAACATCCTCCTCCATTTTAGTAGTAAGTGCAAACACATCACTGCAGAGTGTTTTCATATGGTGAAGACATGTATCATTTATCTTTGGCGGGGAGGAGGGGGGAGGAACAGCAGTTGTTTTCTGTAAAATATTCCCCATTCAAAAAAGCTGTCCTTACTGTCTGAAGGATAAAAAACACACTGGCCCTTAAGTTTTAATTTACAGGTGTCTCAGTCAAAACAGTCTCGACTCAGGGTATTTCGCTTAGTTTTATTTATCACCAATGGGCAGAAGCTTTAACCACTGAGGAAAGTATTGAGCAAATTAGAGGGCATAAGCAGTTATACTAAGGGAAACACCTCTCCTTTCTGCAGGCTCCAATTCGGCCCAGCACCTCTCCTTCCCCCGACTTTCGCTGCACGTTACGCTCAGCCCTCCCCACCCCTTCGGCGAGGCGAGGGCGGCGCAGGGGCTGGGCTCAGCGGCCGGGGGCCTCCGCGCACCGCTCCCGGCTTCTCACGCGTTTCCTCTGCCCCAGCGTGGCTTCTCGCCCACCTCCTCCCCGGGCCGCGGTCGCCTCGGGCTGCCCCCGCCCCGGCGTGACTTCCCCCCTCGGGCCGCGGTCCCTCCGAGCCGTACCTGCGCCGACAGCCGAGCAGCGTCTCCCGCCGAGCCCCGACACCGGCCGCCCCGCTCCGCGTCTCCACACGCGGCTCTTCACTGGCCTCCGCACTCGCCTGCGCTCACGTGCCCGCCCTCACGCCCTGCCCGCCCTCACGCCCTTCCCGCCCTCACGCCCTTCCCGCCCTCACGCGCTGCCCGCCCTCACGCGCTGCCCGCTCTCCGCGGCCGTTACGGGCGCGGCGCGGGGGTTCGCGGCCCAGGGCAGCGCGCAGCTCCTGCAGCCTCAACCGTGCTGGGTCTGAGGGCTGGCGACAACGGTGCAGAGACTTTCAGTCCTAAGCTTCCCGAACCATCTTTGCCCACGTAGGAGCGGTGAACTGCGATCCGTGCTCTGTAGCCCACGCGAGGCAGCGCGGTTCCTCCTGGAGGGGTTTTCGGCACTCTAGGCACAGGCGGCCGCAGGTGTAGGTGAATGGGGAACACACGTACCCACCTAACGACCGGGCCTGCGCCTTCCTCCACTACTCCAAAGAAAATCATACATGTACAAATACCTGCATAAACACGTACATGATCTTAGAGGTAAGTAACCCTACACGCCTGTAAAAAATCTGCCGAGTCCTGTTTGATCCAAATTGCAAGCACACAAAAATAACCTCTCGAGGACCTAAAAATTAACCACATGCTGTAACAGTCACATACATGCACAGGCCCATATACCCCAGGAAACAGCCAGATATTTCATTCACCCTCATCCCCTCGGCCTAAGAAAGCTCTGTCAGCAATTACGATTAACCAAATTAGTATTATTGCACACATATCAAGGAAATAAGGAACAAGACAAACATGAAGACAGACTCTCCAAACTGCCCAGACAGTTTTGGTGCTGTGTTGTGATGGGTGGATCTAATCTAAAGCTTCTGGGGAGCTTTGGAAACCTCAGCCAAAAAGATAGGACCATTCATTGTACTTTAATACTTTATAAATATGTTCAATGATAAATGAAGTCTAATCTTCCAAGCTTTTTTATATAGACAAGCGTATCATGAAGACCTCAAGGTACAAGGCAAACAGAAATTTTATAAAATAAAGTAACTCAACCACTTACAGGTCAGAGAGAGATAAAAGGACGTGAGGATGAGCCAGAAAATTCTGCATGACAGGCGGATCTTTGTGCCACGTCTAAAAGTGAGGAGGCACTGCAGTTCCTGAGGGTGCCTGGCACCGGGGAGAGTGAGCTCTGAGCAGAAACATTCCCCAGCATTGAGTATTCATCTAGACAAACTGGCCTGAAACTTTACACAAATGTAAAACAGGAGGCCTGACTTCGCACAACCTGCCATATAATAGCAAGTTAATGCAGTACCATTTGTAGCAAACTGACTTTAATTCTGTAAGGTCTAGTAAGGTCTTGCAATAAGCTATAGCATTCCCTTTTGAACAAATACGTCACATTTACCAAAACTGCACAGAAGTACAGAAGGAAAGTGTTGAAACAGGATAGGTTTGAACAATCCTGTACTGACAGAGCGAAGCAGTGAAAGGAAAGTGTTAGCACTCACCCTTGAACTTTAGGAACGTGGATTTATTCTGTGTCAAGTTGCATGCGCTGAAATTAGTTTAATGGCTTCAATTGCACTCCCAGAGGGATTTATTCACCTCATCAAAACCAGCACAGTTTGTCTCCCTCAGCTCACCAGTAGAATAGTAAGTAATGCTGGTGTCACATGCTGTGGCCAAGACACGTAGGGGAGCTATAGGGAAGCCCTTATTTGAAATACTCCAGAGCTGTTGTTTCATATAGGAACAATCAAGCCGGGAATAGCAGGGATGCTGCAAAGAAAGTGTCAGCCCGAGACCTGTTATTGAGAAGCGAAGCAAAACGGTGGCACACACCAACTCTGTATAAGTATTTTCACGATGGAGAGGCAGACGGATGAAGCAAGTTTTTAGAAGTAAATACTAAAGGACCCAAAAGGAGAAGGGGCAGTGACAGGAGGATTGAGAAAGGTGCTCGAAGACAGAAATTGCAAACACACCGAGCTGGTGCTTCAGGGCCTAACCCAGCCTCTAACGAAATAGAAGGAAACTTTCCAGCACACTGGTTCCTTCGAACTCCACCGTACATACAAGTGCCAGACTAGAAGAGCCACTGGTCCGACGGAGAAAAGCACGTTAGAAAGAGAAGCTTGTACCAGGACAATCACACAAGGCGTCAAGCACCCCTATGGAGTCCATATTCTCACTCTCCAGAACAAAACAATTTACAAGACATCATTTAGCATTACAGGGAATCAAGACATTGCTGAGCTAAAAATAATTCTATTTCCTGTCAGGGAGTAAATAAAAATCCTGAAGCAATCCATCAAATCCCAGACAGAGGAAAACACTATCTTAACTTTGCATTTACAAACTATGCAGTGATTTGAATGTGAAGAAATGACCAGGAATTCTTTTGCCTGTAGCACAGTTAGTTTTCCCCATACAGACATAAATGATGCTCATCAATAGAAATGTGATATTTCTGAATATAAAAAAACATAAACTGCACTTACTAGGTCTCCTCTGGTTCCCATTTAATTTCTTTTGTCTAATGTAAACTCACTGGGCTATGACTAACAGCTAACATATAATTTCTAATTGTATGGCATTATGTTATGTTAGTACGAAAACATTATCAGAGCCAAGACAGAGACAGAAGCATATAGTTCAGTCTTACTGGGAATAGACAGGAATGGAAAAACACCATCAGCATCAAATACATTTGTCAGGGAAGCGGATTAAAAGCCAGCTTTATTGGGAAAATATTTTCCCCACATTTTACTTTCCTATTTTTCAGATGATACAAGTGTTATATAAACCAACAAAGATACATTCACCTTTATAAGGACTTATGGAATAAGAACTGGTTGATGTAGGACATTACTATTTTATTCTTTGGGAGATGCTCTGTATATTCCCTACAGAAATGGCCTAAAGCTTTA
Source organism: Dromaius novaehollandiae (assembly GCF_036370855.1). NCBI lineage: Eukaryota > Metazoa > Chordata > Aves > Casuariiformes > Dromaiidae > Dromaius > Dromaius novaehollandiae. The sequence continues at coordinate 8,730,069 of NC_088113.1, read as the reverse complement.
CAGATATAAAGCCTCAAACAGTCCAGGCATTCTGCAGCCACATGATTAGCCAGAGAATCCATTCTTGTTGCAGAATTATGTTCAGATTTACATTTGAAAGAATTATGAGGCAGAGCCTCTGCAAAAAAACAGAAAAAAAAAAATCTGATTTACACCCTGTAGAGATTTTCCTCCCTGGGGAATAAACCAAAGGAACATAAATCAAGAGTAAGCCCACATAGTATACTCCCGAGTCTGCAGATGGTCTGTAACAATAGCTGCAAGAATTGTGATTGGCCTATATCCTCTCAATGTGCTAATCATGAGGTTCAAAGATTGACAAATTAAATGCCAAATGTGATGGACAGTATTAGTTTTATTTATTTGCAGCCTGCTGTATGTGATGTTCTTTTTAAAAGGCTCAGGCTGGGCAGCTAGTAAGAAGGCAGCCAGCTTGTCAGACTGCTCACCCTGCACCAGGTAAAACCCTCTCACACCAGGATGGGAAATTACTCCAGGGCAGAGAGCAACTGAGCGTGCCTAGACTCCGCAGCACAGAGCGGGACGGACCGAATGAGCCCCGCAGGCAGCTTCCCTTGCCCTGCGAGGGAAGACAGGGACAAGGCTAGGAAGAGCAGGGTGCAGGGACACCACAAGGTCTCAAAGGGGAATGGATAGAAAGAGTTTTCTTAAGGACTTGGACAGAACTGTGGTGAGCTTGTTGCCACCCAGAAAACCACTGACCTGCTGAAATCAGAGCAAACCTGAGAGAGAAGATCTAGCTGCAAGAGAGCGGAAAAGAGAGGGAGATTTGTTTACATTTCCTTATTTTATTTTGTCTTACCCAACAGCTTTAAATTTTGCTGTTTTAAAGAGTGTATCATCGTAGTTTGTGGTCTAATAAAACATAGCTACTGCAATTCCAAAGCTCTTTTTGGAAAGCTCATCTTGAGGAAGTGAGATCCACCTCAAAGCTCTGGCAGACTTGGGGTCCTGGTCCAGTAACATGCTCATCTATTGAAATAGTTAAGTATTTGAGGAGCAATGCCCAGCAATACTCTCCAAACTACCCCTCCATTTCCCTCAATCCCCCTTCAACCTCCATACCTGCCAAGAGTTTCTAAAATGGAACCTAGAACTGCATAGATTTAAAAAGAGATTAAAAAAAATACAAATATGAAAAATTAATGTAATAAGTTATCAAAACACAGGAACTACTATGTTGTTATTTAATTCAGGCTAAGTTTAATGAAAACTCTTACTGCTTGATCTAAAGAAAGCTCACAGTGTATTTAGTCTATTAACCCTTTTAAGCATCTCGTAGAAATACGGGAGATGGTAAGAAACACTGGAAGGGCTGCAGGAAATAAGCTGCAGTGGTGTACTGGGAATATTAAGTTCACTTCCAGCTCTCAAGAGAGCCCACGATAGTGTCTATAGGTTGCACCATGACTGTCAGCAAGCCACCTCACATTTCTGTGTATATGCTTCCCTTCTCACATAGCGTGGTCCTATTTATTAAGACTTCGAACTCTTCAGGACAATGACTGGATCTTACTACGTATTTGTTCAGCACTTAATATAACAAAGCTTTTATCTTAGCTGGGGAATCTAGGCATCAACAGAGTACTAGAGTGGTCTTGTGCTCTCCCTCTACACACGCTGAATATTGACTCCAGACCAAACCCGTACACTTCTATTGTATCATGCCTTTCCATGATTTTTCAGACAGGAATCCCAGCATTCAACCAAAAAATAAATTAAAATAAGTCCTGAAACCCCACTCAGCTGACCTTTAATGTCATTGTTACCCAGCATGCACCAGGCAGCAGCCAATCAAAATCTTCCAGGGCACTGTAACCTTGATACTATTGACCAGCATTGCTCTGATTTAAATTTCAAACAGCCTGCAATTTTGATTCCTCTTTCCCCCAGCTCTGGAAGAAAACAGTATGGATTTTATAGGGAAGAAGGCCCTGGCTACACACTTGATTTGCACAAACTTCGCATAAGCGCAAAGGCAGTCAATACAAACAGAATTAATTTTAATTAACCTTAATACGCTGACAAAAATGGTGAGGAGTTTTCATGATCAAGTAAGTAGAGCCACATACAAAAAAAAATCTGCTTTGTTAATTACACATGCACACATCCAATAATGGAGCCATGGTTAATTATAATACTTGTTTTTGAAGTTACGTTATTACAATCACACTGAGGCACCACCTCAGTCAATAAGCATGGGTGCACTTTTCGGTCAGGCAAAGTAGAATCCAGCACTGAGACTTGCATTAGCAGTCCTGATAGAGAATTTCAATTCTCTGCCCAATCATCAGGTACCCAGTGCCTGTTTGGGATGGGAAGAAACTTCTTATTATTCCCTGGAAGCCTGGAAACTCTACTGGAAGAACTGCTTCTGGATCATAAGCCAAATCAGCTGCAGCCTCTTTGCAAGAAGTCCAGGGAGTCCAACTGAATCTGTTCATGCAAAATCAAGAGCGACTGCTCAAATCTGCAGGCATGCCAATGTAAAACCAGTGAGAATAGACAATCAAACTTGTGAAACTGCTAGATGTAAAGAACAGAAGACAAATACTATCCCATCTAGTGAATGGACATCACTATCACTTGAAATAAAACTATTTAGACATCCAGATCTATTGAGGATCTGGTCTGCCATTTGCTAGCATGTTCTCAAAGGACAGAACAGAGGGCACTATAGAAGAGGGCATCATAGCAGAGCAATTTTCTTCTTGTTGCTGCAATAATTTCAAGCCAAACCAGACATCTAAACATGGGCAGGTCAAAGGATCCTCACTCTTTACAGAACCAAAGATAAGTCATTTCGATCAGCTCCTTCCGAAGGTGCCTCTGCATCCATGAGAAGTACCTTTCCATGCTGCCTCTAAGGCTTGATTGGCTCCCTTTGAGACAATCAGAAAAGAAAGCTAGCACAGAAAGACTAAAGGGGCCAAGTACTTGGTGGAATAAAGCTGTTTTGGAATTGCTTTCAAGAGCAGGTATGGCCTGATGCTGAAAACTTGCTATGAAGAAACAGTGTTTGTATTGGCCAAGTTACAAGGCTTTGGCTAGAGTTGGGGATTTTTGTTTCTTTGTTTCCTAAAATCAGAATGCAGGAAAGAGAAAAACATTTTCTCAGCTTTCTTCAGCACTCCTTATCTGCTCAGTGAAGTCAAGCTGCACAAAGCAAGTGCATGCAAGACACAAAACTAGGAATGTAATGTTTGTCCAGTTAGAAGAAAAGTACTGCCAAACCAATGGGTTCAAAAATAATAGAGTTATGCCCTTGAAGTCATGAAATTTGGGACCCTCTTCCTCTCTTTGCCTTCTATTTTTTAATCTTCCATACTGCATTTGAGTTACATTTCTACATTTGAAACCCTGCAGGCTAGGAATTTACTTAAGATACAGCTAAGAATCTTATTAATAATACAAATCCAGGAACTGGGGTTTAAAAAAAATATTCAGATAATGCAAAATTTAAAATCATCAGAACTGGCAACAGACTATACAATATCAGTAGGAAGGTGATAGTCCCACAATGATAACTGGTTAATGAGCTGAAGCATGCAACAGTAGTGGAAAAAAACAGATCAGAAGAAATCTTTCTTTTATAATATGGCCACTAGGAATCTTTACAAGTTACTCAGATCCACATCCTGTTTACTTAAGTGAGGGTGGTTTGGGCCTAATTCTAATCTCACTAGCAGTATTTTTAAGTAGGCATAAACATGCTTATATACCCTGATTTGCACCAATGTAGCAAAACAGGGGCCCAAACGTGCTACTTCAGTAAGTAAAGCAAGCACAATGTGGTCTTCATATTGTAAACCTAACCACTATTTAAGTGCTTTATAGGATTAATTATAAATAATGCTATTGATATTTATGGTTTCATCACCTCCAAAATCTAGGAGGTGTTAGAGTTAGGCTGTTAAAATCTAGCAACTGGGCATAGACAAGTGTGCTATAAATTGCAGTTGGAAAAGCTTCAGAAACAAGCTGGCTGCTGAGCAGTAATAGACCCCCCCCCCCCCCCCGAAGTATCTTGTTCACATTAAGAATATATCTGAAGTATTTCAAGTAAACTATCATCAAACGCCTTACCTGGCCTGTACAAACACTGCCACCATCTGCCCTCCTCCCTAACATTATCGGTCAAATTTGGAAAGTGTAGGAAATTGTACTGCCAAAATCCGGGCTCCAGGTATAATTACAAGATGCAAATAATTGTGCTTTCAGCGATCTTCTTGAGAGAGCAAAACAGAAGTGCAAATAGTCTGACTTTTCTGCAAAAATATGGATGCAAAATTTCACAGGCACTAATTGCATATATATATATATATATATATATATGAAGAGCCTGTTCCAATCCTTCCAGCAATGTTTCCTTCCATTTTATACCAAAACTGAGGCAAATCTTTATAAATGCATTATAAAGTAAACATTTACCTCGCAGTTGTCCTTAATGGAGATTCTCTCCTTTTAAACTGATTGAGAGCTTTAATATAACAGGAAAAGCACAGGGAGATGTACACCACTGAAAGTTCGGAGTTTAATGAACAAAGCCACTTCCTCCCTCCCAAAGGCAGGGTGAGACAGCGAGGGAGATGAAAGCTCTTGTTTCATTTCATGTGCAAAGCAGAACAGACATCTCCCATAGACATGCTAATGAAACATTGATTTGCTGGGGTGACGTGTGTTACCACAGGGCTCTCCACCTTGGACTTCCAGGAGAAACGATTTGCAATTAATTAACTCCTTTCACGGATTATCTGAAATCTAACCCGGGCTCAACCCAACTTGGTTATAATGTTCATTACATTAGTAATGTGCGGACCAATGAATATGTATATTTGTAGCCAAAAGGTCCGCTGCTCCAAGGGCCCTGCTCCACTGTCCGCTGTCAGGTCAGCACTCAACAGAACTCCAGAAAGCTTCCAGACACGTCAGGGCAAACCCCAACTCTGGTCTCCTCCTTCCCGCAAGCTGCTATGAAAGCAAGAACCTGGCATATTTTAACCAGCACTAAGAGTATGGTCCTCCCTGCTTCTAACCACGAATTTAGTGAGTATTCTCAGCATTTTCTCTTCATTGAGAAAAACAAACAAACACAAAAGGATTCCTCTTGATGGGGAATGGAAAAATATGCTAAAACCTTACAAATATTCAAAAGATAAGTTTCTTGTCCAGTTCTACTAACTGATGAGGTTACCAAAACCACTGACTTGCAAATGTTTTATAAATATATATATATATACATACACACACACATATTTTCTTTTAGAAAAGAAAGAGGGCAAGAAGTAACTGCAACAAAGTTCTCTTTCTGTTCTAAGGAATGATATACACCCATGAACCACAAATTGTGTTGCTGTGTATGTGATACATGGCAGAAGCATGAGAAATAGCTCACCCTCCATATCATAGGTTACTGCCTTGTTTGTCCTGTGCCCACTAACACACTTCTAGTGAGAGACTCACTCCAGTATTGCAGCCCCGTGATCAAATACCTCCTTGAATTTTACCACGAACATATTTTCCCCGCATTTGTGGAAACTCTTCTGTAAAACTTACATTGACCAATGGATCGAAAGAGAAAAGCAGGCCAGCTGCATAATTTGTTTACTACTCAACATTTGAAGGATCATCAAAGATAGCAGCTCAGAAAAAGAATGATGCCTACATTCTCAAAGGGGTTTGCTGTAAGAGGTAGTATTAAAGATTATCTTCCCTTAAGAAAAATTGTAAGGAAAATTAAGGAAAAAAATTTGTGGATGTTTTCTTTCTAAATTTTTCTTTTGATTGAAAAGCAGTTTGGGGGAGATAAGGGAAAACAGAAGCATTCTTTTTATAATGAAAATATTTATTTTCAGCAATGAGAATTCCAAAAGTTTCCACAGAAGTGGATATTTCTTTCCTATTGGGGTAAAATCCATTTTTTCCATAAAATATAGGTTAGAGGGAAAGTTTTCATCCGGCTCTGCCAGTCACACTTGTAGCAACAAGTGGCAGGGCCTTAAAACCTGTAGTAGATTTAAATGTTACTTTAAAGCATTTAAAGTAGTCTCACACTGACTTCAACATCTTCCATTATCTGGGGTGTGCACATGAGAATCATGAATGCGATATAAGAAATAATGCCGTAAAATATTTTGATTTGAAATAAAATCATAAATTGTCACATGTCATATCTATGTCATGTGCAGACAAGATCATATGCCTGTAAAACATTAAGACTGTAAATGACATCCAACCTTCTCTTAAAAAATTTTTATTTGAAATTTTGAAATAAATCTCACTAACTGTGTACATACGATCCCCCACTCCTTCCTCCATGAATACCATTAACGTGAATTTCAAGCAGGGCTCACCTTCACGACAGCTAGTATTGACATAGGGAAGATGATCGATACAGAACAGACTAGAAGCTCATTTTCAGAAATTGATAAAAGTTCAAAACTCAGAGGGGTTAGATGATTTACAGCAAAGGTTAAAACTATGCATTCTGCTTTTCTCAGAAAGCAGGGGTTTTCCAGAGTCTTCCAGCCATTTTTACAGCTCGTTTAATGCCTTTAAATTTTGGTCCAACCTCAGCTTCTTCCTTAGCCATGCCTTTGATTGGAATTTCTAGTTATAGTAGAAATTCATTTTATTACCAGTACCTCTCAGGCCAGCAATACATCTGAGCCCATGAGATAACTTCCTTTGTACTGCAGGTGCAAAAGCCACCAAGCTGGGCCTTTCTGCTATCAACACTTAACTCGCCCCAAGCAATCGAGTCCAGTCGTTGTACGGCGCTTGTCGCTGCTCACCACCACCCTGCATTACAACACAAAACGGAGCTGGCTCTGGCCCCCAAAGGTGCTAGCAGATGGTGAGGAGGGACCGAAGGTCACCAGCCTTCCCATCGCGGCTCCCGCTGCAAGACGTCTGCAGGCTTATGACAAGACACGAAGAGGAGGAGACAGATCTTTGGATGGGTGCAGTAACCACAAAGCAAGTAAAAACATCAGGGAAAACAGCAGCCATCAACTTCATCTTGCACTGGGGATACCCAGCGCGACTAACAGAGTACAGCCTACTGGAATAAAAAGCCTATAGAAAACAAAAAAATGGAAAAGCACTTTCTCCAGTGAAGTAGCACAGACCAACGAGAGTAAGAGACCTTCATGTGAGCAAAAGAACTCCGACATTGTCCCTTTCCAGCTCATTCTAGTTTCTTACCCATCCTCATCTCCTTTCTTTGAGGCATCTCTGATTAGACAGCAGAAAAAAGTTAAACACCGTTTTCCTTCCCAGGTCATCAATGAAGCGTGGCCTCACTAATGAAGTGCTCTAGCTAAAATAATAAGAGAAGGGCCAGTATAGAGTTCCTGTGAGTCCTGGCTCAGTCCAAACCCTAATATTGATGTTATTATATAAAAGTACCACAGAGTATGTAGGGCAACCCCATATCTATCACAGCAGCTGGAGCAATTTCATACTGTGTGCTTTTAATTATTTCATTGACACCCTTGGACTTGATAACTGCCTGAATTTTCCTGTCAACACTTTGGTCCTTGGTTTTCTTCATCAAATCACCGTTTCAAATTACTTTTTTTCTCCTTCCTTCCCCCTCCTCCCCCCCACCTTCTTTTCTGGCTTCTAATTCTCCGAATGCCCCACACTGTTTTAAATTACATGCTCATTTTGGAATATGCAGACTATTTATCTGGGAGGCAAATTTCAGAGCCATCTGAAGTTAATTTCCCAACCCCAAAGTTCCTGGGTACCAGCTTCCAAGTCAGCTGTGGTATTTCCTGAGCGCGCCGCGCGTGCCTCAGGTTTCGCGGCACCTCCAGAGCTCCCCGGCCAGCTGTAAGGCTGCGACACACACGCTCCGCTGCTTCTGTTACTGTCTTACCGACCCTTTCAACAGCGGAGAAAGTAAAAATCCACTTTAATTAGTTTGTATATGTTAGTAATAAAATAGGCTATGTAATTCTTAAGATCGAACCCACATCTCGGGATGTGGGAGTATTTCAAACCCATAGCTGCAGGGCACACACCATGCACAAAAGTTGGATAGCCTGGAAAGTTGTTATTCTTTATCATTATGTCAAGCATGTTAACAGATACCGGCTCTGCTGAACACACGTAACAGAATTTTTTGGAACTATCAGTTACCCCAGGTGACTTCAGCTGGAATTGGGGCATTCACCACATCTCGAGCATTATGGCTGTGGGCAAAGTTAAAATCGGTTCAAACATTCCAAACAAACAAAAACAAAACTGCCTACCGTGGCAAATTTTGAATTCTATTCTGCGTCTCTGCAAAGAGTCCAATCTGATGGGAAAATTTTAAATTCCCTATTGTTTTGTTAAAAGTATCAAAACAGGTTTCGAGCAGAAGAGGGGTTATGGCCTGTTTCAATGGTCAGATTTTTTCAGGCAAAATTATTTTTCCCTAAAATTATTTGCTCATGTTAAATCAATTCTGACATTTCAAGTGTAACATGTTTCTCATTTGGAGATGGACATTTTTCCAAAAATGTCATAATCAATATTTCTAATGATTAATGAGACAATCTCCCTCAAAAGCTTGTATGACTTCTGGAAAATCATTTGCCTAAAATTTGCTGGAGAACTGAATGTTATTTTGGAAGTGAGGGTAGGGAATACAATGAGTTTGCAGTATCAGGCTGATATTTAAATTTTTATTTTTCCTGTTTTTTTTCTATAACTGAAAACAATTTTTATGTTTGCAATCAAACAGTGAAGTTGTCCTCTGAAATTCTTACATATGGCATCATCAATCATCAATTTTCTGTGAGAAAATGACTCTAGTCTGCTCCTGAAGTTGCATCACTACAGTAAGCATCAAAAAAAGAAAAAAAAAATCCCAACATTTACACTATAATCCCTGCACAACGGGCTTTTATGCATCTAAGATTGAAATACCTCTTACATAAAAACTCCCAAGAGTTGTCTGATCGTAAATGACAGTTGGAATCAATCATGCCATGTTACAGGATATTTAGCAGAAGTCTCACGTTAGCTGTTTTGATCTGCACCTGCCACTGGAAAAAGAACCACTTCATAACCCATTTAATACTGCTAGCCAACCTTAACAGAAAACCCCTGGAGCCTGGAAACCCCAGAGCCTCCTTCACTGGCAAGAATTGAGGGAAATCAACCTACTTCTGGGACGTTCTTCACCATTTGCTTTCAAGCCCAGCCAGTCACGTTTACCCAGCTGGCATTTACTTCTTCGCTGCAGCAGGCTCAGAGGACTCGCTCCGAGCAGGTCAGCAGCGATCACTCCTGAGCCTCAAGCCAGGGCAACTGCTGCATGGCCCCAGCGGGCAGAGGTGGTGTGACCGGGAGTCTGTCTTCTCTGTAAAGACAGTCTCAGCACCGAACAGGTCAGAGGAACCAGTGATGCCGAGACATCCTGGTAGACATTGCACTCCTCAATGTGACGACTGCACAACCGGGGGTCATCACCAGGCTCCTCGTGTGTCATCTACCTTCTGGTACCCAACCCCAAGCATGTCTTGCTGGGGACACTGCCCAGAAATTACGCTGTAATGGTGGAGCCTCTTAGTGTAGCTAAAAATGTTGGTATTTTGAGACAAGTAGCAGCAAAGACAGCTGCCTGGAAACCGCAGTCTCAGACTCAACTCAGTTTGGGAAACGAGTGGCAAGATAGTCATGAGGCAGCAGTAATAGAAGAAGAGACCAAATACAACTATACATTACAACAGAGACAGAGTTACCCAGAGAAAACACCTATTAACACTCAAAATGACTCATTATTTCCCCACAGAAAAAATAATTTAGTTGAATTATATTACTGTAAAAGTTACTGAAGTCAGACAACAATGGCATTCACACTGTACTCCCTTTGATCTCAGCTGCACCAAAAGGATTTCTATCTGCCATCACTTCCTGGCATAAAAGGCAAAGCTTGAACACAAAGAAGCCGTACTGGCAAAAGCTATCAAAGGGTCTCGTTAGGACACCATGAAAAGTTTGCAGCAGATTTAGAGCGCAGGTATTCCAGCTCAGAACTCGGTCCAAGTTCAATGCCCAGTCTTCTACAACACATAAAATTGATTTACTTTCATGAGAACATTTTAAGCAAACAAAGACTAATTTGACTCTGTTTAGAAAAAAGATTTAAAACCTTGGCTTTGGATTTTTATGAACCCAAAGAGAGACATGCTCAGGGGAGACCAGTTGACAAATTGGCATTGAAACTGAAGAAGTCTCCAAAAAGCCTCTGTGTAAAGCTGAGCTGTTTAGGTGCACAATTTCAGGGTTGAGTCATTTAGACCACTGAACATGCTAACTTTGCAAGACTAACAGCAGCTCTGCTTTGCTACCAGAACATCAATAACAACTGAAAAACAGTTGAAAGGAGAGGTGCATTTCATTCTCCCTTAGACTGTTTCCATCAAATTTATTTAAAAGAAACTAAAATTTCACATGACCCCCTGCCTATTGACTTTCTGTAGCAGCCGAAATATCTGCAGTCTGGCTTCTTTGTTGTGACTTTTTTGTGGTAATCACTGTCTGCTGCTTGAAGGACCTGCCACTGACAGTTTACAAAGGCTTTATAGCCAAAAGAGGGGATTTGGGTTATACAGACACCCGCACAGTGCTGGCAGATGGGACACAGAACCTGCAGCAAACTCACACCCTCTTGGAGCAAAAGCGGGAGGGCCAAGCAGACTGGCATCAGGTGATGAGGACAGCACAAGACATACATGGTTAGCTGCCTGAATCCCACCCTGAGTATCTACAAAATATCCTGAGGAAAAAAGAAGGAAAGTAAATTGGAAAAAAAAAAATTATGGCAGCTGTCTATGAGTACTTTGAATAGCTGGAGTCCCGTTTGCATCCCTGCCCCTTTAGAAGGTTTCAAAAGCCACAGTTTTAAGAAGAAAAATACACCATAGCTAATAACCACACATTAAAAGGGGAGAAAAAAAATCCATATGCTCACCTTGATCTTCAGGTGAACAAAAGCCTGATTTAGATCTCCATGTGTTTTATGTCTTCCAAGTCTCAGCTAGGTATTTCTGCGTGCTTTTTTTGAAGGGAGGGGAGAATTCCTAAAACATTTTTTTAACATTTAACTGTTTTCCATTGCCATTTTCATAAACAGCAGTTAGCAGCAGGGAAGGGCAAAGAACCTTCAAAAGTTTCTAAAACCTTTAAGTGCTCATAGTAATACCTGCCGCAATGGAGGAAAATTACTGCCAACTCCCATGGCTTTTGGTATCAGTGATCACTTCTTTCCTTGACCTACGGCTGATCCTAAAAAGTCCTGAATAGATCCTGAAAAGACAAGAGCCCTGCTGCATTAAGTGAATAACATGCCGCACATCTAATGAGACATTTAACACCTCAAAGGCCTCAGGTTTTCAAGAAAATTAGGTACGTTATAGCACACAGGTCATAACTGTGTTCCTCCTGATGCATGCAGCTGGACCGTGCAAAGCCCATGGCCACACACAGAAATGAGCACTTGGTCATGTGCACATACATTTACTTGAAGTATATGTGCAATCAAGGAAAAGATAAAAATCAACTTTGCTTCCACCTCATTTACAAGTCTGCTCAGATATCTTAGCGAACATCTTCGCTCCTACCCATCACGGGTTAAAAAGTCTACATTGCTTCTGGATCAGAACTGGCTCCCAGCCAGCCAGCTCAAAGCACAGGTTGAGAAGTTCAAATCTATTTCCATCGTTCAATTAGAGATACCCTATAGTAATTACTATCTCCTAAAGAACAAGGTAAACCTGCCCTGCAATTTCTTCCTCCAACTGCTGCTACTTGAGAAGGAATTGGCCAAGGGAATTTAACAAAGCCGACAAAGAGCATCAGTAGAAACCCATGCTCAAGCAGCTACCTGTGTATGAACACTGCGGTAAACAGCTGACAGTATAAAGTAACAACTGATTCATACGACTCCAGTTTCCAGTCTGTACTTAAGCTTTGCTCATTCACAGAGCAATTAGTGGTTAAACCCAGATTAATGACAAGGATCCCTCCCCCCAGAAATCACCACGAGAATAATTAGAAATACAAAAACATTTTTCAGAATTTAAAATCCCAACATAAAAACTGCACAAAACTTCCACAATCACCCAGAAGAATAAGTAATTGGCAAAAAATGTGGATATTAGACTCTCTAACTTGAGAATGCATCAGGAAAGCCAGTAAATAAGCACATCCTCCCCTTGTTGCTAAGCCCAAGGCTTGGGTTTAGCACTGGAAGGGCAGAGTCCTGCTGCAGTTGGCCAGGGAGAGCCGCAACTCTGTCCTGGGGCTGGTGCAGACATCAGAGTACCTGCCGCTGCCAAAGCTTCCTCCAGTGCGGGGATGGAGGGCCAGGTAATTTCCCCCTAAGATGTAATTATGTTCTGGCCCGGATAAGAGGAGTTAAAATCACAGAGAGTCACATATTGGCTTCTCTGAAGCAGCAGACATTGGCAGAAAGGCAGAGCAGAGCATTTGGGTATGTGGCTGTCTGTGGCATATGCTCTGTTCCTATCAGTTTAAGGACTTGCATCACTAAATTTGTCGCAAAGGCACCTTAAAACACGCCGATGAATTTATAATCACAACCCCTTGTGTTGAGATGGAGCTGCAATACAGACATTGGAAAGCTGATGGATATGTTACTGTTCAGTTGTGGCAGAGCCCAGTACCAAACCTCGACAAATTAAGTCCCAGTCTAGCACCCATCTTTCTCCACAGGAAAAGGGAAAAACAAATGTCTAAAATATTTTCTGAAAAGTTCTCATTAAGTTAATCAAATTAATAAATTGATTGATATGTCTGGAAGAGGCTTACTTCATTCTCAGGACTGTAAAGGAGGTTGTGAGTATGAAACCATCATTATCATGGAACACCATCACGCAACTGGCATTGCTTCACAGACAGTTCAATAGTTAAAGCAAAGAATCAAGTTGTTCAAAGCTTTTTCCAGCCTTATCTTTGGAAAAAATCTCTTTTCTTCGTCTGCTTGCCCTTGTCACATGGACTTAGAGAAGAAGGGACCTTACACCTCATGCTCTCTTTTCTTTCTTTTTCTCTCACTTTCTCCCAAGCCACCTCCCCCAAAGCAGCACTTACCACAGTGACAAATGAAGCAATAATAAGGTTAGTCATTTAACTCCTTGCATGCTACTTAAAAATCACCCTAATTACTGTGTAATGGGTCCGCAGAGGCAGAAGAGTCTGGGTGAAATCTACCCGGAGGGCACCGGTATAGTTCATCTGTCCATTCTCTAATAGCACTCTAAAGTTCACCCTTATAAACATGTCACCTAGTCTATAATTAAGTGACTGGTCATTAGGTAACATATGTGGTACCTGTGGGTCACATATCAGTCAGCTGGTGATGGATCTTTATCCAATAGCCAAGGAGAAGTAGCTCTACAGCCCTCTGTCACCACAGCATAGAGCATTATTCTTAATGCACAGCACCCTCGCAGAAGAATCTGCGTAGGTGGGTTTTTCAAGACATAAACTCAGTGTTTGTGAAAGGTGAGAAACTGAGGGGAGGAGGGAGTGGGGAGACTGTCACAGTCCGGTCTTTATTCCAACAGCATGATAAAAAGCTGAGTTTTTCCTTTATATTCTGCCAGCATACTGGTTCCCAGAGCACTTTTCATACTTGGCTGGCAGGTGAATTTCCCATTCACACTCAATATGAGTAAAGATTGCTAATAACTATACTTTTACAAACTGCAAGAGGACATCCTCTTTTCTGATTGTAACAAAATCAAATTATGCTTTTTAACTCTTCTAGGTTCCAGAGATGCACAGAATTGTGAGGGAAAGGGGGGAAAAGAAGCAGGAGCCTAATTTGTCCTTGATTTCACTAAGAAAACTCTCAGAGCCCTAAAGATGCATCTAAACAAACTCCCAGGAAACTCATAACGAGCTAGTCACGCATGCCGATTAGTGAGCCACTCATCAGTGCAGGCACACATACAGAGAAATGTGGCCAATTGCATTTGCAGCTCCATTCCTCCCCTTGTTCTGTGCGAGTGGGAAAGGGCTAGGTGAAAGGAGATACCAGGACGAGAGCAGAACATTCAGCTCAAGTTTCTCCTCCAACTGCACCCCGAGGTGGTTTCCAGTAGGTTTCGTTGCCTCCAAGACACAGAAAAGGATAGGTCATACGAAGCCTTGAAGTGCAGACCAGAGTTCCGGACACCCCAAGGCTCCCTCTGTACCACTTACAAAACTGTTCAACTGATTTACAATTCAGAAGCTCTGCAAACTCAGAAGAGAAAGAAAATGAATTTCATCAAGGTAGGCACACAGAGGCAGTGCCACAAAACCAAACATTTTTTACACCAACTTTTAGCTGGCTACAAGAGGATTGTAACCCTGCCTGAGTCATACATATACCAGTTTCAAGGAATTCACTTTTACCTTCTGCGTTCTTGGTGCCTTTGGATGTAATAATTCAACAAAGAGCTGGACCACACAGATTTCCAGATGGTGAATGTGAGTTGAGCTGAGTTTTTCTGGGTAAGTAAATTACAAAGGAAAGAAAAGGAAAAAAAGAAAAGCCAGTGCCCACAATGTTTAAAGGTTTCTGATTGCTAGTTATTATCTCCAAGAAAAGTGCCCAAAGCCATGATATTATGGCCACCAAAACAAGGCAAGACCTTGCAATCAGCTCTCTGACCCCAGCTGTTGAAGTGTGCCTAATCCACTATCCACGCTAACCTTCCGTGACATCTCTTCTGGCAACGCACCTCTGTGTTTGATGTTCACACTAAACCACTTGGGCTGCCCACAGTTTTGGTAACATAGGAAATAGAAGATTTGGCAACAGAATTATATTGGCCAATTAAACTGGCAAGAAAATTGTATAAATGTCAGAAAAACTTCATCAGGAAAAAAAGCAGAAAAGGGGAGGGTTTCACTGCTGTGATTGTCATCATCACCACAGGGAGAAAGGATATAAAAAGAATTAAAAAGCTAGTTAGAGGCTGCCAATATGGTCTAAAACAAAGTATATTTATTTCACTCCTGGAAGACCTGATTTAATGTGGTTTAAATTCACTGGACCAGTAAGAAGCATATCCATCAAGGATGAATTTAACCTATTGTATTTAGAGCCTTTAGTAGATATAACTGTGGCCCCCCCAAAAATAATAATTATTATTTGCAATGTGAGGCAAAACAATGCATTTTGACTGAAATCATATGGGAAAGATAGCAGAGATGCACATTTTTTTCCCCACACAGCATTTAATTTCTTACACAAAACTCAAAATAAGTCTGCAACCAAGAAAAGGAAGAAGTCTGAAGAAGTGTGCTCTTCTTTTGTAGATTTCATAGAAAAAAAAAAGCCTCTCTGGGCAAGATAAGAATTTATAGACTGGGCCATGGAGTCCCTAACAAGGCCATCCACCTTTTACATTCTTGCTGGACCTCAGTAATTTACTTTGTGGCAGCCAACTCCAACACTTGCTGCTTCATTCATACCTAGAAAACCCCACACAGGTTTTGTACTTTCACATATTTTGCTCATTTTGCCGAAGAGGATTCTCAGGTTCTCTAATCAAAGATCGGAGGATCCAGGGATAGTAACTTCAAAAACAGTATCTAGAAACATAACTTGCTGTTTCAAAATAAGGCTCATGAAATACACAGCTTAAAGCTGCTACCTGAGAGGAGGGAATGTATATGGACTGGTTCTTCCTGGTCTGTTGTTCTTAATTTTATCAATACCATAATTTGAAATACTGTTCACAAACAGTATTACGTTTAAAACTATTCAGTAAAGAATTCAAGCCTTCTCACTCGGGGGTCTTTTACTCTGCAAGG
The DNA here is from genome assembly GCF_036370855.1 of Dromaius novaehollandiae. NCBI lineage: Eukaryota > Metazoa > Chordata > Aves > Casuariiformes > Dromaiidae > Dromaius > Dromaius novaehollandiae. The sequence goes on along the minus strand of NC_088113.1, from coordinate 8,714,217 downwards.
TACTTCTGGGGGTAGTATCAATCACTCTGTGATGGATGGGTATCCCATACCAGGGTCATTCGTACCTCCACCGCTATTGAACTGCAACACCACATCCTCATTGAATACTGACGGCTGATCTATATGATTCAGGTCCAATCAGAGCAGTGATTTTTCAGCGTTAAGGACTCTTCCATCTGACATGTTTGCACTGAGACTGCAAAGGATCAGGAAAACGGCCCTCAAAGAGGAGGATTAACGGACTATTTCTTTGCATGATTTAAAAATAACTATCTGCGCACTATACATTGATAAAGTGACCCTCAGCTAAGGAAAAGAAGGCTGTGGCACAGAGTCAGTGTTGCTTATTCAAGAGCATGTGACTCTATTTACATGCCTGGGTTTAACCCATCATTAGGACAATTCTATTTCAAGAGTTTAAGGGGTAGTTTGCACATGCAGGAGTATAGCACAAATTAAATTTACATTTTGGCATGGCCTAATCTTTTCATGTTTCAAGAGAACATAGAAATGTAGAACAGCAAAGAAGATGGGTGCAATGCTGAAAGGGAAGCTAAGGAGTTTGATATAGGAAGAACAGACCCCGCAAACTCATTCACTGCCAGAGTAGAACCTTCAGTAAGAAAGATTACTCAGAAACCCGTGAGTCAGGAAAGAGTAGGACCCTTTCTAAGAAAGAAGAGAGAAATTTGGAGAGGAGCTTCTTAACCGTTCTCTTTTTTCCTATGTACTTTGATAGGTGTGTGAAGCACAGCCAAAAGATTAAACCGATTTGAAGAAATCTTGCATCTAAGCAGAAATTAAGCAGATTCCAAAGAAATAAATACATGGATTTAAGATAATTTGTCTTAGGTTTTATTTCTGATTAGATGCATCCATAATAGTATCTTTTCAAAGTCAAGAACAGAAACCGTTATTCAAAGTGCAATTATTTTCTGTGCTGGTATGGTGATTTAACTGAGGGGGCTTTTTGTTTGTTTGTTTTTTAAACAATTTTTGCTGTATTCAATGCAGCACATGCTCTTTCCATGCAGTTGCCATGTTCGGAGAAGCATCCTGGCTGAACGCGCCAAAATGCTGACCCTAGATATCCGTTTAAGCTTAAGCTTTATTTCCTTACATACCTGGGAAACTGATGTGGTAAGATCAGAGATTTCAGCTGTACAGTAAGAACTGGCTTCTAAACTGATACTTTCTTTGTGGTTACAGCTGTTCACACTAGTCTGCTGCAATGCAAAGAAAATCAAGAAATGCAGGAGACTGACAGAAAGAAAGGCAAATGAAGAAAAACGTTGTCCTTGTTTAGCGAACATGGCCAGAAAGGCATTGTCACCTCCCCAGAGTAGGGCTTACAGGGTCTGATTCTTTACTGCTTGCATCCTCTGTCTCATTGCTTTTCTGCAAAGGGGATGTAATTCATTACTCTATTTGCTCAAGTATATATGACCACACAGAGTCAAGGCAAGAGACAACATGGCCCTTGAAATCAAGACTTCTGCAACTCATTCCCCATTTAAGAGCAGCTCACTGGGTGGTCTTGAGCCATAAATGAAAAGCATAGCTAATACTTTCACACAGGGTAATTCCAGGGTCCAGCCAGTCAATAGCAAAATATTTGTACTTTCTCAGTTGAACAATACTTTTAAAATATAAAATATTTGGTTTCCATTCATATTAACATTTAAAATTGTTTTGCTTCTGTTTTGTTACTGTTTGGTTGAACTGTTGTGTCTTTAAATACTTTTAAAGGACTCATAACTAGGGACCTTCGGTGCACTCATGAATTCCATCACCACCATCCTGTGGAACAGAAAAATGCCACCATTCCCACTTCACAGAACTGAAGTAAACATATGCAAAGGGTTGTGGACCTGTCTTTTCATACATGTGATATCCTTTCTGAACCCTAACAAGTTAGCATCAATGTGAAGAGCTGTCAGATCCCTTAGGAACTCATGGTCTTCCAGTATTTCCCAAAAAGAACTTGAGTTTCATGACAGAACCTACATAAGACAATCATACAGACCGCATTTCTACATTTTGTTTTAACTGACACATTAAAGACCAATTTGACAGAGTTTTTACCCCCTTTCTGTGTGATACCAATCACAGAGTCAATCTAAGGGCAGGTGTTTATTTTATTTTTATTATTCTGCTCAGCACAGCATTTCTGTACAACCTTCAGGGAAGAGGGACAGGGAAAGAACAGCATCAACTACCAAGAAAATATCAAAAGCTAATAACCACCCTTCTGAATTTTAATCCAAAGCCATCCCCAAAATAGCTCACTTCATACACTCTTAGCACTTCTGGTGAATAGAAAAGGAGGTGCTTAATTCCAGAGTCACCTTAAAAGGAGCATGTTAATAATTGTGAATTAACAATGATTATTAAGGATCCCACTTCTTAAAATGGAAATCAAAGGTTGAAATTTTTGCGGGAACTAGGGATTAAAAGCAAATAATCGTTCCCTTGAGAATCTATATTTTATTAGAAGTTTCCTTTTTAGCTTGGACCATAGACTCACTCAGTGGCAACCAAACTTTCTAGAGAAGACCTGTGATAAAGCAGTTTGCATTAACGGGCTGATTTTAGGATCAGAGTCACAGGATGGTCACTGTGGATGGGTGTCTTGCCGTTCACGACCTGGGCGGCTGCTCCTTTCACGCTTAGTCCTCAGAGCTGCGAGCTCAGCACCCAGCCGCAAGCGCCCTCCTAGGTGACCTCAGACACCTGGACCTGTTTCCCACCCCAGCTGAGATGAGGGACCATGCAACCCTTCCAGTGCCATATCCACACCAGCTACATGGGATAGTTTGCAAATACGTTCAGGGCCTTGGCATTCATCACCATGAAAACCAAAGTTGCACCTTCTAACCTTTCACCTTTTAAGACACCTACTTTTGTCTTTTCAGTCCACTAGTTGCATTAATTTTACCACTGGTGAAAGATGTAAGTACATTTATGCAGCAGAAATTACAAAACCCAAGAAATTACAACCCTTCTGGTTTTTTGGAAGTCAGTTGGCACAGAATCAAAAATAAGCACAGCACATAGAAGTAAAAATAGAAGCTGCAACCCAGAATTGCTTGATTTTGACAGCAAAGGCTAACATTTTTAAATAATGCTTTCAAGATTATCAAAGGATTTGTAGGATCAACATACCTGAGTTTAGGTAAATTACAGACACAGACAGCTACCCTGCCAGTGTACTGTTACCTTCTGATTCTTTGGATCAGTTTATTGCAATAGGTTGAAAAATAAGTTAATCTTAAAGTTTCACTGTGTTAAAAGTTTTGCCTTCTTTTTACTCAATAGTCTTCCTCTTTTGATTTTCTATACTATTTATTCATCAATTTATATTATTGTTATCTATATTATTGTTATCACAGGCAAAGATATTGAAAAAACATCTACAGAGCCAACTTGGATAGTGACTGTAGCCTCTGCCAAACTACAAAGAGCTTTGACACAACAGCTATACATAATTACAAAATAATATTCATGTCCCCTGCAAAGAAACTGAAGAGCTTTGTATCTGCATAGTCCTTAGGAAAATGTGTGCGGATAAGAAACAGGGTATCACCACCCACATAGCTAAGATTAATGTACAATAGCATTCCTATATGTTCAAATAAATGGGAGAGCGCAGTCCTCGAGAGAAAGAGATTGTTCTCAAACTAGACAACACACAAGCATGGATGAGCTGCAGTAACGCAAAAGGTAGCAGCATCCAGGCACTGTACACATCATGTAAATCTCATCGCTACTGGGATTTGTTTCTTTCTATTCTATGAATGAAGGAGAAGACGTTCACAAACAATCTGGAAAAAAAATCTAGGCTTGAATTTTGTTCTGAATGGGGTTTTATACTAACTCTACAAGATTTCTAGTGACCCCAAGCAATGAGGAAAGTCTCATCTTCGGTCTCCTCCAAAAGACACATTGCATTAGTCCAGCACGTAACACCAGCCTGATGAATAAGCTTTGTCTTCACTATGAGACTCTTTCTATGTAAAAGTGAGTAATCCCTGCGTAGACGAGCTCTGAGAGAAAAAGGGCAACCCTTCCCACAGCCAAAGTGCATAATTATACTCGTATTAAAAAGTACAAATAGTTCTATTTCATATATAAAATATGCATAAAGTAAGGTCAGAGAATTATTAGTGATCCGTATAACAGAGCTTGAGAATAGGTGGAACAGCGGACTGAGAAATGAGGCTTGGAAGGGGCCTTCAGTGGTCTCACGGGGGGCAGACACGGCCAGCAGTCCCTGGGGCCGACATGACCTCCTCGTAGGGCAGGAGACCCTTATCCTGGCATTGTGAAATCCTTTCAGAAAAGCAAACAAACAAAATCCTCCACACAACTATCTAAAAAAAAAAAAAAAACACCCACAACTGTCAGGGGTTGTGAGAAACATCACTTTTTGTTTTCTGTTAAGTAATTCTTGGAATTGAAGAAACCTATAGAGACTTTAAGGAACAGAGCAATCCATTTTACATGAACTTCACCTAATTTAAGTCATTGTTGCAAGCCCATTGCTATTTCCAGAGAAGGCTGCGAAGACAGGATATTATGGCTAGCCTTCCAAAAGCATCAGGAAAATAATTCCTGTCGCAAAGTTACCAATGCTCTGAGCCCCATCACGTGCATTTTGACCTCCCTCCAATTCACAGAGCAGATGTCACGGCCGGCAGCCATGGACCTGATGAAATCCCTCAGCGAGGGCAGGTGCTGCTTTAGGTCAGTAGAAATGCAGACTTTATTTTGGATGATTTTTATGTAACCCATAGGTTGTGTAACTATCTGTAACAGCAGCAGTGGTACATGATGAGCATCAGGTCAGCTCAGACAAGCACCACTGTCTCAAAATCATTTTTGTGCAATGGAGATGAAAGATGCTCTTCCAGACTCTTCTCGCTCCTGTGGCAGCACAGGTACTCCACTGCTAAAAGCAATCTGCTGTCACAGGTTACTGCTCACTACCGGCTTTGCTCGCATTGCACTCTCTACTGAATGGCTATTTATTGCTCCAGTTACAGTTATAATTAGCAGGTGAGCCCTGTAGCTCTAAAAGGCTTAGAGGTGCTAGTAAATACCTGAAGTGCTTTAAAAAGACCCTAAAACACTTAAACTGCCATAATCTCCTGAATTGTTTAAGTGGCTTAGGTCTCCAATAAGCTGCTCTTGCAAGTTAATCAACAAGGCTACTTAATTAGGACAACAGGCTATTCACCGGTTTGTCCCAATGAGGAAAGCCAATTATACCTTTAAAAGTTGCATGCTTGTGTGATCCCAGAGAAGTCAAGCCACTTACGTAAGCATTCACTAACAAAAAGGTTGCACAGATCTGGTGGTAACTTGTGGTGTTTAACTGTTACTTAGTTCTAAATCTTACACTCACGTCTTGGTCTTGTACTTCACGTTAGCTACAGAACTTCATCAGCTACAGTCTGCAATACATGGCATGTACTCCACAGCATGACCAGCTGCTGAGGAATGCCCCATCCAACTGATTCCTTTAATGACCATAAAACAGTTGCCAGCATCAGAGATTTTTCAGCAATTTCTCAAAATTTCAAAACTTGGAGTCAGTATAGGAAAGAACAGCTGAAGCAGCTGAGCTAGAACCTACCAGACTTTCCTAAAGTTTCCCTCTTCGCATCTCAGGAAATACCTTATAAAGCAGAAATTTCAAATTATCCAAACTTCTACTGTAACAAAGCATAGTCTCTAAAATTACTACTGGCACCACAAAAGCTGTCCCAAGTGTATGTTGTTCAAATGTAACCTAAATTTCACTTTCTAAATCATACTGAAGCTCACATTTATTTTGTGCATTTTTTGTTCAAAGCTGGATTGATTACAAGAAAAAAAAAGAATCAGCCAGATTGATCACAATTCAGCTCCTACTTACTCAGAATCTTGCAAAAATAAACATGCTCTATTATTATCATTTTATTATAAATTGTTTGAGGAAGCATTAATGGCTAAATATAAGCTTGTCAAAAACACACAGTGATGGGTACTGTTAAAAGACTGCACAAGCAAATCACCAAGCTTGATATTTAGTTATGTCAACCTATTTGAAAGTTGTTACTACACTCACAGGTTAAGCTGTACATGTGGTTTGGGCACCAGATTGCACCTCTACCTTAGAAGCCCAGTTCTAATTTTCTATTATGAAACTACTTGCAATATACTGACAATTTATTATTTATTGGAAGTTGGTTGATTATGAAAATGTCACGATTGTTTCCATGTGTTAACTAGTATGTTAGTGCTACCAGTGCTCAAATTACCAGTCAGAAGAAACAAAAGCATCTAAAGCATGTCATTTTTCAAGCCTTGACCCAGCTCATCTGAATACAGACAGGCCAAAATTTTAGGCAAACGACTAAACAAACATATGATTCAGGCAGAGATGGCAGAGCTAGCCTTTCTGACCCAGAGGCATAAGGAATTCATCAGCCTCGTGACGAATATGCAAGCACAGACTTAATGCAAGGGAACAATCCATTTGTTGCATCTGCTGAGTTCATCATGTGCACAGACTCCTTCAGTGGATGCACAAGCATTTCCTATTTTCCTTTTGTTTTTACAGTCTCCTTTCTCCTAATCAGAGAATTAAAATGAACAGCCTCAAAAACAGCTTGGGTTGCCAGGCATCTCGCCTGGCCTGACTGTAAGTCTGGGATAGAAAAGATTTAACGTGAAAAAATTCAGGTTGGGAATGACCTTCTGCACTGATTGACTTTAGTGGAATGTAAATGATGGGCAGTAAATCAGGCGACGTGCAGGCCTCTCAGTGAATCATACCATTCCCTTCAATCCCATCTAGAGGGAGAGACATAAATCCTCCCAGTTCAAGCCGGGCCATGAGCAGTCCTTTATATTTCCAATTAAAGATGTACTGTCCTTTGCCCAGCATTCAGCTGGGACGCCGCACATTAATATGGTAATCAGCAACCAAGCAGCGGGCCATGGGGGCCTCATTGTCTGCGCCACATTCATCCCCAGGCTTCCTCCCAGCTGGACGGAGGAGGGTTCTGCGTGACAGGCAAATCCCAAGAGACGACGGAGAACCCTTCATTAGAACTGATTTTAATGCCGCGCTGCCAGTAGGCAACATGTTTTCATTATGAGGGCTTTCACACAGATCCTCTGGGGCTGGAGGCCAGATACAGATGCTTCCCAGTGCTGCACAAACAAGCACACGGTGTGAACGCAGCCTAACGGCTTGAATACCCATCAATCACTTTAACATCATCCCCGAAGTGCAGTAACTGTGAGGCTCTTTCTTATGGGAACAGCTTCATTCCTCCTCAGTGAAAGCGCGGGAGGTTACAACAGGCAGAGGGAGCAACTGATGGCCCCACAGCAGAGAGGCATGAGGGGACATCCAGCCCAGCAGCCACCACCAAGGTGTCTACGGTCCCTCTGGTAACGGCAGTGTTAGGTAGGGCCTGTAATGGGCTCATCCGGGAAGGAGTTTGACGATAATGATCAACCAACTCTCTTGCTGAGCGTGGGGCGTCTCTTACGCTGCCATAGTAGTGTAACATAGAAAAACAGCGAGGAAACCAGAGAGCTGCAGGTGACCGGTTACTGTGGTGACATCTGAGATCGTCCGAGGGAGGAAGAGTTCAAGCGTGTGACTGAAAGACAATAAATCTCTTCAGACCTCAACAGCCTCACCAGGCGACTGCAGAGAAAATGTTTTACAAGACAGATTCAAATTAACAGACTTAGGATTTTAGTTAATGAAAATGAGGGCTGGAAGGCATAACAAGCCTACAACTTTGGACAGCAGGTGAGGACAGGTTGCCTGAAGGTGTGAGCTGGTCCACTCTGAAGTGGATCAAGAGACTCGGACACAGAGATAAGCAAAGAATTACTTGCACAGACAAGAAACAACATGAAAGGACAAGGCTGAAGGCACTGCCATGATCAGCCTACACCTTCAGTTTATCTATGACTCAGTTGAGCCTTTTTGGGAGGAGGAGTGATTTTTACCCCTCTGTCATTTTTATTGGATTATTTGATTTTTGATGCTTGTTGTTTTGCTATTTTGGCATCTTCTCTATAGTCAAATGGTTTGGGAGATGATTGACCCCATCCACCCCAAACACAGATAGATGAACTTTAGGCCCTTGAGAAGAAGCTGACAGTTGTAATTCACAATTGAAAACCTCCAAATCCTCAGCAAATTTCTTCTACAAATATCCCATTATTTAAACCATCTCATTACTTTGATGCAACCCCTTTTATCCGGAGCTTTTCTACAGAGAGGATGGAAGCCATGTAAATAAACCCTAAGATCGGGGATCAGTGTAGTTTGGGTCCAACCTTGTACCCCAGCCCCACCAAGCTATGCTGTATGCAGATCATCCAGGACTCAGGAGGTAGTCCCAAGTCTTTTAAGACCTGAAACTGTCAACAGTGGATGCTACATAGATATCTGGCATGGAAATCAGATACCTCCCTTTGTAACTGAGGTCAAGGTTGCTAACTTCCTGTATAAAACATATGGCTAGATTAAACGGGTGCTCTTCATTTGCCCGTCACTTCTCTGGAAAGTGGATTACAATACTGCTGTATGGGGTTAGTCTTGAATTCCCATATCCCAGGCCAGCAGGCACTGAATGGTTTGAAAAGGTGAGGCAAGACCCGTCTAGGTTTGACTTCAGAGGGAGATTTACCTTCCCTAAAAAGGTGGAGAAAAAAATTTTGGATCCAAAACTGCTTCCTCCCACACTAGCCACCTTACCCTGTCCCAGTCTCTTCAGCACTCCATAGCTATTTTTAACATCTAATTTCCTCACATTATGGCAATTTACATACTTAAACACATCACATTAGCGTCCAAAATATAAACAAAGTGAGATAATGCACTGTAAAGAGAATATTGAAAAAAAAAACCCCACAGATACACAGAGGAGCTTTTGGAAATCAAGCAGTTCTTTGAAGCAAAGCAGTTGTCCTGTATCAGTAATAGGAGGATTTCTCTGCAACACTTTACAATAAAGCAGACTTAATGAGAGCTGAGCAGTGGTGTAATTCCTGTGGAATTGCATATTGAAAGCTACATTCATACCCAAGGAGCCCATCAGGACCAGTATTGTTAGCATGAATGCTGAAGGAATTGCAAAATGAATTGCTATTTTATTATCAAGTGCTTCCGATTTGCTCTCTCCTGCCATCTGTGTCATTTGGAGGATGTGAAGTAGCAGAGGTCCGAACTTGGGCCTCTGAAAGGTGGGTCAAGGGGAAATTTTATGCTGCAGCATCCTCCACTCTTTTACCAAACAAGGTCGTTGCAATTGCCTTCCTATTACCCTAAGAGGAAGAAGGGCCAGAAGGGGAGAATAGCTTTCTAGGGACTGGATAAAGCAACCATTTCCCCCCTAGTTTTAAAGGGGAACACCATTTATTGATCAGCTGTACAAAACCTAGTGATAGATCATAGCAAAACACTGCTTTGATATGAGGTTCAGCAGACTGTCTAGCTACCTTGAGGCTCCCACAGCCTTCTCTTTCTCTTTGTCAAGCTACAGTAAAAATTGCACAATTTAAAACCCAAACTCTCCCAGAAAAAAAGGAATGTGCTGCACACATCTCATTTAGCTCCACAGAAAAGGAAGAAATTTTGAAATTGTTTGAAGGATTTAGAAGCCAAAACACTTTTCCAAAGTGTCTAGATCAGGTACAAGATCAATTGTCAGTGTCTAATTTCCAGTCAGACTTGCGTCATTTATGTGCTTCTAAATTGAATAAATAAATGTGCAAAGCAATTAAAAAAAAAAAAAGAAGCTTTTTCATCTTTCATTTGCTAACTTAGGTTAAAATAGTGGTTGAGAGAAAACATTTTAGGTCAAAAATGTCACTGCTTTATCACCTTGTTCTATAATTGAGGTCCTGATACTCCAATGAGTTGGACTTGGTATCTCAATATGAATTCTAGGGTTTTTTTTTTTGTTTTGTTTTAAATATAGTTCTCCTGAAGACTTCAAGATAAAGGGTTATTTCATTATTCATCTCCTTATTTTGGTATTGCCATTTTCGGTTCCTTACAAGCAGTGAAGCAGTTAGACTCTTGACGCAGCCCTTACACCACTAATAATCTAGAAGCTACAGAGCACGACGGGACCTCATTGACGAAAATACCAAGATCAATCCGCATAGATGTGCTAGAGCAAACCAGAATACCTTTCATTTTCCATGTCTTGCCAGGTTCTCCCAACAAAGCTGACACCTCGCGTCCCGTTATGTCTGTTACACAGGTCAGACAAGAAGGCGGCGGTTGCAGCTGCACGCGGCTATGGAAGAAACGTCCCTCTTAGCGAAGCTGCTCTGAGCAGAGAGCACACATGCCCTTACCACTACCCAGCGCCTACGCTCTTCGCCAACCCTGGGCCTCCAGACACAGCTGGCTGGCAGATACCTGCTACACTGAATAGCTGCATCTGGCACAGGGAAAGCCACAGCACGGGAGACGCAACAGCGCTGCCCTGCAAATGCATGAGTTCCAGCTGCTTGGGCAACCGAACAAAACCCGCTCAGCATGAGTGACAACGCTGGAAGGTGCCCCGCGCACCTCCCATTAGCGATCTCCACACCGATGGGTCTTGCCTGTTTGCAATAACCCAGGCTTTATGTCGCAACATTTTCCATCCAGCACTCTCACAGCTCTGAAAAGGTTAGGACAAGGATACGCTTACCCATTTTAATTTGAGATTAACTGAGGCCCGGAGACAAAATGCCTTGCTCCAGGTCACACAGCGAATAGTGGCAACAGCAAGACAAGGAAATAGCAGCCAGGATATTTAAACAGGATGGAGCCAGACAGCACAAGCTGGAATGAATGAAAAATGGGCCCGTCCTGGCAGATACGCATCTAACATGTTCAAAACTACCACTTGGCTCCATCCTCCTGCAATTTCTTTGTGGCTCAACACGGACATAGGATCCATATCAGACTGATATATCTCAGACGACAACAAGTGCCATGCAACTGCTACACACGTTACAAATGTTAGAATGGGTGTTCATGGGCCTGTGACAGTCAGGTTATACGACACAGCAGAAGAAACAAATTTTTAAAAATTTAATTTTTAAAAATTTACTGTGCTATGAAAAATGAATGACTTTAAACATTTCCAGATCCACCAGAAGAATTATTCAAACTAAGTTTATAGGTCTGACTTTCTCATACATCACTCTAAATCAGGAGGGATTTCACTAGACCTGAAAGTAAATAATTTATGATCTAATGGGAAATGCTCTTCACGTATCAAAAGCTTAAGAATAGTTTCCTCTCCAGCACGAGGGTCCCAATCCAGCAAAGCACACAGTTAACATTAGTGTTGCTCAGCTGAAGTATCGCATATTAAAGAAAAAAAACAAATTAGTCACCTTTAAAAATGCTTGGTTCTAGTTCCGACAATGGCACTAAACAAAGCTTCCATTAGCACAGGTATTATTCCCAGAGCTGTGCTCAGATCCTCAATCCCACTGCTAGTGACGCACACGAGAGAGGGTGCCCACGTTGCTTTTAGCTTTATACAAAACACGGAAGAGTCCAGCTGAGAATGGCTGGATCCGGCAACATTTGCTCACGAGAGCACTCTTACAGGCTTCAGTGAAATGACACACTCGTGAACAGTTTTAGGATCAAGCTTAGACGTAATAGAAGGATATTTGCTTGGTAATTTGAGACAAACAACAAAGTAATATTCTCTTTTGGGTAGTTTTTTTCCTCTTAAATCATATCCAGAGGGAAGAACAGATTAACCCTAGCATTTAAACTGCTAATCCTTTTAGTAGGGTAGCCTTACCTATAAAATTGGTTGGACTGTAATTTTGTGGTCCTATAAAAATGGCAATGATTGGGTGGAACAGGGCAATTCAGAGAAAGCCTGACTGCTCCCTCCTTTTTCATTTCTTTGAAAAAAGAGAGACAGACAGCGAACATCTCACAGATCAGAGATCTCAGAAATTTTGCTTTTCAAAGGTACTTTTTCTCCTTTTGTTGGGGGGGGTGGCAAAATCAGACTATTTAAAGACGTGTCTGACGATATTTTAAAAGGCTTTGGTTACACTGCCTAGGGGAGCTGAATAAAACAAAGGTAATTCAAAGATAGTGCATGGGTTTGTGATCTGTCTCAGCTTGGCTGCTCTTGTCTATGATCGCACGTATCCTTCTTGTAGGGATTTCAAAGGAAACTTCAGTGCCTGAAATACTGACCTCCAACTCTGCATAGGGAGCAAATTATTAATCACAATTTACACATGTACAGCTCTATTGAGTCAAGAGCATCAGTCTGAGAGATGGGACACAGCTCAGATGCATTTGTGTGCTCCCTGGGGCTGCCCAAGGTAGCCCACCGCACCAGGGGTGGGTAACTCCAGGACGCTAGGGGTACTTCCATATTACTCCTAATAAACAATACACTCAGAAGAAGGGACTCTCAATGGCACATTCATCCACACTGGGAAAGAGTTCAGAATAAAATGCATAAAAAGCCGGGATATACGAGTACAGCCTGGTACCAAAACCCCAGGAATCGCTAGTGTCTTTGCTACACCCAGTTCTGATTTGCTACAAGAATCTTTAGCCAGTTGCTTAGGGTAGGATTTGTCTCATCTAACCTTCACAAGCAAAGCATAGAAATCTACATGCAAATTCATCATCTAGATTCTCTTTATAATCAGTAGGAAGAAAGGGTGTTTCCAGAACACAGTTATTTCCTCCTAACATAGACAGCTAGTAATAAATCCTGTTCTAGGAGTGCCTGTTTCAGTGTTTCCCATCGAGTGTTAAGGGATTTCAGACAGCAGCTTAGAGGTATAGGCTGTATGTTTAGACGAATCCCATGCCTGCAGACTTGAGCCAAACCTCATGGGAGCAAGTAAAAAAATTCTCATCCATCTCAGTAGGCAGTAAAACAGGCTGGTAAGCTACCTAGCAACTCCACAGGTTTTTAAACATCTAAGCTTTTAGCAGTTTTACCACTCCTCTGGCCAGCATTGCAACGCGACTGAGAGTGAGGAGCCCGGTTCGGTACTCCGGGCTTGGGACGCTCTGTGCCACGCTGACTTTTAAAAAGGTCAAAGCTCTTGTATCCCTTCAATACCGCAGAAAACAGTACCTGCTACGCTTGAGTTTTCTAGTATTTAATGTGATCGCTACCTCTTACCTATTCAGATGTCAAGAAGATTCCTTAAAGCACAGTGAGTGCTATATATTAGCACTATGAGAAGACTTATGAAATTCCATTTGGAATAAATTTTGGAAGCACAACACATTTCAATGCATAGGTTGAATACAGATAACTGAAATGAATACAACATAATATATGCCTGTTTCACTTGCAAAAAAAAGACAAAAGAAAACAGGAAAAACACTTTTCAGAGCAAGAGAAAACTAATATTGCCAAAACAGCAGAGATAAATCAAGCTTTGAATTGAGCAGGCACATTTCTACAGCTTTCATGTGCATGGGCCAGAGATTTAGACACAGGTCCAGTTACAAGTGAGTGCCAATCTTAGTCTCAGTTTTGAATATGTATAATGATCAGATAGAGCCAGCTGCAAGCTATGTGCTGCCTGTGCTCCAGGCTGACTAAATGCCAACCAGTCCTGCTCTCAAGCAAGGACAGGGAGTATTTGCTTGGGCACACCCCTGCTAGCGTACCTGAATATGTTTTGAGCCAATGTTGGCTTATGATTTGCCAGTTCAGACAGCAAGAGACAGTAAAAACACGTACAGTACTTAAATGCACTTTAGCTCCCATCTGGGGCAATGCAGCTTGCCCTTTCTTACTGTTCGTTTTCACCCCTGTAAGTGGAATCTCCTTATTTTTCTAGGCTGCCCGAGAAGTCTGTTGTGGCTTCTTAGGAACTGATCCTGCGATGGATACACACTGAATTTGAGTCTCAAGAGTTAATGCTGAGAAAAACTTTTGAAATTGAAAAGTTGTTAGCAAACATCAGTTTACACATAGATACCAGGACTGAACCTAGCAATTAGCAACCTAAGCTCTATTCTGTGTTAATTAAAGTTTAAGCAACCAAGTATAATCTATTTTATGGATATAAAAAAATATATTTTTTCTGCATGAATCAGTATATTTTTGAGTTTTGGTTCACCTTTAACATCTCTCTGGCATGCATCACTATGCTGACAAAATCCTCATCATTTAGGATTTTCCTCTTGAAACATGCTTGCTTTTCTGCATTTGAGATACAGCCGGGAGACATTGTGTGTGAAGACCTTTCAAAAGAGGGTGATTTTTACCTCAAAGGGTGGAGATGGCTACTTTAGAGAGTTTCCATGCTTCCTGAAACACCTTTTCACCCACAATGTAAACGAGTGATGACCTTCTCTTCTGATCCGCAGGTCCGAGGCAGAACGGTCCCGCACGGTCTCAGAATTTCCACAGGAACTGATGCGATGCCAAGTTCTCTTCAGCTGCCAAAGGAAGCTGCTATACCTCAAATCCAGCAGCCTTAATAGCCTTGAGCTCATAACATAATAGCATTATTCTGTATGTTAGATGGCGCATAAAATGAATTACACCAATATTTAAACTATCATGGACCAGCTAAACTAGAATTGTGCCAAACGAAGGGAGCTCAGTTTTGAAATGCCCAAGCTTAGCTTTGCTCCGGCCAGAGCACAGCTAAAATACATAAAATTACTATGAGTTCTCCGTGAAGAAAAGAATGAGAAAAACTTTAACCAATTTTGATGTTAGTGCATCCTACTTTAATACTTAACGAGAAAAATTAAGGTAAAACCAGAATGTAATTTCAAAAGAAAAATCTAAAATGTTTCACTCAAAAACAAGATGAAAAAATCTGTACTTATGTTTTTTTCTTTCAAACTGAGATATCAACAAAACAAAGATAATTTAGCAAATTATTCTGATCTGACAGAACTCTGAACTCAGGTGGAGTATGGATCTACCAAAGCTTATAACAAGTTTCTATTTATATTCAACTTTACAGCATCCGCTGCATCCTGAAACTACTGAAAACCACAGGAGTTCTTCTTGACAGTTACCATTAGGATAGGAATCAAGACACTTATCTCCGTATTTGATTAAATCAAAATGCTAATGATTTAAAAAACTTGTCACTTTGCTGTATTATCTCAATAATTCCTTTATCTCATGTGCACAGTCACAGTAAAGCCATGAAGCCCCCTTATTTTGATCTTATACACAGCAGATATTTGTTTGTGCAAATACTGAAAAATTTGCGTGCACAAAATAGGCATCTGCTCCCAATCTTACTTTTTTCAACTTTTAAGTGCTCCTAGTATACTGTCATGAAAAGCCACTCCATGCTTCAAAATGGTCCAGTGCTGTTTTAAGTGCTGTTTAGTCACACGTGCATTTGAAACACAGACACTGTTCATATACTCACAACTCTTGCTAAGGGTAAGGGAGACATAACTCTGTGCAGGCAATATAAATCTAGTGCTTTGTCTATATTAGTATCCATAGGATTAAGGTTAAGTATCTGTCAAGGTTCTTCCAAGATGCTGATCTGTGTAGCATCAGGGCACCTTCCCAAACCAAAGACCGGTCATGATTAAGGCTCCCTCAACCCGCAGTGATAACTGTGACCATTGGATGATGTTCAGTTTACAGATTTGATGACAGGTTTGTCATTTGGGTTGGCACTACCTCCGAAACAGAGCTGGGAATACCTTTAAAGGGCCCCGATTTCATATTGAGTGAGCTCAGTGCTTCCTGCAATGCAGTCTCCACAAAGGCATTTCAGGCTGGGCTCAGAGAAGTCAGTGCTTTCACAGGCCTTGGCTATGCCTCTCCAGTCTATACGAATTGTAAGTGGTCAATAAGGTGGTGCCAAAAACTACAGAGCGGTGCCCATCAAACTGTCCCTGGGAAATGACTCAGACACAAAGCCGCATATTTTCTGCCTGGTCACTTAGACTCTGGGATATTATTTTAGGTCCTACTTTAATCTCAGCAAAAGAGATTCTACCCCATCAACTACATGTATACGTCAATTTGACATCTAGGTTAACCTAGACAAGCCAGCTTTGAGAAAAGCTGTAAAAGAAAAAAGAAAATACAAAAAACAAAACTCAAAACAGTTTTTTCCACATTGCATATCTGTCTGACACAGGCAAGAGAAAGATTCTAGGTACTATTGAAACACATTCCTCTTTCCTTGAAAAAGAGGGGTTTTTTTCCCCCTCGCACTGGTCAACATTTAATAAATAATACGTTTATTTCATTACTGATGATAAACAGATCAATAAAAGGTTATTGCATGATAGCTTCCCATTGATATTGTAATCATGTCCAGTTAACAAACATTGCTTTTACGTGGACCACTGTTAGTGTTGTGGACAGTAGTGCACGAAAGCCGTCAAAACAGAACCTGATCCAACTAAAAACAGGAACAAAAAAGTAAAAAAACACAAACCCTGGATAGTTACTACACAGCAGTGTTTTCAATCATTTCCAAAATCATGCTTTCAGTCAAATATTGTTCTGCCTACCATTGAAAATGCATTCAAAAAAACACAAGAAATGCCTGTAATATTTACAAGATACAAGTGCAGTAAAATACTAATATATTTTTCTCCTTGCAGAAAAACACTGTATTCCTGTTTCCACAGGAAACGTGCAGTGGGGTTATTAGAGCAATGCAATGTGTACCGGGGCAAGCTTTCTCAGCAGGTGGTTACCCCCAGTGCTAACTAGGACTAACGCCAACACGGTTTGCACTACGGGAATGTTAGATTCGGACAGACTTGCTCAGCCTGAGGGGTGGAAGAGGGGAGCTGCACCGGGAGAGACCTGCACAGCCTGGAGCTGGGATGGTGGTAAGGAGAGGGGAAGCCATCCCAAGAGTGAGGCACAGATATAACATACCAGCCCGGAGCTTTGCCCTCTCTGAAGGACTCCCCAGGGAGGTAGGAATGGCCGAAGCACCTTCTCCCCTCTCTCAAGGGGATGGTGCCAGAGTTTCCTCTCTCTCCAGGTCCTAGAGCTGTTCCCTTCAGCCTCCAGTTCCTCCTAACTTACTTGACCAGGATGCTCAGGCAGTCTCGCCTCCACTTTCAAGTTATCTGAAGGTCAGAATAACCTCTGAGTAGGAACATAAATTTTTCACCATTTTCAGTGTCTCCTTACCTCATCCTTTGCCCTTCTGCAGCTCCATAAGAGGGCTGAGAAAGCAAATATTTCTGTTACAGATGGCCCCAGGCAAGCCTAGGTTGGCTGAGGGCAGCCAGATTTGGCAGCCACAGTTTGCCAACCCTGCCTTCCTGCTGGGACACTAACAAAAAGCAGCTTAGGCCGCTCCTGGTTTCTTCCCAGGCCACGCTCCTGCAGAGGGAGATGAAGGGCTTCTCTCCACCTCAACCCATCCTCAGCTCAGCCAAGGTTTCCCTCTTCCTTGCAGCCTGACATTGCCTCAGGTGTTGAGGACAAGGTTGATCAAGTTTCCAGAAGCTTTTGGACTCTTTCTTAGTTCACGTGGAAATTTATGTGCTTCATCATGCAGACTTTCAGCAGATGATTATCTCAACCCTCTGAGATCACTGCTACAATGCCCAGTTTCTGGCACTGAAGTAGAGCAACACAAACCAGGTTTACTCTCTACCTGGATTAACAGCAACTGGGCACGCACTCTGAGACAGCCTCGAAACGTCAAGGGAGTGCAGACTACGATAGCTGGGGCTCGCTCCAACACTCTCAAATGCTTCACAGGCCAATACTTGCTTTTAGTGTTATTCTTATGCTTCTGAAAAACACAGCAAGGAAAAAGCAACTCTAATTCACAACAGCCTACAAAGTGTCAGCCAAGTAAACCAAACTTGAGATCCATCTGCATAGAAAGTTTTTAATTATCCACATTTACCAATTTAAGAACAATATTAAAAACAGTAAGTCAGTACTCTGGGCCTATCTGCTGTTCTCCTATCTTTTCTCCCAGCACCCCAAAGATGCCAAGTTAATTTTCACTAATATTCATTAACATCTCCATTACCTTGACAGTTAACACTGTAGTGTTAGAAACTGAAGGAATTCACTTAAGCAAAATTGCCTGCCTTATTTGAAGAAGTCAGCCTTAATTTTGCAGTTTCTGGCTTTTGAAGAGCTGGAGTTGGTGTCATTGCTTGCCTGTTTTCATTAACTGATACTATTGGAAGTTAAAATACACTGAAGCCTACAGCATTCACTTTACAAGCCTTCATAAGTAAGGCCTAGGTGTGGAACCTGCAATTAGACTAGAAATGCACTATAAAGTAATTTTATTAGCATTAGTAAAGAAGAAGTCAGAATGGACTGAAAGTTGTAATTTTGATGAGGGAGAATTTACTATGATACAGTACGGGATAGGGAAACTGTTGGAAGGAGCATGAAAAAAGAAAGGAAAGAAAAAGACTTGAATATAGAAATATTTTAAATGCCTATTCATATACCATGTACTCCACAAAATTAACATATGTTACGACAGGTCTGCAAACACACGCCATGAGGAAAAGGTTTCCGGGTATAATGACATCTGACCAAGTTTCCTTTTATCCTGGAGGGAACATGCTTGAGTAGTACAGAGTTTATAAAGGCCATGAATGAGCACAAATACAATTCAGTGACCTCCAGTGTCCTTGTCACCCACATGTGATATTTATGCATGTGAGGCTAATCTGAAGCCTCTCTCAAGCTCACATTCATCATTAGCCCATCAGATGCTGTCTAGACCATATATCTCCACCTGGATGCTTGCTAATCTTTGACTATTAAACAGGGATAAGACAGAAATTTTATACTGGGGCCCTGTCACTCAACTATTTGGGTTCACTTTGTGGCCAGCGCCTTTTACAAGAGAACTGAGCATAACCTTCATGTAGGACTTGTCCTGTGCACGTAATACTACTTAGTGAGAGTGCTCACAAGCTGAATTCACAGGTCATATACATCAGCATGGCTCCACACAGTTCAGTGGAGTCATGCCAGATTACACCAGCTGAGGATCCGACCACACATTTTCAAGGTACTCTATAAATTAATTAAGCTTTATAACACCCTTGCAAGGTTAAGCGAGAAAAGTGTAAGAACTCCAAGCCAATGGCATGTTAGAAAATGCTACTCTCCAAAGGGCAAATGCCCTGATGATTTTCTCCTTTTAATGTATGTTCAGTCCTTCCTCAGATCAAACCCTTCTCTAAACTCCACAGAACCAAAAACAGAACCAAAAACAGTTGAAGTGTCAGGCTGCAGCACTAAGGATTGAATTTGGAAGCTCTGTACCTAATGTGCATGAAACTACTGCATAAATGAGAGATCCCAGTCAGTCAACTGAAGTTGTATGGAGTTCAATCATCTATTTAGCCTAGCCGCCATTAGAAGAAAAAAAAAGCCCCAAGATGTTGAGCTACCTGGCATTCACAATAACAGAGGAGAGTTATCCTATTAACTAAAAAGGTTAAAAACTGCAATGACACAAAGTGCTTAGGTTTTGTCAGATTTTTTCCAGTGTCTATACCTGCAGTGCATAGTCAATAGAAATCACCCTGTTTGCCATGTGATTACAGAATGCAGCTTGATACAGGGAGAGATTCTTAAATTCATTGATAGGTTTGTTCCACACACTGAATTGAAACAGGTTGAGCAATGTTATTCAGTAATCGCTGACGGAAAGACTGAGACAAGGAAGAAGGAAAAAACAAGCCAGCTTAAAATCTGAAATCTAGCTACAAAAATGGCCTTAAAACAACTAAGTTGTCTGCCTGCATAACCAAAGACTGCAGAACTTCACCTAATAATTCCTGCATTGACCCAGCCCAGCTGTGTTTAAAGATCATGCCTGCCTGCACCATAGGCTCTCAGCCCTATCCCGACTCATCCCGTTAGAGGATGTATCAAACTTCTGGACTCCCCGTACTCCGGAAAGAGTTCTAGAACCTGTGCTGGGAGGGTTTGGAAAAGCTCCTAGCATTCTCCTATACAAGAATACACTCCTTTTATACCTATAAGGTTGGCCCAAATTTCCCCATTGATGCATTCCACTGTTGCCCCACAAAAGTGCAAATGCAGCTTGCTCAGGACATCTTTCTCAGCCACAGATCCTGCCTGGCAAGGATGACTGAAGAGCAGCTGGAACAAACCCCACCACCAAAAAAGCTCTCAGTTCCACCCCATGAGCTTGCAGCACAGCACGCAGAGCAGGAGCAAGTCTTCAAAGGCACATCCTGAGCATCAGCTTGACCTTCAGCATCCCGAGCAGCCATGGCCCTTTATCTGAATGAACACAAACATCCCACCAAATTTAAATCACAGCCTTTCAAAGACACAAGTGTTCACAGTTACAAAACAAACTCCAGTGCAGCTCCAAGACTCTGCTGTGCCACATGCAGTACGGAAGGTTTCCGGCTGTCGGTCGGAGTGTATAATAGGCCTGATTTATAGTTATCAGCATGGGACTTGATTCGAAAGCTCAATCACCGTGACTTCTCACAGTGGGGTTTGCATGCTGCAACGGGTCTCAAAATTGGAGAGGAATTTACCTCCCGCTGCCGAACATTACATAACAATCAACAGAAAACAAGCGGAGAGCAGCAGGAGGTCCCCATCATTAGCCTGCACAGTCATGTTAATGGAGATGTACACACACTCATCTATCTGCACTTATTATGGAGCTTGCCAGACTGTGGGATTACATGGCAGGAAAGACTGTAGGACAGGGAGAGAGACAAGATACCGGCAAAGAGCTTCAAAATTGAAGTTAATCCCCTGAGATTTCCCTGTTCACTTAGCAATATGAGAGACTGGGGCCTAAGAGATCCAAGCGTTATGTAGCAGAAAAGCTCCCTGGCATTGGGAGGTGCTTGGAACCTTATACATTGCAAAACACTGCTCTTCCCCTACAAAAATAAGAGTTCTACTCTCACCTTTCTGCCTTTAGTGAGCAAGAGTGAGTGCCCTGAGTGGCAAGGTGGTAGCTCTACCCTAAGTGCCTGCAATCTTCTGAGTTGTAAACCTTCATCAGCGTGCCCATATTGGGCATGAGTCTGCATCCCAAAACAGTCACAGAATTCAACGCCAATTAGCTATTTCAAATTAGATGAACAGTAGTCCCCAAAGGTACTTCTGCTTGGTTGGCATACAGAGAAAGGAAGCAAAAATGTAACTAAAAAAGAAAAAAAAATCAAACCAAAAGAGCTTGTTTAGGTCTTAACCTTCTGGATAGTTGTAGTTATTGTTTACATATGATATCTTGCCACCAAAGTCTTTAATCTGAGCATCACAAAGGACTATAAAAACATATGTAAAGTTTAGATTCCTGAGAGACAAAACTGTTTCATTTGTTTTTTAAGACGTGCTTGAACAGTTGAAGCGACTAACCAAAGGTGAACCAAGCCAGCAGCAGCCGACAGCCACGTCACACCTCTCTCTCCAGCCACCACTTTGACTTCATGTTATAAATGTACCCTTTTCCCCCCCAACACAAGCAATTTTTTTTTTCTCTTCACAGGGTAAAAACAGCAAGTTCATTCTAAAACTCTAGCATACAAGGTTAAGAAAAGGTCAAGACACTCCAAGTCCCTCTATGTTAATTTAGCATGAAGGAGGCAATCTATTTTCCCTTCCCCAGCGTCCCCTAAATGCAGAGCATCTCTAATGGCCTGAGAGTTTTCTCCTTGACATTTCAAATATTCTTCCTAGATCACTAAGTTATGGATCTAATTCATATTATTTCTTTTAACAAAAGTAGAAGTGACAGTTTTAAACAATCATTATGTTATAATCAAATCAACTAGAATGTCATTAGGTTTCTAGATTGCCATTTTTGTTTTCTGATTAATATTGTGGTTCCTGTAAGAAACACTCCATTCTTAGCCACCATAAACCACCAGTGCATTAACCCCCCTTAGACTACTTTTACCCCGGACCAATTATTAACCAAGAGATAGGTCTTACCATTTCTTTCCTCTAAAAAGTGCTCTACCTCCCTTTTTCCCTGTCAATAAATTGACCCAGAAATATTTGCAAACTAGTGGTCATTTTGTATTTTAAAATGAATAACCCCCTCCAGAATTGAGCCACAAATTGATCAGTTTGCACAAGGATCTGGAAAGTATCTGTTACAAGGACTAGATAGGACAAGACAGGCTAGCAGCTAAAGTGCCCCTCCTTTGCTTCTGCATGTTTTTCTTTTAGACATTTCTTACTATACAGTGAGCTGCCCTGCTCATCCACTTCATCCCCTCTTTGACTTGAATGTTCATACCAGCACGTATCAGGACATAAACTGGTAGCGCTATGTGCTGAAAAATAGTAAGGGACTAAGACTTAACTGAATTTAAAAAGTGGTAAACCACTTTTAGACTGAACCTTAGCTACCTTAAAGAGAGCTTGTCTGTCCACTGCATGTTTAATGACTCCTGACATTATGCTAGATGCCTGCTTTTCACTGAGTTTTTCTTATTCAATGTTTCTCTTATTGTTTTTTCCTTGGAGGCATATAAAACCACAACAATGGTTAGACTCTTTGATTCACTCATAGAATAGCTGCTATTCATTGTCTTCCTGTTCTTACCTTACATTTAAGCTATTTGCGCTTTTGGGACAGCAGCAGCCTTTTTGTCTAGTTTTTGTCCAAGTCCTGCCTTGGCAATCACAGCTAGCATTTACCAGAACAGTAGGAAAGAAACTAAGAAATACTAGTGACAATCACTAGTTTTCAAAATTTTGTTTCTAGTTCAAATTTAAGGGGGAAAAAAATAGCAATAAAATGCCTCTCCTGATTACGTCCTTGGTTTTACAGACAAACATGCAAAGTCTCTTTGCCACAATATAGTTTGGGCCAGAAACCCATCTCTAAGTTAGTGAAACTCCACTGGAAACGGCAGAGTTATTTGTTCTCAGATAAGCTAAGGATCTAGCCTTCTGGTTCCATTTTGATTGGTTTTTCACTCTGGGAGATCACCAGAAGTATCCACCAAAACTCATGCCAAAAAGCTATTTCCGATAAGTCAAGAGGAGCACTTCTTCAACATCTTACCTCTGCCATTGCATTATCACAATAATTTAAAAACAAAAGTCCCTTTGAAGTTTTAACAAAACAGCTTACCAGAGAAAGGGAAGAAAAACAGCATTCTGTAAAAATACAGAAATAACCTTACGTGCACTGGTATTATGCGTAAGTAGTTAAAAACATAGTCACCTCGTTTTGTCAGATCTCTACCATGTTTTAGCTTCAATGGAAAATTGCACATTGGTTCAGTTCAACCAGGCTCGATGCCCACGCAAACAAGTCACATAGGAACGTCACATATTAGAGCAGAGAGATGTGAGCAGTAAAGCACAGTTCTTGCCCTTGCTGCTCATTGCGGGGTCAGATGCACTACCGTCGCACCAGGGGAGATCAGGACTGAGCAAGGAATTACTGGTGCTGTAACCACCTAACGCGCTCGGGGGACGGATAGCCCGAGTTGTCCCATCAGCATCCTTCCCTCTCCCCCCAGTGTATCAGCACCCAATTGCTTAACCCAGAATACCTCGCTAGGGATTGCTGTAGCTCGGTCGCAACAACCTCGTAGAGCAGTGTTTGCCCAAACTTAGCGTAACGTGGCTCTCCATGGAAAACCAGAAGTTCAGAAGCCATATTAGAGTTGCACAGTTCAGTGGAATAACTGGCCTTTTGCCACCCAAAGCAGCCACAGTGGAAATCAAGACCTCTAGTTCTGTAAGACAACACAAACTCCCATATAATTTCATTAACAGCAAAGAGTGCAAGACTTTGCTTTTTACATATCGAGAGTATATCCTGGGCAGGATGAGGGCCTATAGCGGGCAGGGTAAAAAAATATTTTAACAGTCTATTTTGTTATTACTGTTTTATGTCATGCAAGTGTGTCAGGCACCTATAGCTTAAAGAAGCAACGGGAATCCTGCCTTGTGTTGCTTCCAGACTGGGTACACACATGACCGAATGAACAACCAGAAATGTGGGGCAGAGAAAGGTGCCACCTTACAGGAGAAGCTGCTGTGGGACAAGCTGTAAACCCTGTGCTTTATTATTCGTACTCTGACTATGCCGAGGCCAATGGATGTCGGAGCCCCGTTGTGCGGTGCGCTGGAGCGGCAGTGTGTCAGAAAGGCATTATGGGAGACATCGTCTGCTTTAAAGCTTAAAGTTAGAAATTTATAGTCCACCTGAAGAATAACTGGGATTATACTATATATTCTTGCATGCCACCTGCTGGTGCCTTATTTATCCACCGACTGTATTCGACAGAGCGAGCCACATATACATGGTGTGTTTATGAATACTTTTCCGACCCATCTTTTTCCATTCAGAGAACAGGTGATCCCTGCTCAGATACCTTAAGAGACGACGAATTATGATTGCTGAAACACATTGGTCATGGACCAAGAGCCCACGCAGATGGTGAGGAGCAGGACTAAGGGATTTGGGACAGAAACTGCAGCGCAGGACTAATGCACCATTCTCGCGGGAAGGGAGAGAAAGCCAACCAGCCAAAACCCCCCACGAGAGAGGACACGAGCGCAAATTTCTGCCCACGGAACGCTGCTCCCACTGCAATCCCACCGCAACTGCAGTTATGACTCCCCACGAAGCCACTGGCGTTGTGAGCATTTTCTTGGCTATGTATTACAGAGAAAGTCTTGCCTAATCAACCCAAACCACACCTTTTTTACACAGCACAAGAAAAACAAGAGTCGGCCCTCCTTTATTTAAAAGGAGAGCTGTGAGGTTCTGACCTAAGTCTAACCAAAAGGAGGGATGGGGTGGGGGGAAGAGAGGAAAAAAAAAATCAATGAATCTACGCTAATAAAGGTTATAGGAGTGAAATTTACGCTGGATGCAAGTATGATCCTGTAGTCTTTTTATTTTTTTGGCATGCTGCCCCAGCATGATTTACGTCGAGATAACATGATGGAGCCTCCACCATTGAAAGGAATTAAATAAAAATGCAATAAAGGAGTACAAAATCAATCCGCTTACAGTTTTGTTTAATAAAAATTCATGAAGGATGGGCGGGCAGGCCCATAAGAAATACACCAGTTCAATGAGGGGGCTCTATCAAGCCCACAGCCATTAGAGTGTAGCAGCAGGATAGGATTATTGAACATTAGCATGAGTTAGCTGTGTGCCAGTGTGTTGAATATGCCTCAGTTCCCCCATCATTCCAAGCTCTGTCATTGCTGCCAGTCAATAGTGCATCTATCACCTGAAATAATGGCCCACAAAAGTACCAGAAAAGGGGATCTGACCTTGACAGAGAAGCTGATCCATGGGGATTTTCCAACAGGGGAACTATTTTTTCAGCTGGAATGCTGGAAAAATGCAGCTGACCTAATCTAGCCCCAGAAGTCGGGAGGGTTACATGCACTTTCCCCAGGCTGTATTCGGCCCTGAGTTGTCGCTTTTCACACTTGAGTGACCTTTCTGCCCTCTGGAGACATTTACTTGAAAAGTAAATTTGTATTCATTTTCCTAACTACAGAACAAAGCCTGAATACACAGACAAACAAATGTGCCCTCTGCCATTGTAAACAACAGATTTCAAAATCCTATAACTACTCTAACTTCATGAGAGGAGCTGCTAGACTTGACCTTACACTCTTCCTCCAGTGGGCATTGCGAATGCTACAGCTTACGGCCATCGTGACAAGGAGAGGAATTTAGTACGCACAGGTTGCACCGAAGGTCAGTGTCTGAGAACAGAACAAAGCCTGCTAAGCTCTCCTGAGTTCATCACCAAAAGGACAGTTTGACTGATAATGCAACTATTTCAATTTTTACCGGAGCAAACTTACTCATTTTAGGAAAACTCATTTTCTCTCTGCTAAAATCCATGTTCCTTAGTTTGCCTTCTGTTATTGCACGGAGTCCAACCAGTACAAACATGGCTAAAAAATGAGCATGTGTGTTGCATGAGCAGAACGAAGTGGGAGGGTCATGAGTGTAACAACCCCGCTGGAAGTGCTCACAAAATGTGCTAAGTGTGTAATGTCACCTAGTGGTCAGGACACACAAGGGAACGAGAATCAATTAAAGTTTTCACGTAATTCTTCCTGTAGCTTAAAGTATGTGCTAAGGCTTCCCAGCATCCATATCAAATAAAGACTGTTAGAAGTAGGGTGAGATATCTTTAGGTTTGTACACCTGTGACTGGATACGCACAGAACAGAAACAGGGGGATGTGACTCATTTCCTCCAACTCCAGTAACTACTATTGCTCATACTGCTAATACTGGACTCTTTATTCCTTGTGCTCAATCCAAGCCAAAAAAGTTAAATCAAGCCCTTTCAACAAAAGTGGTATCATTGTGTTGCAAGTCTGCAGACACCCATGAACAGATAAAAGCACAGAATTCATCAGTCACCGTAAATTACCCCATCTCTGTTTTTTGCATGAAACGTCTCTCAGAGCTTGGCTGAATGTGAAGTGATACCCTGAGATGCAGCTCACCTTGTGCCAATCGTGTGCTGGGAATCCCAGCGCTTCAGGGTATCCCATGATCCAGTGATCCACTGACATCCCTCTCCTGGCACCGTGAATGATGGTGCTGATGGAAGCACTTCGAGTTGCATCTTTTATACACTAATTTCGAGACAGCTCAGCTTACAGACACAGCAGTTTTCCAGTTGCCTCTGCTCTAAGTACTTATCACTGCCTAGAAACACAGACAAAAGGCAAAATGCCGTGTTAGCCCATTCCTCCCTACGCAGTTCCTGAGCTTCCCTAAAAGATGCCTTAGGCCAAGCAAAACTGCCCTACCAGTGATTTCCTGGTAGGCTTTTCTTGGCTGTTCCAGTACGTTGACTTGAAGGACAATAACCTCTAGCTTGTTTAACAACTTGTCCCTGCTGTGTAATTACACTCCTTTTAATTGGCTCGTGGGGTTTAATCATCTCTTGGGACACAGCTTCAAGCGTTTCTCATTAACCGTCAGCTCGCACTCTTGTACCGAGGACAACAGGATATGCTTCACAACAACGCACTGAGGGAGGCTCTCTCGGTTTCAGAAATTAAAGACTAACAGCAGAGCCTACAGCCATGCATAACCAGTCTTGCCATCATACATACTCCTCTGAGTCAGCTAGGTCCCATCCATAACATGCACAACCACCTCCGCATCCGTTGGGAGAGACAGCCATCCCTACTGAGCTCCACTATGACTGTTCAAAAGGATTAGAGAAGCCAGAAGACAGGGATGGTTGGGAAACCGCTGTGAGAAAGACACCTGGCAGCATTAAAAACATAATGCATATGAGGGCCGTTATTAGCCACTTATACCTGAGGAATCTCCCTGCATTTGTATAACCTCAACCATTCTAGTATTTTCCTTAGAGGTCTGCAAACTTAAACAGTTCTCAAAACTGTATCTGAAAATATAAAGTGATGTCTAAAATAATATTTTAATATATCTCTTAATTCTTTGCAACGTGCCCTCGCTCCACCCGGAAAGAAGTAGAACAAGTAGAAGGCTCTAAGACACTGAGGGCATAGAAATATTAGGGAGTTTCCTCTGTTATTCTTACAAAGGGACAGAGGTTGGAAGTAGCTACCAGGAAACTAGCTATGGGAAGGAGGCTTGGCAGCACAGGGGCCAAGAGCTAAGGTGAACATTTCCATGCCCTAACCCACCTCCTGCGGTCACCGCTTGCCCCGCGAGTCTGACAGAGAGGAAGCCTGGCAATAGCTATACCTGCACGGCACAAGAAGACATTTCCATCCCAGCTCTGCCTCCGACACGTATTCTCTTCTAGGATGTACCCATGATACACAAGGCATGTTCTGGAATTACAGGACATTCAGACTGACTTATCACACCTGCAAACCCCTGTCACACTTTGCTTTGGGACAGCGGATGTTGGAAACAACCTCTAAGGATTAAGTTATAGTTACTAATGTAAAACATTATGAGCTTTGGCTCATTCTTAATTTCCTCTAGACTTCAGGAACAAAACTTTGCTTTGGTATGTTCAGACTGACAGTGGTACCAGAGGAGAGACAGGATTGTGATGGGCAGCCCTTTACCTGGAACAGCTGACCTCACTTACAGTGTCCCAGCAGAAAGGGACCTGTGCACGCAGCCTTCCTTGCACCGGCTTTATACCCATATGGCTTCCCCAAATTACAGATTTGCTCTGGTTCTCTTTAAGTTCTCTCTGATGGGGCAAAGTAGGACTGCCAAAGAACAGATTATTATCTCATGAAAAAATTCCAAGTTTTTTGTTTGTTTCTTTTTCATAGACTTCTTTCCACCAAACTCGAATTTTATTCTCCCATCCTTTATCAGTGCAAAAGAGAGGGGGATAATACCATGAGAAGGTGATATTTCTTATCAACTACATAGTATAGAAACCATTACAAAAAACACCACAAAACCAATCAAGAATCCCAACACATTTTTTTTTTTTAGTAGAAGTTAAAGTTTTCCTTAATAACAACCTGTAAGTGCACATTAGAAACTGGAGATTTGTCAAACACATACCAGAATGCGAGTGTTCCCCCTTCCAGTGACCATCAAGCCACCACATAAAAAGATGTAGCACGTTGGTGGCATATGCAGCTTACCTTTTATCTTCTCTGCATTGTATCTTTTCATTTTGAAAACCCCAGCTACAAGGATACGTGGCATTTTGTATAGTACAACTGGCTGCAATATGTTACAAAGGAGATGCAAACTGCTTTCCAGTAAAAGAAACTGATGGCAAATTCTCCCCGGTTACAGTACAGCCAAGGTTTCCATGGAAGAGTCAGCTAATTTGATTTTTGCTTTTTGTTACTGTTTTCCTTCATCATTTCTAAGAAAAACTGAGCATGGGCTGCATTTATGCCATTTGTGTTATAAGATACGTTATTAAATGTATCATTATAAAATGCATTTGGGGCAGCAAAGCGGGTGGAAGAGAGGGTTAGAAAGCCCCCACAAAGAGCAGTACCTGCTACTTCCCAAGCGGTCAGGACCAAAAGCTACTCGTAGCAGGATGAACCAAGGACATGGTACACCACAGAAAATGAGAAAGGAAATCTGACATCTGGTGAAGGAACAACACTGCATGTTAAACTTCCACTGGCCGGGCGCTGAGATGCAAGTAGTTTTCTATTACTTCTCAGCCACGCTCGGCAGGTTTGTTTGATTTTTCCATCAGAATCCTGCAGCTCAGCTCGCTTTACCAGAGGGGGAAGTTGCTGGGAAAGGGACTGAGAAACAAGAATCTGTCAAAGAGTTGTTTTATTTCCTACAGCACTGGCTGACTGACCAAAATCCTATAAAAAGAAAAAAGAAAAAAAAAAGAAAGAAGAAAAAAAAATCAAATTCAGGAAAAAGCCCTGAACGTGTCAAGGCTTTTGGAACAAATGGCACAATAGGTTTTTCCTGTAGCTATAGGCATGTATTTCTTCTTATTTTTTATTTATTTATTTAAGCCCCCGTAACACACCATTTCCCCCAAAGGGCTGCAAAGGTTCAAAGGCTTTGAGAGCACCAATAAATCATGGCCACATAAATGTCCTGTAGTGAAGTTTGATTCTTATTTACCCGGGGTCTTTGGGCCAGTGCTCAGTCTGTGTTGGAGGCAGCAGATTTACTTCTCCTGAGATGCCCTCAATTCACAGAGTGCTCATCTTTCAAGCAGCACCACTCCGGGCCTCGGCTGCCAAAACACTTTTAGCTGCAAGTTTCCATCATTTGCTTTATCACACTTCCCTTTCCCTCCCAGATACTGGCCTAAACTAAGTTACATTTAGAAATATCTTTTGAGTGGCCATGCTGTGGCTCAAAGAATCAGTGTAAATCACAGAAGAATTTCAGCCTTGAACGGGCTTTCTCCTTACGCCGTCTCTAGCTATGATTCCCTCTCTAAAGTAACGCTTCGGACTATGGCATAGTGTGTAGCGTAACAGGAAAGCTCAGTATTTACGTGAGCAAGCTGTGAGCGTATGATATAAGAAACAAAAAGAATTTTGAAAATGGGAAAAGAAAGACCTATTTTAGATGAATTGGGTGTCCAGTTGCATAATTAGTATTTTTTAGTTCTGCAGCTGGTAAAGCAATGTGATGGTCTCTACTCCACAGCAACTTTGATCTATTCAGCCAGCGCTACTAAGAGGAAAACAACATCACCAACAGAAGTTTCGACAGTTTAATATAGGCACCTGATACTGTAGCTCTTTCTCTACATCTTTCTCAGTTGGATTACTTAATTTAACATAGGGCGTTTGTTCATTGTTTAATATCAATGAACATTTGCATCAAATCCTTCTTAATTATTCACAGATAATATAATTATAGGTATTCACTAGCAGGTTGTGAGACCATGTTACTCTTAAACTTCCGTAAAGTCATAGAGATGGAGAACAGAACCAATACCTAGTGAAGCAAATTAACCACTTAAGTGACATCAAACTAAAACATCACAGAGAGGGATGATTTTCAAGTACATACATGGAAAAAATAAGAACTAATCATATCAAGCAATTTGGCTGTAAACCCTGAACTAGCATTTCTTTTTGGAGAGTTCAAGCACTTGGAACACATCGCTGTTTCACGTATCATTCCTTAAAAAGGTCTAAATTTACCAGACTAAACTATCGGCTAGAGTCAACTGCTGGATTCAGTGGACTGTGCTTTGGAGATAAATAGGTATAGTTCCAGTTGCGCTGTTAATGCGCATAGAAACTCACCTCCTCAATCAACAGGTTTGAACCCTGCAGGCATCCACACAGCTCTGCCTTTTAGCAAGGGCCTATCATCATTAATAGTTTAAAAGTGTGGAATGGAAATGCTGGCAAGACCCCAACAGCAGATTTGAATAAAATAAGTAACCCAAAAAGCAATTGGTCATATTAATCCGCAACAAACTAAGACCACTTTGTTCCCCCCAACTTCCAAGGAAAAAAAAATTAGATGAAGATCCAACAAATCACATGCATTTGACTTTTATTTAATTTGCCTTAGCTTTCGCGGGGAGTCTATGCAGACAGAACAGGCAGGCTTGAGAACCTCTTGGTGGCAGGGTGATGGTCCCAGCCCTGTCCAGGCTGGCAGTAACCAAAAGTCAACATCTCTTTGCTTATGCGGAGAGAGAGAGGACATTTAGCTCCTAGTAGACAGGTATTAGCAACACAAAGCATGAATGAATTGCAGGGTATTTTTTGAAATCGGCATCAAGGCAATCTGAGGAAGGCTCATTATCTCTCCACCTTACACATAAACAGGCAGACATCTCCAGGCTCTGGGCTTTTTTTTTTTTTAATCACTTATATGCCTACCAAAAGCTATTCCAGGAGAACAACATTATTATTAATTAAATCTTAGTTAATTTGAGTAATAATAATAATCAGCTTTGTATCTTTTCCCTATCTTTGAAGCCAAACTCAAGAAGCTGGTCTGCAAAACATGTGAAATAGTCACCAACAGGAAGAAAAATAGCAAATGCAAATTTAGAGGAAAGAGCACCAAACAGTTCATTACTAAACCCACCTTTGCCAATAGCTTTCTGCATAAACTCAGGCAAAGCACTTAATCTCTGGACATCCATTTTCTCAACGGTAAAAAATGGACTCACAAGGAGAAACGGCTGGATCTATTTATGTTGTAAAATAAAGCCATGCAAGTTCTGCTTGTTAGCAAAAGGCGTCCACTCTCAATAATTCCCATTTTCCTCTGCCTCACAAGTTTTGCCTTATGATTACTGGATCGTAGGGCCAAAGGACCTACTGAGTTATAAAGCCGTGTAAATTTAAAGTAGCAGGGAAATACTTTATTATGATCTAATCCTGAAGAATTTCATCATCACAGTGTTAATTTTGCTTAGCATAAAATAAAGGGTTCTTTTATTTATTTAGTCTTTAAC
The DNA here is from genome assembly GCF_036370855.1 of Dromaius novaehollandiae. Taxonomy (NCBI): domain Eukaryota; kingdom Metazoa; phylum Chordata; class Aves; order Casuariiformes; family Dromaiidae; genus Dromaius; species Dromaius novaehollandiae. The sequence continues at coordinate 8,682,324 of NC_088113.1, read as the reverse complement.
GGTTTAATGGTTATCAGCACCACTATGGCCAGAGACAAACCGAATATTTAAGCTGTACATAAAAGGCTAACTTCACAGAACACAAGAGAAACAGCTGAGGGACAGGGACCACTAACACTCCCAAAAAGGAGGTTCCCCCATCAGTAACGCAAGCACTTTTTATATCATTTTTATTTATGCCACGATCTTTTTTCAAAAAAAAAAAAAAAAAAAAGCAGTCAAATGTTTGCCCTCTAGTAATATCTTTTATGCCTGTTGTCAGTGCGGTCATCACATTATGACATGGTGTTTGTGTTGTGCGCACTGGCTGATGAGTTCATTGGAAAGCGAACAAGAGCCCATCTCCCAGTCAATGACAGCAAAAATCCATCTTTAACATAATGGACGGATATAATTGTTGTGCACCCTGTTAGACAGACCGAGTGATTGATACAACGCAAAAAGGAGGGGGGTGAAATTCTGATGATCTATAAAGATCTCCCTGGAACAGAAAAAGAGGGAGAGAATCATTTTTAATATGATTAATATTGCAGCAAAGAGGGGGAGAAAGGAAAGAGATGGGATTTGTTCCCTGTTGTAACACTCTACTCCCATGCAATACTGCGTAGCAGGAAAGCCTTCCAGCTGAGGGCTATGAAACAGTTATCACTGTTAGGTGATTAAGTTACTAATTCTTCAGGGAGAAGACATTTAGAGGCCCATATTAAAGGAGAGCGAGGCAAAATTACATTCTGTTTCAATTTAGTTTAGCAATTCTAGTGATTTAGTTAAATGAAAAGCAATTGTTCCAATTAATAGTATTGAATGTTATTCATCAAAAGTGTCAAAACAGCTGTGTTGGTGCATTAGTAACCTATTCTCTTGTCAGAGATATGGATAATTCCCCCGGATTGCACGGGGGAAACGGCAGAGTGTCCGGGAGCCCGAGGAGGGAGCCGCGCGTCGCGGCAGCTTTAATGACCGCAGATTCACGGGGCTGCTGGCAGGCTGGGGGAAGCCTCCCGCCCCGGGCGGAACGGGTGGCCGGCTGCGCTGGGGTTCGAGAGGGCAGGGGACATTCCCGAACGCACACATCTACCTTTCACCATCTCCAGCACCGTCACACAAGTGCGCCTGGAGACACTTTGACGGGGCAGAGTAGCCTTGAGCCGCGCGGGAGAGCGGGACAGAGGCAGCTGCTCCCCTCCTTCCCATCCCACTGCTTCCTCCCGCTTTCCGGCTGAGGAAGGCCGAGACCCCCTCGTCTTGCCCAGGGCTAGCACAAGAACAGTTAGACAGGCCGGGCCGGGCTAGCGCCGAGCAACCATTTTGGTCCGGGCAGCATCTGCGGCAGCAACAGCCACGGCGGCTTTTCTCATGGAACTCATCCATCAAAACAGTGATTAAGGAGCTGAGAGGAAAAGTTCGGATGTAACCCCTGAATACAATGGGGTAATAAAACACAATGGTGCTGCTAGCCTGGGAATATGACACTCTGGCACAAGACGGCTCCTTCTATTTTGGGATAAACAGACCCTGGTCCGAACATGGCTGAGGGCATCCTGGAGCTCATTAATCTGTATGGGAATGACAGAGACAGGATAACAGGTCTGATAAGGGTTTCCTCCAGCCTTTTCCTTGCACCACGCAGGCCCCTGCAGCCATGCCGGCTATCTCCACTCAATAAGGCTTTATACACTTCCTCCCAGGACCCATAATTGCTGTCTCAGTGCAGGCGATACTATCATCTTCCTTTCCTTTCAAATTTCCATAGCCTTTTTATGGAAGATTAGAAAATCCTGTCTTTTTTGGACTCCGCTGTTTGTTTTCTCCAGGAGCTAAAGAAAAACAAATACACACAGTCTACCTGAGTTGAAGGACAAGGGAAAACGAGGGTACTGAGGGCCCAGAAGGCTGTGCTACAACTTCTGTTGCTTCTCAGCAGGGCACCTCACCGAGGCCGATGCCTTTGAACCCCTTGGGAACCAGCCCAGCTGTGTTGCAGTCCCATGCCCCAGCCCAGCTGGGAGCAGTCCTGGGCTGCTCCAGTTCCACCGTGAGCCAAGAGCTATAGTGGGCTGATATGATTTGCATTTTTTTAAAAAAGCTAATACCATGCCCCAAGAAAAATATCAGGGAGTATCAAGGAGACAGTGTCCTAGATGCTTCATGAGTGAGGGACAACTCTACTTTGCTCTCCTCTTCTCGGAGGGTAACCCTTAATCAAAACTCCTAGTCCAACCTTCCCCACCAGGGCAGTGAGTTTTGGCAGTGTGTGCTTGCTTGCTTTCTTCATCTTTCCCACACGAACCACTGTTGTGGATTATATCCCAGATGTTGCCCTGTTCTAGCACACAGAGAAAAAGCCAGATACTTATACTGAACACGAGCCAAGGTGAAAAACTCAGAGAACCCCACCACCCTGGCAGTGCTTTAATCACATCTGAAGTTGAACGTGGTGCAATTTTCTTATCTATGCAAGCCATAAGTGTTTGACATCACCTGCTCACAGGTTCAGGACGATGAAGACCAGAGGAACCAGTAATTGTAAAGACCTTCCACAGCCTCACACACTAAAATAAATCAAGTGTCCTCACTAGGCTCTGGCAACTTTGGCACTCCACTAAGATGCCTCCAAGTCCTGGCTTGGAACTTTACCTATAGCAGCTTTTTTCATAAAAGCTTGAAAGCACACAGAACATATCACCTTAACTTACTTGCTCTATATTTTGTTATGACCCTAGGTGCTTTGCTGCTTCACTAACAAGGCTGCTGAAATACAACTCAAAGCCGGAGCAGTTAACAAAATCTCTATATGCCAGTTGCAGCATAGGCAAAGAACATACCAAAGTAAATGCTTAATTAAAAAAAAAAAACCTGGGAGATCAAGCATGCTAACTTAAGACCAGTGACCAGAAGAACAGAAAGATACTGAGATATCATCATGATGTTACAACTCAGGCTTTTTGGCCTGAAGGGAGCTCCTGTTTAGCAACTCATATTTTCTCATTCCAGCTCAAGATGCTATGATTTTAAATGCCTGCAGGGCATAGAAGGTTACTGATAATAAAACTGTGCATTTTAATACACCAGAGTTACTGTAAGTGGATCTGCCTGTTTTGGTACATACAGCTTTTTCCAGCTTAGCTGTATTTCAACATCCCTTATAACATTTATCATGAAGAAGAATTAAAGAGTCCCTCATTAATTATTTGTATTACCATAGCACCTAAGGGCATTAATCACAAACCAAGGCATCATTCAGCAAACATAACCAGAATGGGGTCTGCCCAAAATCAAAATTCAGGGGGGAAAAAAGCAAAACAAAACAAAGCAGTAAAAGAATGTGGGAAGCACAAAGTGGAAGTGTTAAGTCAGCAGGAGAGGCAGCAGTCAGAGTACATCTGCTGCCATCAAATTACTTGTACGCAATCAAGCGAGATAAATTTTTAGGAGAGATTTCTTGGGGACTGGTGTCGCCCCTCTCTGCTCTAGGAGAAGTGATCAACCTCTTGGAACCTGAACACGAAGAGCTGCAGGGGGCAACTTGCAGCTGCTGTAGCAAATAACCAGTGGAGAGAATGAGTAGTCAGATCTGGTTCGAGTAAAGTTATGGATCAAGAGGACTTTCAGAAGATTGCTTACAGCTTTACTCCTTTGATTTCAAAGCAGGGCAGGGGGAGAAAGCTAGCAGATTTCTTCAACCAACTTTATTAAACTGGCCTCAATTTTACATCTGTTCTGTCGCTACCAACATTATTCCTCTGCTCTGAGAAACCAGGGCCCAGGTGTGTTAAGAACCGCACATTAACCCATGGCAGACCCAGGGCAGATCAAAGCTTCAGGTCCAGTAGTCTAAAACCAGTTTTCCATCCTGCACCAGAAAGTCCTGCTCTCCTGAACTGTACAGGAATTTAGTTAACACAGAATGGATTTATTTTTAGAAGTTATTTAGATGCAGTCTCAAAAGTTATTGAGCTAATCTCTTTCTGGATTTCCTAAATCAAGAAAAGGCAAGGCACAGTAATCTATGAAAGACATAATATAATTATGCTGTAATCATAACAGAACAATATCTGCACATATGCTTTTGTTAAACATAGGGCACAATCTGACAATACTCATTAAGAAACAAATGGAACATTCTGCTACAGCTTTCATGTGATAAGTCTCCGTATTGTTATTGCAGATTTTTTTTTGTCTGTGTAGGACACAAAAGCACTCTCTCAAAAATTACAGACTTGTCTACATGGGAAAATTGACCAGTGAAATCGTAGATTCTGCTATTACCATTCTGGAAAAACTTCAAAGGCACTATCTGAAAATAGCATTAACACAGAAGAGCAAGCCTAAAATAACCATTTATCTCACCCTGCTCTAGCCATGCCGGTGATTTTCCCTATAAAGTCAATTTTTCACTTTCAAATCCAATCGGTATTATAATTCATAATACATGATAAATGGTATTATACCTACTCATATTATCATTTAAATCTTTTCTATGCTTTGTGCATGAAAAGTTTCCTCGGCAAAACATAACCAGCAGATACACTAGAAAGAGCAAATCAGATGAGCAGCTGATGTTGCCTTCCAACCTGCTGAAGAAGCTGTGCCTGGCAGGAAAGCAGTTAAAAGAGGCGATGTGAAATTGCATATGATATACTACAGTGATGCTACTGCATTATAAATAACGCTGAAGGATGCATTATTTATATGTTTAATATTGGGCTCGCTTATGAAGTAAGTTTCTTTCTCCAGTTTGAGAAGCATGTCTCCAATGGTAATAGGAAGGCAGGATCACACAGCAGAGCTTGGAAGGAGACATGATAATTCAGGGAAGTTAGGAAGGCAAAACACTGGAAAACACTGAATGGTGCACTGTGCCGCATTTCCTCTATTTAATAAGTGTGTAAATTAGAAATCGCAGAAGGTTAGGAGCTCAGCTTTCATTCATTTAAACATTCCATCAAAAAAAAAAAAATGTTTATTTGAGCCTTATCCCAAGCCTGTGTCCTTTAACAGCTGCAGAGCTGGCACGGAAATACTGTAAGATTTCTGGCACCTCCATGTCTGATCACTGCCTTAAACCAGAACTGGAGAAAGATTCTCTGCCCCGTAAAAGTGTTTAAATTGGCTCTTGCAAATGGGTGGGGCTTATAGTCCCACAGAGAGCTTAATTTTCCAAAACAGTCGGGTTTTTTTCCTGTGTCGAATACACTTTTGAACAAACTGTGCAAAGAACCAGTAAAACCTCTAATGAAAAGAACATCTCTTCCCCCATTGCATTAGAAACCACACTAGCAATGTTTAAGTGCAACTATGAAGGTAAAAATGGATAAATCTGCTTGTTATCACAAGTCAGAGCACTAGCTGGGGCTACTGTAATTTTTACTACCACCAGTTCCTCTGCCCTTCAGCCAGAAGTTACTGACTGTAGAAAAACATCAGAGCAAGGATTTTGCCTGCCCCTTATCCAGTACGGTTTCACAGCCTGGTGCATTAACCATGAACCTCTACCATCTCACGTTTACATTAACATATGAATGGGAAAAACATTCTCATGTTGTTTTGTTGTTGCTACAGTCTAGCTTTGCCTCGTACAGCAAGACCAGGCTATGCTTGAGACCACAGTGCCTACAGTCAGAGCAGTTCATCACACCAGCTCTCTTCAGTTTTTTAGTTCTTATCATTACAGAAGCAAAAACAAACAAACAAACAAACAAAAAAACCCCATGGCTTGAAGATCAGAACAGGGGCAATTTCCCCTGCAAAGTTAGCCCACACCTCTGTGCCGTGTTAGGAGCGTGCCAGAGCTCAGAGGTGTCCCCTGCGGCAACCAGAGTCCTCCTATAACTGAGGAGACAGTGGTGGCATCTCCATCTCCCTGGTGTCTCCACAAGGGGAGAGCCCTGTGTCCCAGTCCCTTCAAGCAGGGACTGATCAACAGCAAGGAAGGGTTAAACACCCAGGGGCCCAGATCACCCCAATTCCATGGTCACTGAAAATAATTTGGTTTCATCTAAAACTGAAATACCCGCTGAAGAACCAAACGTCATGTAACAGCAGCTTAACAAATGAATGCCATAGGAGAGGGGAAAACCTCGATTAAAACCCAGGAAAACGGAGCTCAAGTAAAGGCGACTGTGAAGCGTGAACCAAGGAAGGGAACTGAGATTATCCTGCAAGATGGAACAGCTGCGGAATCGCCAGGTCCAGACACTTCTTCTGGATCGCAGCACTCCTACTAACACTGTCGGCTCTCTTCCGCAGGGCTTGCTGCCTCTTCACTTTTTGTTTCAAAGACATTTATTTAAAGAAAGGATGCTCTCAGTTTAAGTGCCTCCATTAGAGGCTCACAGCCCCTCGCTCCTACCAGATTCCTCACGGTAACACAGGTAGGGAAAGCAGTTAGCATCAGCCCATTTACACTGTAGCAACTGCTCCCGCTGATGGATAAGACACCCACGCCTAAACTCAGTGACAAGAGAAACTTCATGTTTTCATGAAACTTCATTTTAAAGTGTTGTGGACCTTGCAGAAGTTGAAAATATAAACTAAGCACACTCTAGACTCAAAACTGAAAGCAAATGAATGACGCTTACATTGCATTGCCTTTAAAAAAATCAAAGTCAGCATCAGGATACTCAGTTTGTATTTTTGCATGATGGATTTCTTTGGCTTGGCAAGAATGAACAGGGCCCTTTCTACATAGAGTTTTTTCAGATAAGGATGCCGAGCAGAGACTGACTTTTTCCAAGGTGCAGCTTGCCAGTAATTCTGTTTGCACCCACAGAGCCTGTTCCCATAATGCACTCTGCTTGCAACTGTCCTGGAGATGAGCAATTCCACCCGGTGCAAAAAGCTGCAGTAAAAATCACATAAAGGAACTTATTTTATGCTAAACAGCCATTTCCAGATAAACTTTTGCAGCCAAATCTACCCAGCACTAATGATCCCAGCTTGCCAGTTAGCTGCTTAATATCAGACAATTTAAAACGGAGAAGCCAAAGGAATCCAAAAATTTAAAACCGTGTTCCCAACATCCTACTCAGCAGGTGTCACGCATGAGATGTAAGTGGAATGATTAATCCTTCCAGTTAGACCTCTAACGCAAGAGCACCAGCCTTTCCGATTTGGACTTGTGTCTGCCCTCTGCCTCCCTGGTCCCATCATAAGAGTCAAATTTTGACAAATTTCATACTTCGAGGCTTTTAAACAGTCAAATATTGCTTTATTATTTAGCACATCATTTTTTGGTTGTGTTTCCAGCTGTATGTAGCACTGATGTTTGCATTAATGTGCTGCATTATATCATCCTTATCAGACAAGTTTCCTAGGTACAGCGGATTCTCCTTTTTGATTTTCTACAAGAGCTATTAAAAATGCTGACCAAAGAATATAGATTTTCATTAATATTTCCTCTTCTTTTGATCTCTTCCTTTGATTTACCTGACTGTATGATCCAGATAATCAGAGGAGTTCCTGTCTTTCATGCAACAAATAATGCCAAAACTTAATCAAACCAAGGTTTTTAAGAGACAAAAATGGCAGTGCATTTAAAGAGCTTTTCCTCACCCTATTTCACCAGATGGTTTGGAAAGAAACAGCCCGCAGGAAGATGTACCAGCTAAGCATCCAATGGCACTAGTCTCTTCAGGACACCTTCTCTAGTTTATAGGCATGAAATACACTTCACCCAGCAGTGAAGCTGTTGAGGGTAAGAAACCTGAATTCAACACTGAGATAGGCTTTTTCTTTTATCTGAAGAAAACAACAAGGTGTTGCTCTATCGTTTTCTCCATGCTGTCTCTTGTTTCAGTTCATTTTTTCCTGCAAGATTAAGTAGTTGGTATGTTCTCAGGACATCCAGTTGACTGTACACTTGTTTTTCAGCCCTGCTTTGGCATAAGGTTGCTGTTCTTATTCCTTTTGATATTGTTCCTGCACAGGAAGGCAGGAAAATATGTTTCCAGGCTCCTAATATATGTTTGTTTTCCCTTATTGTTGTCTGCTCTGTTTACACAGTGGTTGTTTTTCTTCATCTTTGACGATGAAATTTAAACACTAATAGAAGGAGGGAGATTTAAAGGAGTGGAAAATAAAAGGCAGATAGAGTAATGAAGCAAAACACAGACTTCATTTTCGGTACTGTTTACTTGCAGAGTCAACCTTGACCCCAAGATGCCCAAATCAGTTGCAAACATAGCACATAAGCTTTTGGAATAAGACCAAATGCCTCTTGTTTTTATACTATTTTTACATTAGTGAATGACAGAACAGATGTGGTTCAGAGGAGTCAGTCTGCCCCCAAACACTAAATTATAATCACTTCAGTGTCGTTAAATCACCCTCCAAACAGCTTTGCTCAGGAGTCATTCTGTGGGCTTCATGCGATTGCTGCTCAAGTCTAGCTTTAATGGGTGCCCCTCCAACAGAAGGATACTCCAAGAACCACCACAGAATTAGTAGTCCATCCTCCTCAAAAAGAGGGTCAACGTGGGGTCTCTTAAACAAAAACAAAAAAAAACAAAAAAAAACCCCCGCCCTGCAGGTTGGTGAAAGCAGCCGTTCTCAAGGGATAGACTATCGGTGCATGAAAACAGCTATTTGTTTTTAAGGCTGCACACAGTCAGCTGTTCTTTTTTTTCCCATTCCCAATGTTTATCTGTTGACACAAGAATTTGAATATGCAGATGATGGGGGATATTTCCATAAGCCAAGGTATAAACAGTCTGGGGTAAGGGTTACACTAACTAACACAGAAGCCTGAAATTTGGGTGATTTTTGTCAACAAATACATAAAGGAAACTTGCAGGTTCTCAGTAAGAGTCAGAGTTCACTTTTGGCCAGCTAGACAGTGAAAGCACCACCTTTTATTAACATCTCAGAGAAGTTTCTCCCTCTTTCTAGCAAACTGGAAGAAGTGCAGATTAACACACAAAAAAATGTGGTTAAAAAAATTAGATCTGAAAGCTCTTTTAAACTTCACAAATGGTTGAGATTTAGGTGAAATGTCTGAATATCTTTGAACCGGGTGCTTCAACCCTACTGACCACAGGAGGGCTTGAAAAGCCACAGCAATCCCATGCTCTCCATGGTTTACCTTCCTGCTTCCCTAGAGAAAATTCTCACCCCTTTACTTGAGTAAAGGGTGTTCCCAAACAGCTTCTGAGCCTTCACACACATCACCCCACCCCAAGTAACAGGTTTTCATCAGAAGCTCCACAAACCCCTTCATGTCTTCATGCAACCCTGGCTGCAGGAAGATGACCAGAGGAGCTTCATTCACAGGTCCCAGAGGTGAACTCCAATTTGGTGCCCCGAATACATTTGTGTTGTCCTCTCCTCACTCTTCCCTCTTCCAGTTCGCACCAATACCTCTGTTATAGCTCTCGTCACAGCACTCCTTTCCTTGAAAGGCTCACAAAAAGCCTTGTCCTTCAAGCAAATGCACTTATTTTCTTCACAGACAAGGACAACAGGTCTTTCCTTTCCCAGTTTCCCCACCAGGAGGGAGCTCACATCATTCATCGTCTCCCGCTGCCCCCTTGCACACAACCACCTGCAGCCCCAGCGTCTGCAGCGAGTCGAAGTCGGTACCACATTAGCGCTACACCTCGGCTTCTCCCTACAGGATCAGCACACCCAAGTACAGTCAGTTTTGAACTCAGTATCATCCATATCCTTTGCTCTTACAAATGATGACCTCATCTCCGACCAACTCCAGCTGGTTTCCACAGTGATACAATTTTAATAACTAATACCATATAGTCAAAGTCAGGTTTGAATGGGAATAACCTTGAGCCTCAAATCGCTGAGGGTGATGCGCAAGACTGTGAATGACTCCCCAGGTTAGCCTCCATACTTCGCGTAGGACTTTCCATTTCCTCTGTATTTAACACAGCTATACATACAAAAACAGAAATGGCTTTTATCTGCTGTAAAAACTGAGCAAGAATGAGCCCACAGAATGCTTTAGGGACGTCCAGAAAGATCCTTAAGCTATCAGTAAAATTCTAGCGATCAATGGCAGCTCTGCAAGGCACAGGAGGAAGCACAGAAGAAAAATACTCCTCAGAGCATACCATTATTGTTAAATATCACTATTCCAAATGTAAGAGATAAATTTTCAAGTGTTACAGAGGATCTCAGAACCCTATTAATAGAAATTAGAGAGAAGTCTAATAGAAAAAGACAGAGAGGAAGCCATTCTCTCCACTGCTCCCCAGGGAAGGTGAGAAGAGACTGAAAGATGACACTTTATCTCCTCTAATTCCCTTGGGACCCATAATCACAGCATTCATTCAGCAAATAATAATAATAAATATGGTCTGAAGTGACTCCAGCTATTTCAGCTTTAATAAATGGGTTGAAATAGTGGCAAATTCAGATACAGAGAGCATCTTTTCAATAAAATCTGATAGGGTTATTAATAACATTAATGGAGTACCATGTCGTCTCCATTTTGTTAATAGTTGCCTTATTCTCCTCCAGTCCATTCCCCACTCCTGTACACAGACACAGAGAAACACACACACACACACTTTTCCCTCCACTGATGACAAATTCAGACTGTCAGCTTTCTGCTGGCAATGCATCCCAAGAATTAGTCAAATTTGACATGATTTTATTGTTTTATGGGAACTGCCAACAGGGATTTTTCTGCCTGAGGTACATTTATATCCCAGTTCAGATCAGATCCTGGCTTAGTTCACGGACACAAAGAGGATAAGCCAGGAAACCTGCGGCTCCTCAAGGACAAAAAGTTGCGACCATGATGCAATCCCTAGAACCTTACTCCAGGTGATTTTGCTGCCTTGTTTCAATTTCTCCCTTACTCCCAGGACAGCTTCACCTTCCACCTTTTACCTTATGGCTCCCACATCAGGGAGATTATCCTAGTGGATGGCCACAATATTTGGGTTGCTGATCCAAAAGCAGACTTTTAAGCAACAACTGCAAGTCCTTGCACACAAATTTAGAAGAGCTAAAAATCTGTCTGCAGAAGAAAAAGTGTAAGCAGGCAGATATCTGCCTGGTTTTCCTCTAAAGGGATGTTCTAGGAAGGCTCTCTGTAGTCAGCGAAATTTCTGCCCTAAAATTAAGCGTGACTTTGCTCCCACCACAATCAGTGGCAAAACAACTATTGTCTCCGGTTGTACAGGACCAGATCTCAGCTAAAGATTCCTGATAATTTGGGATTCACTGCCACTTATCCTATTTTATGTAGGCCTTTAGTGGTATTTTTAAAGTGTCACATTTTTACAGACTTAAAGAGATTAAATGAACACACTCTTCTCCCTTTGCATTTTATGCTTTCAGCTGTGACTTCCATAAAATGATTTGGGTTAGCAAACAAGATGGGTATATGATTAAATGGGAGGTGGGGGAAATCTCATTTTCCTAGTCTCATACATGGATGCAGGGAAGGAGCAGCCAGAGCCCAAATGTTTTATATCACAGTACTTCCCTTGCAGGGAGACAAAAAAGAAAAGAGAAATAGAATTAGAGTTGCAGAGAAATGAAATGTTTGAACAGAAAATAATTTCCCTAACTTGTAGCCTGTAGGCATAACCTGTCATAACTCTGCATGAATTGAACAGTCAGGGAGTTCAAGTTTTCTGCAGCTTACCATAAACTAATATGCTCCGTCACATCATCCCCAGGAGACAAGAATTTGAAGGAGCCACTGTGGTTAGAACAACAAAAGTAATTCTGTGGTTTAATAGAATTAGGAGGAACCACCAGAAACCCAACACAATGCAAGGCAGATGGAGACTAGAAGGAAGGAAAACAAAAAAACAACCTGCACACCACCCCAAGCAGGGAAAGTAAGTAGCAATTTTAAGCTGTTCTAGAGACAATGGACTTAATAGTTCATCTTGTACAAAGCTAGTTTCCACTGTTTCATGTATGTATGCCCAAAATGCCTGACAAGTTTTGCTTGAACATGGTGCATCGTACTGCATGTCTTGCAATGCAGTGTGTCAGCTTTGGTTTCAGGAGCTACTGTAGAAGTAGAGGGTGCCCCCAACACCCATTCCTTTCTGAAAAGTAGAGTAACAGCGTTAAGAAAAAAAATGAAGAAACACACTGGAGGAAGAAATAAACTACTTTTAAATCTGTGCTGAACAGAACATGCCAGATTCTCTTCTGACCTTTATGTTTGCTGTCTCTTCTCCCCTGATTTTTTTTACAGGCTTACTCAGGTCTAAAAGCAATGCGTGACACGTGCTATGGTGTGAATCCTTGTCCACAAACACAGAGCTCAACACATACATGATCTTCTTAAGATACTGTCCTTCCTTCAGCTTCTTTGGGATCACATGTATATCACAGAGCAGTATTATCATACAGCAATGCAGGCTGGAGTACGGACTGACCATTCTCGTGAGGAAAAGTGCAGACAAAGAAGAAAATACCGAACCAGTTTCGAATGTAGGGGTAGGATGAAAGATGTGCTCTCTTTCTCTGCCCAGAAACACTCCTCCTCAGTCTCTCCACTATATGGCACTGCCATAAGTTACCCTACACAGAAGGGGGCTATTTCCTGAGAAACCCCTGAAATTAAGTCTTGGCTGACCCTGTGCCAGATCTTCCAGTTGCCTTAATTTACTCACTTTTGCTCTTCCTGCATTTCTAGAAGACAAACAGCCCTTCCTGGAGTTTGTTTTAAGTTACTACAGTTCAAGTCTCAAATTGCTACAGATTTTCACATCCTTGAGAGATTCCAGCGTTTCCCAAAAATCTGTATCTTCCCTGTTAAGCTCCTGTCCACGTCCCTCAGTGCAGTTAGAGAAGTCAGGTCTTTCAACCACCTAGTTAAGAGAGCCCTTTCCCTAGTCAGCTTTCCATCCTGGTCAGTTCACCTCCTGAAGCTTTCTCTTCCCCTCTCATTTTGTGCCAGGGTTTCAGGACCTCGCACTCTTTCGGCTCCCCACGCTGCTCTCCTGCAATAGGTAAGCTCTGCCACCCCCACCCCAGACTGGGCAGCATTCTCCTCGGAGAGGCACAAAGTCTTTCCTCTTGCAAGTTCCCACTCGAGCAGCAGGCTCCCTTTTCCAGGAAGCCCACGTCTACTTGATCCATGCACAAATTTGGCAGTGTTCAAATGCCTCGAATTCTCTTGCATGTTGCGACTTTCATAGGTGCCCAGGCCTCGATTCCACAGGAGATATGATCTGCAAAACACAGCAATACCTCTGAATCCTGAACTCATCCTACCTACGTAGGTGCTGGGTACATAGCTCTGCGTTACCTGTAACTCACGATGCTTCCATATCTAACCACCGCAGTCTGAGGTGGTTAAATCCACTGCTTTCATGCGAGGTAAGCCCCCTTAAGTTAGCACCTAGGGCAATTTGTTCAATTTTTTTGAAGGTCAGAAGGAAGCCTTTAGATCTGCAGACTGCATCCAGACTGTCCAATGCCTCATCTAGCATCCTACGACTGGATCACATTTTCTCTCTGGGAAGACCATTGCCTCAACAGAGAAAAATATTAAGAATCCAGCCATCAAAGGAATGAGCAAATGGGAGAAAGCAGAAGAGCCTGCATGTGTGCACACAGAGCCAGTTGCTATGCAGTCAACTGCCCCACAACTTCAGGGCTTGCTTTACCCATTTACCCCTTCAAACAAAAGGACGACACCTCGACGTGACCCGCTCAGCAGCAAGGGCTTCTCCAAAGCACTCAGTCTGACCTCAGTGTAATGAATAGAATTAATATGGCAAAGCCTCTAACACGGCACCACTTCCCAGCAGCACAGCCACAGCCTCTAATTGATTAGTCCATAAAAATCTGTGCACTAAATTGAAAGGAGCTGCACTAATTCTCTTTTATGTTAAATTTCTGTCTTTCTCCTTTATCGAATCCTTCGTCGAATGTCCCTTCTGCTGCCTATTGTGGGCTTGCTCTGGGCCTGTTTTCCTCTTGCCCAGATTAAGTACCTAATCAAAATCTTGTCTCCCTTAATGGCATAAAATTGAAAGATAGATATTGCACTTTACACAGCTGATTAAACACTAGAATGTGGCTAAATGCTTTACAGGGCTTGTTACATTAACTAACTCTGTCATCTGCCAGCTATCTTATAATTGCATATGCTCATGTTGCCACTGGTGAAGCCAAGGTAAGATTTCTTTTCCCTCCATTACCTCTTTCCACTCTCCCTCCCTTCCACACTGCTCCCTACCAGCTGCAGCGGCAGCGAGGGGCTAAGAACTGCCCTGTAACAACCACCTGAAGAAAAACTGTTTGGTGCTGGTTGCCCGTAATTTTCCTATGTTCAGTTGTCAGTCACTGGTTTGTGACTACGCAAGTGGCTGATGTGGTGGAAATGGACACAGCAGTTCTTCCCAGAAGGAAGCGAGAACAGTCCTGTCCACACTTGCCCTCTTGGCAGTTCTGATACTGGACTTCTGGTTCCCGAAGTCTGAAGGGAAGCAGGGGATGCTCGCACTAGCTTGTGGAGGGTAGTATTAGACTCTATATTAAATAGCGTGAAACCCTCATTGGCTTGTCACGGCACCATCTGACATAGGTACCTGATGTTGCATGTCTTGGCTTTCCTCTCACATCGTAATAACAATGATGCAGATGGACTTTCTGGAAAATTTACAAATCTATCCCCGTTGATTTCCTTTTCAGAGGAGAGTTTCACCTTTTATAAGATATTCACAGAGAGTGATCCCCAAATGCAATCTTCAATTTTTTTTTTTTTTTTTTTTTTTTTTTGCTTTAAGGAAAGAGATAAATCCAAAAAAGCTTTACTAGAAAATTAGGAATGTAAAAGAGAAAAGTGTTAGGGGATTTAAAAATGATCTTAGGAATTGGTAACAATTAAAACATTAATCAGGACCCAGGTTTTGTTTAAAGATACAAACCACGTAGCCAAATATTCTGCATGTAGAATTTGTCTCGTGTCATCACAGACCTAGCAAATTGTAATTTTAGAAACAGATCTACTTGTTTGCACAAATATAAATAACTCTATATAAATTGCTTTAAAGTAATTGCCAAAACACTCCTCCTTTTTAATGGAGAAAATAACTACTCATTATACCTAGACTGTAAAATACAGATAGCTGGTTGAGCTGAAGTACATGTCTCCCTGACCCCAATCTTTACAGGGAGTCTATTTGTTAAGCAATAATGTCTTCCATTTTTGGTTCAATGTTACCTTAAAAAATCTTTTTCCTCCTTCAAAATTCTTTTGCACAAGATGTCAGAAGTCACTTCAGACACCTTCTTTCTAATTCTGCATCTTACTTTGCAAAAGCAGGACTCCAGCCAAGCAAGCAGGATCTTTCCAGCCACAAGGGAGTTGGGATGCCCCCGTGGAATGGCATTCACAGCCGACTAATAATACTATTACTAAGCTTTGCCCTAAAAAGACCCCAAGGTCCAATTTGTTTCCCATGGGATAAGAAGCAGGGGGTTGCTGGGTCCCCCCCTCCTTCATTTGGTAGCTAGACATTACAATTCCAATGGCAATTAATAATCAATTAGTTGTTTTCTGATCCCACAAGGATTTGTTTCCCCTCCCACCTTCCATTCTTTGGCTCCACGTAGAAGCCACATGAATGAGTTCATCATACTACTGTTAATGTTTTATAAAAGCTTACTAGAGGCTATTATGAAATCTTTACTAAGTGCTTGTTATTAAATATTCATAAAGGCACAATATATATTTTAATAAGACATGTTGCAAGATACAGAGTTGAACCCAGAGCTAAACATTAAGAAAGGAAAGATTCATCTGAAAGCACCAGACTGGATATCCACATAAGAAAGGCACCCACAGCTCTCTCCTAACCTTCCTTTGTCTTAACTGAGGAGGTAATTTTAGGTCTGACACAAAATCCCTTTTGCCTGTAGTTTTACACTCATTAAAATTCTTTGGTTTAAGCTGGCATACCGATTCCAACTTTCCTTCTGCCATTTCAGGAGGGGCAAATGGCTCCCCTTTTTAATTGAGATCAGTATGTAATACCAGATAGAGAAATTGGTTGGACATGTTTCAAGGAAAAGCAATAATTTAGTTCAAGACTCACTTGCAGGTAGCAAAGGTAGGTGGAAGTTTATCCTAGTATCAGGCAACACAGTTTCTCAAGCTGGTCATTCAGTACGGACAATTCTCTGCCAGTAAGCGCTTTCCAAATGGAAAAACGAGTGGCTTTGTGACCTTACACACTATTTTCTCACTGCCGAGTTTTGATTTGGACCTATGAGCTAGAATAGATCATTTGACAATTTTATCCTAACGCTTAGTGGACACTTGGCCAAAGTCACATTCACTTGGCAGTCACGCAGTTCGGCACAACTGGCAAATCCCTTTTAGCAGAGGCCTAGAACAGAGCTACTATAGGTAAGAGATTAAGTAGATTGACAGAAGTACAGAAGGAGGAATGAGGCTTTCACCAAGACCTGGTTATAGCCAGTGCCATTAATCCCTCACTGTTAGGATCAGATTCACAAAGTATTATATTAAATCCTTTCATATGTATAAATCGCAATGTTATGATCCCTGCCAAGTCCCTGCTTCTACACTGCAGCATATTTCAGAGCCACAAAATTCCCATAACGTACTCTCCGGCGCGAGAACACCTGTACCGGTGTGCAACCAGAAATGTTGTATTTCACAGGGCTGATCTGATGAGGTGCTACACATTACTGATGGGGTGGTTCGCCAGTACCATGGCAGCAGCACGACTCTGAGCGAGCCTGATACCACCGCTCCTGGTCAGCCAGAACCGTGCTGTTGTGCCCTGCTCCATGCCGGCCTGGGTAGTCCAACCCAGCCCCGCTCGGCACCAGCCAGCCCTGATCCTATTCACCCTCCCCGAGCTGCAGCAACGTTATCTGCATGACTTTGCTACTCTTGCAGGGGGAGGAGAAGGATGGCCTGAAAGCTGGCGGAACTTCACACCCTCTCCCCACATTGTCTCTCCTCTACTAAAAAAGGCTGCACCCGGGGCAGAGGGATGTGGGGTGGAGGGAGAACAATGCTGTGGAAGAGGATCCCTTGGGCCAGGACAGGGAGAGGGGAAAGGGAGGGAGAAATCCCTACTCCTACTCAGTTCTCCATTACTTCTTTGTTCAAATTGTTTTCTGGTACATTTGGAGATACTGTGACACTTTCTCTAGGATGGTGAAGGACCAGAGAGCAGCACTTAGTCATAGTGTTGTACTTCTGCAACGTGTGCAAACCTGCTCTTATCAAAAGGAGACAGGACTCAGTGGGATGCATCTCCCACCTTGCAGAATCAAAAGTGGGGTGGCCTGCTACAGATACCGCTGATCTCGTGGCTGGGCCTGGAAAACGGAGGACAGCAGCTGCCCAGGCTTAGATCAGCCGAAGCTGCCATGGAGTGGCATCCTTGGATCTATTTTGTTCCAAACACCTTCCAGGCAATGGGGGGGTAGGGGGGGGAGCAAATTAGGCCTAAGTATCACAACATAGAATCATGAGTTAGGATCCAGGGAAGGTAATAGCTAAATAAATAAATCAAAACATGAAATTAGGAACTACAAGCGTTTCCATCTGAAAAAAGAAAACCAAACAAGAAAAATCAACACACCATGAGTTGGTAACGATACTTGGAAGTATCTCACCAGCAGGATCCAAATGAGCTTTAAACAACTGAACTAGATGAGCAGCCTCCCTTTCCACCTTTCTAAGGGGCTTTCTATTTTCGTTTGGAAGAAAACAAAACCATGAGCAAGACTAATGTTTCCAGAGAGAACAAAATAAGCCTGTCACTTCGAAACTCTGCAGATTCTTAGCTGATACCCACTTCTTCTCAGTTCCCCTTCTGTTCTTCTCCAGGGATTGTTTGATTAAATATATGCAAAGGAAAAGTATCCATTCCCATTTGAACTGTGTTAAATTAACAGTGACCTGAATCAGACCCCACAGTCCTGACAGCAATTAATTATCGGTGAATCATTCTCCATCTCTAAATACAATTCCATGCTCCTTCCAAACTTCTTTCACGACTTTGTGCATGAAGAAATAGTGCATTTGTAAAAATACAGTAAAATAGTAACACTGCTGGGGAGGGAGGAAAAGGGGAAGACAAGGAGCAGACAATAGGGGAATAGAAAGCAGTCACCCTTTGCTCAGTACTGCCTTTCAAGAATTTGTCACATTTGCAAAAACAATATATAGTCAGAAACAGAAAGTGAATCCAGATCCAAACGGAAGTAAACCAAAAATCATTGTCTGTCTTATTATGACCAAGGTCATCATCTTTGCATTATGTTTTCTTGTTCCCTGGTCATCACGTACCATGAAGTGGTGCACTCGAGCCCTGAAATTTAACTCTGGGGTTCTTAAATCTCCTTCAGACAAAAGGTTTGTATGGAACAGGAATAAAGTTTTCTTTACATTTGTACACCATTTTAAACAATAGAGTTGCAATGCATGAAGGACTGCCATGGGGCAAGTGCAATGAAAATAAATAGACTGAGGTGATGACATTGGAAAGCTTCATCTGGCAGCGCCAAGGCTACACTACAAGATCACCATCCTGCCTACCTAAAAGGGATACAACTGTAAAGGGGTAGCGGCATAGTTTTTTTTGTAGGAACTCTCAGCTGATTTTTGTTGCAGCTGACCTTAAGATGACAAAATTTAAGTGTAAGATATTTTGCAAGAAGGAGCTTTTTCTGAAAGAGACTATTACATATTCAGGTGTTCGCATGCCACCTTGTCACAGATTAATTACCAGTTTTAAAATGCAGCACTAACTTTTTGGTGGTTTGATGTGATCTGCTGGATCACTCACCGAAAGGGGGAAAAAAAAATTAAAAAAACCACCAGTACCTTATCTTCTTTCCATAAAAGACTTGGATGGTGCAGGGAATGGATCCAGCCAAAATAAAACTTGGCCAAAAAAAAAAAAAAAGTTTACCAACATCATTCACTGCACATCCATGGGAAAATAAAAAACCCACACTTTTGTGCCAGGACAGTGCAAGCAGGGACGAGAACGACCTGTCAAAAGGAAGAAGGAACAGGACTATTCAGAACCATCATAAACACAGATCAGATAGTAGCCATTTGTGTGCTGATAGCCACCCAAAATCTTTCATGCCTCAGAACATAACAGGTAGGAGAGAAGCTTCCAGTGAGGGGGCATAAAGGCCGAAACAATACATAGCACATTTTTAATTTTTTTAAACCTTTTGCAAGTCAGTCACCAAAAACACTAGTAGGAAAAATAGTGGTCCTCATTTCAGCTTGGTTGTTCTGCATTTGTTTATTTGATTTTTCAGAAGCTTAAATAGACTTGTGGGGTAGGGGGGAAGAGGAGAAAAGGGAAAGCACCTGGCTACTTTTCCAATTCTGCCCAGAGCAAAGCTCTCTGCTTTTTCATAAGCAAAATACCAATGCTCGTTGTAGTCATACTGGATAAGATACTTGTTAAGCCAAGGCCCACAGCTGAGACGCAAGAAAACACTAATATTAAGTGTACTATTCATGCAATCGGATTTTAGATCTCAAGAAACACAGGGCAGCCCAGTAGCAGGAGAGAAATGCCCATTCAGCCAATGATTCAAGGGACATCCTCTTGGTTGATGTCAGAGTTTTGTTCAAGCGGGCATTAGAAGTCTTGTTGCAGATTTGGAGAGGCCTTCTCACTAACACTTCCCCTTTCACTACTGAAAGGGGCTGTATTTTTGGAGATTCTGTATGAACTTCTGATGACTCAAGAGGGTTGTCCCATCTGCCTATAGAAATGGAACTACAAGTAACTACTTGTGATTGTATAAATTGCTTTGACACACTTAAATATGAACGACGCTACGCTACCCCAAACTGTGACATTTACCCTAAAGTTTCAGACAGATCTCTTGATAAGTGAGGCAGCTATCTGGACAGGTTGGAACATTCCTGTCCATAAATCCCAGCTAATCAAAGCTGGTTTACTTTGCAAAGAGTTTGCACTGCTGAGCCATTAAAACTGAACTGTTTTCATGATCCACATGACAATAGCGGTTAAATGTCAAAGAGTAGCAGAATTACTCAAAAGGCTACAATTAAGAGATAGCTTTAAAAGACTGGCAGGATTTAAAAAAAAAAGAAAAAGAAAGAAAAGGATAGACAGATAGATGACTAACATTGCCATTCTTCCATTGCAAAACACTGCTCCCCAGGAAGGTCCAAGCTAGGGGCTGCATCCATAGCATAAAACCCCCGAGAAAGTGATGTAAACCTGGGTGAGCAGCTCCACCTCAGAGCAATGCACCCAAAGCTGTAACCTGAACGCTCTTCCATTTGTTCGGTTGGATCACGGCCCACTTGCGCTACCGCACTGCTGAAATTACAGGCTAATTTTAAAGACTTGGCCCTTGCTATTACCTGCATTGCAGGGAAGGAGGGCACTAGTCAAACAAAGGGACACAAGTGGGGAAAGGGACAGACTTCAGTTTGGATCTGCAAAGTCACATCTCAGGTGGATGCAGTCTTGTCTTTGGTAGCCAAAGCAGGAACACTGCTCTGCAGAACAGCAAGGACTCCTTTATTAAATTACTTCTACTGACCATTTTCACACTCTCAGTTGCCCGTACATGAATGGGATTTGGCTCAGTCCAGGCAGGTCAGCAGTTACCCCGAGTCCTTATGGGGTGCGTCAGACACAACATTGGAAAGCTGTTTGCCCTTAAGACCAATATCCCAAACTAAGACAAGTTTTTGCAGCATCATAGGATGATGGTAATGAGGTCAAATCCACCTTTCATACTCCTCCAGCATCACTATAAACCCACTGACTTCAAAAGATTAATCCTAATCTGTCTCTATCCTGGACATTGTCATGGAAAGCACTGGACAGCACTGAGCTCACTGATAAATAATTCTGGTGTGACACATGGATTAAAATGAACATTGGCAAAGTTACAGAATACTACAGTTTTGCAAACTGGCATCATTTCAGGTTCAATGCGAGTTCCCTCTAGATGTCAGTTTTATGAAAATCTGATCTGATGTTTAGAATGATTTGGAGAAGAGTTTGGTCCATCCATAAACACTAGATACCCATCACCAATAAATAAATAATAATAATATAAAAAAGATGTAACCAGAATTTAGACACAATGAATTCCTTCCGTCATACTGTAAAGAGAAAGCTGTGCTTGCAGGCCTAGTTTGGGCCTTGTTTTTAAATGCAGAGAATAGTGAAATAGATGCAACATTTATGAATTATTAACGACTGCATAAGGATTTTCTTCCTCTTCCACAGCTTCTTGTTTAATCCTCATTCACTGTAGGAAGCTCTGGGGATGACTGACACTTCACACATCTCTGTTGTGCCTTCTCACCCCCAAATGCCTGACATGGGGAGAGAGGCCAGGATAACGCCCCACACACATACATGTGCATGCACACAGACACACAAGCACAGATTTCAAGCACTTCAACCTATTCGATTCCCCACACTCCCCACATTCCTTGAACCAGCTTCCTTACAAAGAGGAGGCAGAAATGGTGCCATCCAAATCTCATCACTTCATCTGTCACCTTTTCACACCTTGTAATAGGTATAAAACACGAAAAGAAAAAGTGCTATCTCTATTTTGTAGAGGCTTTGGTGATAAGGGGATGTTTTGTTGCAACTATACTAACTTTTCTTAGGGAAAAATAGTGCAGAGAGAGAGAGAGAGAGAGGAAAAAAAGTTGTATCCAGGAACAGACCTTTATAGATACACAAGCTGGAAGCATCTGAGTAAGGCATCACATCTCAGCCCCAAATAAAATAATCTCCGAAGAGCGCAGGCTGGCAACGTCAGCTGCTCCGTTATTCACTGGACATTTACAGCATCAGCTGCATTTTAAAACCTGCTTCAAGTTTTCACAAGGAACAACAACAGCAACAATCTGGGCAGGAACCGGTTATTTATACCCTCTCACACAGAAGATTTGGAATTGACAGTTAACATTCATTCCCAGTGGTGTTGTTAGAGCAACGATGGTTGGAGCACAGCAACAAGTTTCTAGGGGGGCAACTGAGATAACTAAGGGGAAAAGGGACAAGGGACAAGTTTTGGACATACCGAATTCAAGTAGTCATCCACACTAGTACACCCCTAGCCAATATGTCAATGATGCAAAATTTCATTAGGAAAAGCTTCATGTCAACCACTTTGTTGTACCCCCAGAGCACCCACACAATCTGCCTCCTACAATACCAGTGCACAGACTGTGCCCCAAAGCCTGCTAGGGTTGGTGGAAAACCTCATCTCAGTGTCCACATGCTTTTAATCAGACCACAGAAGAAGGTCTGAAAATTTGGGGTTGACAGCCCAAGAACTATGAATAGAAGAATCAGAATTAAAAACAAAGAAGAGAAGCCATGAGAGGAAGTGTTCGCAAAGCACTGCAGCCTTTGGGCTTACATGGCCAAATGGTATGCCTCTGGCTGCAGCAACGAGACATCCTCTTTTGGCCCGTGGGGCAGTCTTTGTACCTTTTCCTCCCCACGAAAGGCAGGGTTTAAGTCCATGAGAAAAAAAAAAAAATGACAAAACTCCCAAAGGTCCTTTTACATTGAAAAAATCCTAAGCCATTAAAAAAAAGAGTATTTTTCATTAAATCACAATATGAACAGAATTTTTTCCTGCAGCTTGCTCCTAGAAAGTTCACTGGATATGTGTCTTTTACTCGTAATACAGGTTTCCAGTGCTGACACCTATGACACACTGCTCCAAGTGGGACTGAAGGAGTCGTCAGGGCTTCTCCTGGCTGGGTTGAGCTTCACACTAGCTGCTTAACACGGACTGCACGAATCCTGGAGGATGATGCGGATCAAACCCTCTTATATCTTAAGTAGGATGTCACAGCCTGCACTGATATATCAGCCCAGGAATTGTTCTGTGTCGGGTTGTAGAATATTATGTCAAGTTGCAATGTTGAAGGAGAGGTTAACTTTCTCGATGGCTGTTTTCAGAAGTACTCAAATTTACTACGTTAATCAAAAGGATGATTTTCTTAAAAAAAAAACTATTCTTGCCCTGAACAACTGAAAGCTTCCTTCAGCTCCCCAAGAGCATCACCCCTCTGCGCAATCAAGCTCCCTCAGGTAATATTTACGCTAACAATTTTTATTGCTGCTAGAAATTTTTCTTTTCCCGTATATGATCACCTTTCTCCTCTGCAAACCATCTCCATTCTTGCACTCTCTTCATCACCACATTACCTGTGGCAAATGGCACTTTAACGAATAAAATACACCGGCCTCGCATATGACAAACGTGAAAGTGCTTAGCACAGTTGTAACAAATTTGTGTGTGAAGTTTTCGTTTCATAAGTGCAGCTAATTAATAGTTCACAAGAAAGAGCTTTAAGAGAACATGTCTGTACTAAAAACGTGGGTTTGATGCTTGATATTACCAGGTATTTCTTCACGAACTTCTCTCCAGTTTCCCCAAAAGATACCACCCTCAAGTCTAGTTTGAATTCAGCTTCCCCAACTCGTTAAGACAGAGGGATTCCCCCCTCCCCGCCAAGATACATTAATCCCCATTTTTATATGAGTTTATACTGCTGCCAGAATTATTTTGTCTTCCTATGTTTATTAATAAGCCATCTCTTTAAATCTACTCTTGTACGCACTACGACTTGTAGAGAGCATACAAATGAGAGACAAAGCAGCTGCCAAATGTGTAAGTAAAGCCTGGCCTGGCCAATAATAGGCAGAGGACATTTAATTCTCCTTAACACTTTGCAATTCATGCAAAAAGTATTTACAAGAGCAGCATCAAACCCAAGATTTAGCAAATAAAATTCTGAGAGTCAAAGAGAGATGTTGGAACGAGCAGTATTTTTCTTAGCTGACGAGAACTATTTATAAGATGAGATATGGCATTGATGAAGAATTTTCAATTGAGAGTTTTTCATTAGAAAGCACCAATTTGTGAGAACCCACTCTACTTAGGAAAATGATTGTTTTCTGAGTAGCCATCTCATTAAAATTGCATGTAAACAAAACCCTCTAAAATGTCCTTTCAGATTTTCCCCATTCCCAAATTTCCCCCAAAAAAGTTAGTATTCAATTGAAGCAATAAATGAGAAATGATCTGGAAATTTAAAATGGCAAGCTTTCTGTAGTGAGATAAGTTTCACCAAAAGTAAGTCAGGCACATCACTAACCCCTGACATCTAATAAGAATAAAGTAAAAAACTCCACCATCCTGGTGCAAAATTTAACCAGTCAAGCACATGCCAAAAATCAGTTTTCTGTGCAACTGTACATTGGCCATCTAGTGCAAGGTATCAGTGCAGAGCAGTTCCAGTGGTAACAGGGTGGCTTTTCATCTGCAGTGAGTGGTCACTTCCATTTATTGCATTTTTTCTTCTGTTAAAAGGAACCATATATGAAAAGACATGAAGTTTCAAGCAGACAAGCCATGCAATTATTTAGAGAAGAATTCAATACCAAAGATGGGGGGTCTGATGGCCACTTTTGCCCCAAGTATGTTTATATATAAATACATCTATACACACACATACATACACACTCACACAGAGAATGAGAATATATATGTACGTATCAGCTCTCATAAATGCTGGACAAAGCTCACAAAACCGGAATGCTTCAGCAGATAAACCGTTATTTTTCCCAGTCAGCTCAAGTAAAGCATTTGAGTTACTAACTCTTCTCCAGAGTTTCTCTTCTAAAATACAGCGAAAGCTTCCCAGAGCTATTGCTTTCACTAGGGAAAAGAAAAAAGAAAGGAAAAAAAAAAAGAACCGTCCATGAAACAGAATACAGCAGACATTCATTCACGGTAGCACATTAGCAAAAGCACAGAAACGCAACACCTCAACAGTGCCGCGTGCCTGCTGCCCCCACAAAGCCAAGGCGCATCTGTCACCCCTTTATTTGTGTGAAACAGTTTGTATGAAGTACTGCACATTGCTATGCCAGTTACAGCTACCAAGAACTTGGTTGTAATTTGGGTATTTTTGGACTTCTGCAGCAAGCACTCTGTTATGAGAAATTGTTAGCCTCTCCATGCAATTTGCACAAACGGGAAGTATGCATGCGAATCTGAGGACCAACTCTTATAACCAGAGCGGGGGGAAAAAAAAAAACAACCCACAAATGTAGGCCTTTTTACTGTCCACAGGTTACGTGTAACCACCTCCCTCCTTCCTCAGCTCTCATTTTACACAGATTCAGAGAGCGTTTGGAGCAATCGCTGGCAGGTCACTTCATGTTGGGGAACAGCTTTCCTTATCTGCTCCTTATGCTACAAGTGACATGTGGCTTGCATTCTCCCCACACTGACTAGAGCTTTTTCAGCAGGAGAATTACAAACAGTGCCTGATGAATGGGAAACATTCATGTCGCTCCATGATAGCCATTTCTGGCATGCAAAAACAAGTCTTTGTGCGTACAAGAGCCGCCATGCAGATTCTCGGATACCCAAGAATCTGCATCAACAAAATTCCGTTTTAATTTCTTCCAGAACAGATACCGTGGCATTAAAGTAAACAATATCAGATGCTCCCATTGCTGGGGGGCCAAACTGAGATTTCCTGAAAACTCTGTCAGATAACACCAGGCACCTATAGTCTACCCATTAAAAAAGAAAAAAAAATCCAAATGTGCGAAAATAGATGCCAAAAAATCACTTGTCAGTTGACTATTTGATCTAAATTTGGTTTCCGCGGTTGGATCTGTCTTCACACAACAATATCTTGGTCCTAATTAAGATTTCTGGATGAATCCCCAATACAAATAAAATTAATTTGTAAAGAGTAAACAGAGAGGAGCCGAGTCATGGTCCAACTGCACACTGTTTGGGAGCCTGCGAGACTGCCTGCAGAATCCTTCTTGCAGGTTCTCTCAGCCAGCTCTAATCATTTATTTAAAAAGAGACTAACAGAAGAGTCTGTCCTAGAGGATGAAAGCATATGTTAGTCACAGCATGGATTCCTTTAGGAGGGACGCATAATTATCACATTCGGTATTACTGTAACTCAGACCTACTCTTTCCTTTTCTGTCTTTAAATAGCAGCTGAAGTGTATGTAAGCAATCTGACTGCACAGAACAACACTCCCTGCTGAATTACGATTCTGAGTCAAGTCAAAGTCAGCTGGACAGAGGACGTCTGTATGGGCCCCATCATGTGGGGCTGGTTACAGCTGCTCTGCCCTCTTGTCCCATCTAGATACCAACAGACCTTAAAAAGGACCATAGCATGAAATAGGTGAAAAAAACCTTCCTTTACCGATCGGCAGTTGTTTTGGGAACTCTGGGAATGGGGCAGATGATCTGTCAAATCTAGGGAGAGCACATCTGTAAAACACCTGGCCAGATGCTTTGGTTTCTCCCATGGAGGAGGATGGTGGGTCACCTACCACTGTGCATGGACTTCGGTGGGGCGGACATCCAGGATGGCACAAACCCTGGATATGGAACATATGCAGTAGTTCATGGAAAGCTAAAGTCTGGTGGATTCCTAATGCAGCCCAGAAGTGAAAACTGAATAAAAAGAAATGCCATCCTTCCCTGCTAAAGAAGGACCTCTACCCTGGAAATAAATTACTTTGAAAAAGATTTACTGAACAAGCAACTCAACATAAGCTCCCAGTGCAATGTTGTGACAGAAATGGCTAATGTTGGTCTTAGAGGTATAAACAAGAGGAGTAGTAAGCAGGATTGATGAAGTGATTATACTTTTATTTATGACATTGGCGAGACCAGTAAAGGCATATAAAGCTCAGTTTTAGTGTCTTAACTTTTTAAAGAATGTTGAGAAAAAACAAAGATCTGAGCAACTGGGGAAAAAAATAACTGTGATCTCAGTGAGAGCTCAAAGAGCTCAGTCTATTTAGCCTATCAACAAGGATTGAGAGGTAACTTGATTAGTGTATAAGTACCTTCATGGGGAGAAAATAAAGGTTATTAAACAGCTCATTAATCTATCAGAGAGAGGCATAACAAAAACCAATGGCTGGAAATTGAAGTCAGACTGATTTAAATTAAAAATCAGGCACAACTTTTTCAAGTAGTTGTATATTCTACAGCTTTTGATATATTCATATCAAGAAATAGATGCTGTTTGGAATACCTGCTTTAGGCAGACACAAGTTACACTATAGTTAAGCACAAAAGTTATTGGGATCAATGCTGTGGTAACCAGGCAAAAATGTAATGGCCGATGATACACAGTAAGTGAGACTGACAGTCTGGTAGTCCCTCCTGGCCTTAAACTCCGTGAATCTATGAACTCTAGGGAAGAAACAAGAAAAGAAAGAAAACCCAGCACACACACAAAAAACTCACTTTCTACCCTCCTAATATATCCAATCATTCTGATTTTCCACCCAAATTCTGTCACTGCTGAAACTCTGTGCCTTACAACAGCGCTGCACAAAAGATTGGAGAAAAATTTGAAGCCAAGTTGAACTATATGCCAAGGCATAACCAAGAGCTAATTTATTTTGCTTCCTTTCTAAAAATGAGTTTAGGACTCACAAGAAGTATTAGATTGATGACACTGGTAAATTGTGGGGCGGGGAGAAGAAGTTAGGAAATTAAAATGGTACAAAGACACAAAGTGCCTCATCCCAACAAGATGCCTGAAAGAACAGTCTGTAAATTAAAGGATGTAGTTCATCATCCACACTCGTTCCACCCCAGCCTTGCAAGTCAACTTGAGAAAAAGGGTATTAGCAGGAAATTTTTGTATTTACCAAAATAAATTCATAGAACTCAAAGACTGGTTATTCAAAGCTTTTCACAAACATAATCAATACATTTGGCCAAAATGGGGTTGCGGAATAGGTGACAACTTTCAACGCTTTCTGGGTACTTTGTCTTTTCTTGCACAATGTGTAAAACCCACTTGAGCTAAGCTGAGATTTACAAGGTTAAGTTAAAAATAAAAAAAGGTGTTTTCTTTGACTGAGCACTTAAAATAATTGAATATTCTCTTCTGGCAAGGAAAGCAGCATCTCTGTAATCTTTCCAAAATTCAGCTACCACACTGCAAACTCACTCACACCACTCTATGGAGCTGGGATCCTCTGCATGGGATGGAGGATTGCAACGCTGGAGAAGATTAAATGATGCAAAAGTTTCCCGTGCCGAATGAGAGCAGGGCAACGCGGACTACTTGCAGAGCCCCTCAGATAACGTGCCCTGGCAGTGCTCAGGACACGCAGGTGCCTTGGCTTAGCCCCGTTCCCCGCGTCGCGAGCGCAGAGACAGCGGGGAGCCTGCTCACCAGCAGCCTTCCCTGTCCCCCGTCCTTGCCACTTCCTTCGGGGACCGTGAAGCTTTTGCTTTTAAAGCAGCGGGATTAGTTTGCCCACAACATCGGTGGCGACTCCCGTTCTCCCTTCCCATACGCGTATGCCCTTGTGAATGAAAATCAGCATGAATGAAGCCAGCTTTGTCTGCACTTGCGCTGTAGATAGGCACAAACTCCAGGAAGCCCAGACTTAATTTGATCTGAAAACCCCCACAGCCAATGCATTTTAAAGACAGAACCACAAAGCCAATCAATAGGGACCATTCAGATACTTGCTGTCAGCGGCTAAAAGAAAATGGATACCGAGAAAGCCATAACTATGATAAATTTAGGCGCTGCTTCTCTCTGACTAATGTAGGCACTAAAACACTCCATGAATATCCTGCTTTGAAACGTGTCATATTTCTGAGAGGCCAATCAATCTCGGGTTCTCTGTGGACCACATTAAAATACATTTGTCACTGTAAGTTTATGAAATATTGATGGTGTTTTTTAGGGGGGGGTGCAAGGAGGTGGAGAGGTGGATCAAAGAAGGGGGAGGGAGAGCTACTTTAATGAATTATCTTTAGGCTAGAAGAAAAAGAAGAAACAAATGTAGGTGCTTATTGTGGGTGAGGGTGAAAAACAGCAAACAGAATTGCTTACTGAAGGAAGACATTTGTTCGATTAATAGAAAAGATCATGTGGGTGAATGCATTACCGAGGCACTTCAGTATTTCCAGCTCAATTTGACCTAGATTTATGATTTTATTAAAATCTTTAATTTTCTAAATTTGGTAATTAATGAAAAACAAAATCATAACCATGTTAATGACATTCACAGAGTAAAATCTGAAAGTGCATCCGTGTTTCAGCAGGGAGTAGGGTTCCTCTGTGCTGGGCACTGTATCCTACCTATACCGGAACAGGGCAATGAGCCCAAATACACTGATAAGCCTCTCCAGTGCTTTGAAACAGCTATGCACACAATTCATGGGGAAAGGAAACGGAAGAGATATACTGGATATATACAGGATATATAGGGATGTACAGGGCCAGACCACATTTCATACTGGTTCTTCTGACACTTCAGGTATTGAGCGTGTATAGATATCGGTCATCAAGGAAAATCCTCGACAACAACAACAAAAAAGTTACGGTCAAAACAGCAAAATGAGCAAAAAGGAAATGGGACTAGAGGTAGAGGTAGTAAGCAACTTGCTTAAGGTAAATGAAGCCTGTTGCAAACCCAAGGGGCAAGTCTGTAGCTGGTCCAGTGTCTTCCACGCAAGACTGTTCCGGCTTTCCGTAATCTGACCCGCTAAACACATAACTACATACCAAGCTTTCTACATGAGTAGCTCCACTGAAGTAAATAAAGCTATTCACAAGTGTAAAGTTAAGCCTGAGCCTAAATACTGTGGTACTGTGATCTATGTTTGTAAGTGAAGTGTGGAACTAAAGCTAGTTTGTGTAAATAATCTGAAATTGGGTCATTTTTCACCATTTCTGTCAATGCGAAAAAGCAGTGTTTTTTCAGATAAGAACAAGAGCAGCATTCAGCCAAGGAACAAAAAGTAAATCCTCACAAGCATTTTTAACGCACAGATGCTGAACTTTTTGGTAAAGACATTATGCCATGTTGGTAGGAAAAACACTCTCAGGCAATAAATAGCACATTTTGCATCAGTGATGAATAGCAACAAAAATAAATTGAGGCAGAAGCATAAAATTTTTCATTTTTCACAAATCTGGAAAAACACGAACTTTTCTATTATTTTTGGCCGGCGGCCCAAATATCTTCGCTCAGCCCTCCAAACCAACCCCATTCCTGCTGAGATTATCCAAACAGATACACACATCGATTCTCTATTTCCTTTACCATAGTTTAGGTATTTGACTGTAAACAGCTTGGGAATCTCCCATTAAAAAGCAATTTTTCCACCCCCAAAAAAGAGGAAGAGAAAGCAGTTTCTGCCCGGTGGAAGACTTCCATGTGCATGGAGGGGAGGAAGGGGGAAGGAAGCATTTGGTTTTGTGTCAGCTGGAGGCGGTTTAAGCATTTTGGTGTATTCCAGTGCAGCAGAAGGACTTGCTTAAGAGGCGGCTCAATATCGAATTACATCCTCCGTGATGCTGCCGCGCTTCCTGAGCGCTACAGTTCAGGTGCCCTAATCCCACCCTTTTCTCCCCGAAGGCTGCAGTCATGGAGGAAGCTACTTTTCCCACCGTGCAGTGGTGTTTCCCCTCCCACCATGACACACGGGATGCTTGTGCCTCGGCATTAGTGAGCAGACCCCCCTCCACCCCAAACGCTGTCATCTCAGGAAGTGGCAGCGTAAGACTTCCCCCCGCACCTCAGTACCGCGCAAGGACCCAGCTCGCGGCGACTGCCTTTGGGCACTGCACGAGTGCCAGCCAAGGACAGGTCAAGCCCCAGCGCTCTGCAGTCCCGACGTTCTGTACCCGACCAGGATCCGGGGCTGAATCCCATATCCGCGTGCTCCTCTGGACAGAGGAGCTGGTTGCCGGCACGGACACATCTCTGTCAACACCGCTTAGGCTCATAATGAACATCGTTAAGTATCACCATATTTTTAAACATGTAAGAGACTCCAGGATGGGTCTGCGAGCAATGCCCCCAGGAGCCGGTGGGAGCAGCAGAGATGGAGGCGGCCCCAGGTCCGTCCCAACGCCTGTGTTCCCGAGAAGGGGAGCTCACGGCATTTCCAGGGGCGCGTGGGCTGGCTCGGGCATGAAGCGCTGCGCACGGAGGGGAAACGTGCCCACATGGGGCGACCGATCGCGACGCTTCGGAGGCGGCGGCAGCCCTGCAGCTGGCCGAGGGCTGCCCCACAGCAGGACGAGCTGTGGACGAGCCAGTCCTTCAAGCCAACGTTTTCTTCTCTTAGCCAAAAGGTCTCTACCAGGGGCTCTAACAGATTGTTGTTTTTTAAGACTGTTTCGAGGCAGTTCACCAAGAAGTTACGTCTTTTGAACACAATGCTCACCAGAAATGTAACCAACCAAAGGAAGAAGGTGGGTGGGAAATGAAGTGTTTTTAAGGTTTACAGGTATGCATGGTATCTCACCACGCTTTCTGGCGACCAGACTCGCTCCAGTGTTTCCAGCTATTGCCTCTTTAACTCCTCTTTCCCCTGCATCCCTCCAGAGCACTGCTCCATCCTCGCCAGCTGGAGGGAAACTCTGCTGCCTCCAACAGCTTCATTCCTCTTGCATCTCCCCCACCCCTCTGCTCCTGGCTCTGTAGCAGGGACCACTGGAGATGCTCAAATCACATAGCAAGGAAACTCCTAAATCCACTTATTATCCCCCTGCAGTGGAAGGAAAGGACTGACTAAAACCAGCAGGGACCTGTTGTGCCATTAGATGGCCATATCACCCGAGACGCCATTAGGAGAAGAACCACCTGTGTCACTTGGTCTGGACTTGGGGCAAACGAGTCACTTTGCTCTCTCCTCCCCAAACATCCCCATCTTCCAATACCCGAGTGCTACCTGCTCTTCCTTAACACTGCTGATGGTCATCCCCTCGCTGTCCATGTCCCCATGCTCGTTAGAGAGTTACAGAGCCAACACACCTTCTTGCTGACCCCCTGATCTGGTCAGGAGAGCCACCACGACCAGCAGACAGTTCTGTGATCCCACTGCCATCAAAACAGTGTGTAAATGGGTTCATATGCCAGGATCACTTCCCCCCATGTAACCACTGAACATTTTTCGTTTCAAACAAGCTCATTCAGGGTGTTTTCCTACAACTACATCATGGTTCCCGTCAGCACACTCTGTCCAGTCTACCTATAAATATCTCAAGCAATGGGGACTCCATTGCTTCCTCATGGAGATTCTTCAGCTGGCTGGCAAGTCTCAGTGCCAAGAGCTTTTTCCTGATATTCAGGCTAAGTTTCCCCTTTCATTTAAAAATCTATTATTTCTGTGTTACCACCCTTTTGGTATCGCCCTGAATAAAATCTCTTGCCAAATTCATCACAAGCCAACAATAGCCAAAAAAGAAACCTAATAATAAAATGTATAATAGTACTTGACATTTTCTATACTGGGACCAAGCCAGACCCCCATCCCTCTGAACAATGTGGGGAAGGGCCGAGTGATCCTTTCCAAAAGGTTTCAGACCTCTCCATCTCTCCAAAAATGAAGCAAGTAGATGGCTTTTATATGGTCCGAGTTATACAGGAAGCAGATAATACAGTCTAATGACCTCTCTGGGCCTTCGAGTCAGTGATGCCTTAGGGTATGTTTCCAAATAAAATCCATTCCCATGAACAAACCATTCCCTCACCCCCAAACCGTCTTGTGCTTACATGACAGGCTGCAGTAGTCCAGATCTGCCATGATAGCTTGGGGCGACATTACTAGTTTCTTCCCACTTGCTTGTACGTTTACACATCCAACATATGATAAAATATATTTAAAAAAAAAAAAAGTAGTAAAGCTGGTTGCTTAGTTTCATTAAGCACCAGGATTCATGTCATCTTTGATATGTTTTATACTCAGCATTTTCATATGCCCTCTATTTACATTTCTAAGCACTCTATAAATATCTGCTATAAGTATACACAGGGCTGGCAGGCCAGCTCTCACCCGCAGGCCTCCTGCCCCTTTGGAAGTCATTTTCCCTGGAGGACAGCCTGACATTCAGGGCAACATGCAAGACATTTTTTATTTGATACATCATCACTTATGTTGGTTTTGGCTTTTAATTTGTCTTATTCTGTATTTCAGCTTGTAATAGTGGAAGCAGTGTTTGCGTTTTGCTTAATAAATCTCACCGGAGGGTCTGCTGCCTTTTGTCAGCGCAAAGTCCCATTGAAGTTGTGCCTACACAAAACCCGGCAACCTCAGTTTTTGGAAAGATGCTTACCTTCATCTCTAGAAGGAGCATCAGCTTCAGGACACGCTGACTGCCTCTCCTTCGAATATCTGTTGGTAGTCAGAAATAGTCACCCTAAGTCAGTAACCACTTAAAAAGATTTGGGCTGAAGTGAAGAATTAAGGCATACTTCCAGAGTCAGTACTACAGCCCAACCATGAGAAAACCAGTACTAAAAATTCCAGTCAGAAAAAGGGAGTTTCCTTTCTGTACAGTCGGCCATAGCCAAAGAAGACAAAAAAAGGTAGTTAGCAGTCAACCGTTTTCCCCCCCGGATTTAATTTTCCTAACTGTTGTTGCATAGGCATGCTACCTCACACAGCTAATGTGACCACCATCAAAAACCTAAATGAAGACTAGCTATTGGTCAAGCCTCATCAAAAGCCATTGAAAAAATATATATTAAGACAACCCATTTATTAAAACTGTCAAATACCCACAAAACAGTTAGGAGGAGCAAGGATGGTGGAGGGGGATCAAAGTTTCAACAACCACTGAATTATTCAGCTCACAACCTGGCAACTCAGAGATTATGGCTGTTTCTGAGGTCTTAAGCACTTGGAAACAGCATTTTGGGGGCCTGGGGTGGAAGGAAGAAGGGGAAAAGTGTTTTCCAGTTTCTGCTCTTATTCTACTTTTTTTCCCCTTTCCCCTCTGAAAGCATTGTCTTTGAAAAATTAGGAATATGGGTGAAAAAAAAAATTGAAGAAAAGCTGTACGTGGAATGTTTTTTCTCCAAATGAGAAGTAAAATTGTGATGCTTATTTGAATTTGCAAAAAATACATTTCAGTGAAATGTATAATAAACACAATAAAAGTTCAGAATGAGAAGTTCTAGATCCTCCAAACATGTATGCTACTTAAAATAGCTTGACAGAAATTAACCTACACTAGTATCTCTCAATATGTTAGAAATTAATTTACCATGTTGCAGAAGGCTAGTTTTATCATGTCTTAAAACTATAGATATTTTATCTAATGATAGCAAAACCACGCCTGTATCTACATACTACTTACAAGCCCTACAGATGTAACCCACCTCTCTGTTTTCAAGTAATTTGCAGTGAAACTGTATTTCAACATTTATTTTTCTTTTAGAAAGACGAAAACAACTTTCCTGTCTATAGTAGTATACTCCATACATAATACTATGCAAGAAAAAAATTCTGTCATAAATATACCTCAGAGTACTTTAGCAGCATTAATTCAAATTATTATTTATATATTAGTATTAATTCTCACTCTTGAAGTGCAAGTAAAGCTTGGTTTTGATAAACAAGTCACCTGTGCAGCTGTTATGTCTTCCCTAACCCAAATTTCTATTTGTTCTAAACTTCTTTGCAAGTGAGGAAATTGTCCCCCTGCCTTGTCTTCAAAATTTCTAGATCTTTTGCATATCACCAGATTCTGAAGGCGATGGTTTGTATTCCAAGAGACACAGCACAGATTTTACAGTCTTGGACATTTCGACCTTCTCAAAGTGTTCGGTTTCTCACGAGACCGAGGCTTTACCACGAAGTACTCTGAGCAGCTTATGGCAGAAGTACACATCTGTCATGGTTTAATACTAATATTGTTAGACAAAGTAAATCTCACCTTATCCATCCAAATACGCAGGCCCCATGCACACTATGCAGGCATCTAAAAGCCGTATCTAAGCGACTTAATTTTCCAAAGAACTAATTTACCCAGTGGGTTTAAAGGGTGCTCATACTCTCTGGTGCGTGTGGGGGGGACCACAACACCACTGGACTGTTAGAGCATCTTACTCTGATAACTCTGGTCTCAATTAGGCTTGCCTTGATTTCCTCATTTCTGAAAGGATGGCAGTGCTCACCTCCTGCACAGCATTGGTTTAGACATCAACAGCTCCCTAAAAGTTTCTGGGACAGATCTCTGAACAAAACACATTCTGAAAGGTGCTCCCCATCTCTTCTTATGTTTCTTTGGAACATTTACCTCTGGCTGAGATACCCATATAGACACACAGAACATCTGAGTTGTGAGATGATAAGCCATACACTCGGTTCAGCAATAAAAGAGAATATGGAAGAAAACTGAAAGTGTTGACAAACTAGTGGCTATTTAAATATTTAAATACAATTTGTACTTTAGTCAGGAAGTGCCTGTTCAACGGAAACTCTCCAGTTGGAAACTGGTGTCATCTTGAATGCCAAAAAGGGAAGAAAAAGTCATTTATGAAACAATTAGAAACAGGGTTTCAGCCTTGGGGGTCTTCCTAAGGGCATGGTGAAACTAGGACACAGCAAAACTAAACAACATCCTGTTCTTCGTTAGCCTAAGGAAGGCCCCATGGCCAAAATGCTTTCTCTAATCTAATTTTGTAGTTTTGACAAACAGGTTGACCCTTCCCCTGCTAATTGCTGTTCCGCAACTTGCAACATATTGCACCAAGTTTGTCCCTTCATTTTTAGAGGTCACACAAACTAATGCATTTATCCAAGCCATCTTAAAATCCTACACCTTCATTTCTGTCTGCATCCAAATAACTTTGAAACACTCACAGTGGGAGAAGAGTGAGGCTATATAACTTGGTTCTCCATTGCCTTTCACTTCTGCCGACATTAGTTCTCTTGGGAAGGAGGATGAAATGCTGCTGTTCTGATTTGGTAGCAGCTTGCATAGCTGCATAGGTCCAGCTAAGGTGCAAAGCAATGGAGAATAGGACCCAGCAATTTGAGGATGTCACCTGTAAAAAGAAAGAATGGTTTCTGTCACACAAGTTTATTGCAGCCCAGAAATGTCTACAGTGACTGTGGGCATATAATGTGATGTGCAAGGCTTTTATGAATGGGACCCTTGTGGCTTCTTGTCAGAACTGAATCTGAAGTGATGACAGGACATTTGTAAGAAGTCTTTCCTGGGATGCTGAAGGACTTCCATAAGGAATCATCTTGAAGATTGGGCTCTTGAGGCCTTCAGTCAAGAGAAGTCCTTCCAAAAAAAAGTTGAAGGTTTTTGGTAAGGAGCAACACAGATAGGTACCCCCTGAAATACTGGAAAAGCTGAACTGCCAAGTTTAAACTCCTTGCATATCTCAGGGTTACTGAAGAGAGGTGCACAGGGTAGGTGACCGGCCATTCTGCAGGCTAGGGGGGCAGGGGGAACTCCTCATACCATTGCTACTACTGATACCATTACCAAGAACATGACAAAACTTTTGTCTGCTGAAGCATTGCACGACTCGCCAGGTACGTTAGCAGTTGGCGTTTCTTCCCTGTGCATTTGTGAGCTTTCAGAAGATCGCAGCCAGAAACTGGGGAGGTTGTGGGGGGCCCCTTCTTCCAGTTACACATTGCTGACGAGGTAAATTTGCAAGGTGGAGCTTACATCTTCTCGGTTCTTGTTCACATGTCTATAAATAAGAAGTTTTTGATACAGCAAACTCTTCTGTACAGTCTTCAGCTGTGGCTGCACTACTCCCTTCTAGCTGGTCCCTTCTCCCAACCCATGCAAGCAGCTGCTGTGCTTGAGTTTCCAGTAACGAGCTCCTAGTGTTCACACATGCTCATGGATGCAGCTGCTGAGTATGTTACAAATGCCTTAGCTTAGACAAAGGTATTAAACACCATTATGCTTTTTAATTTGGCATTTTTAAACACTGATTAAGAAGGGAGTCCATCATAAGTTCCAGTATTGCAGTATTTGATGTCCCATGCTGCCCCAGAAAGCTGATAAGCCTCTAAAGTGTTTCTACAGGAGCTTGTAAAACATGACTCTGATACTAATTTAGGCCACAAAAGGAGTCGGCATTTCAACTTGCCAAAAGTATTGTCATAGTTAACAACGCTGCCAAGGCAAAAAACATGAAAAACATGAAAGCACAACACAAAAAAAACCATTCTCTCCACATGAGAATCCACCTCAATGTGAGTGTGGGAATAGAAGGCAAAGAGACTGAACCCCCCCCCCCCCCCCCCCCCAAAAAAACAGGGGATTTATGCTGGAAAGACTTCAGCCTGAACTGCTTCAGCCCAGATTGACCAGCTGCAGCCTACCTGGGTCCCACCAATTACTGTTCCTGGCTCAGTTTACTAGTACCTCCAAGATGCGCTGCAGGTTCTTTTGTCCAACTGAGGTTGAAAAGACTGTGAAGAGGAGAGGATCCTGCGAGTCTGCCTCCCCGCTGCAGCCCCTGCCCAGGCCAGTCGCCATTTGACTTCACGCTCACAGTCAGGACGGCAGTGTCGCTCTTTCCAAATGCCTCCATGCCCGAGCCTGCTGGAAGCTGCACAGCCCTCTGTTTCCTTGAAAGGAGGTTCACCATAAAAATAAGTAAAGAGTGATCCCGTAGGAAAGGCCCTGTTTAAGAAACAGGGAAAGCGGAACTAGTTCTCCTGAGGAAATTGGCATGAGCCTACCCAGACACATCCCCTGTCTACGAAATTCATGTAACATTTGCCACTATCACAGGGAGGTTTGATGTGTTCAGTACTGTTCCTAGAGCAGCTAGCGTTTGTGGGAGAGACTGCAATAAGAAAACAGAGATATCCCAAGGAGATAGACCTCTGCTCTGCCTCAGACCAGCCAGAGCAGAGCAAGACCCACAGGGGAAGCGGACCCTGAGCAGCGGGAGGGACAGTGCGAACCCGCCCCGGCGCTGTCGCTGCCCTGGCACCGCTCTCCACAGGGCCCTCGGCGGCCGCGCCCGATCCGCGGCGTGGAGCTGCACGGCAGCAGCCCTTCCTAATTGGCCTCGTGACGGAGGCAGCCGCAGGACTATCAGGAACACATGCCTGATTTGATTTTAAATACAAAACGTGCTCCCTTTAATTGAAACTTTGTGCGTGAAAAGTTTATTAAGGTAGACAGCGATGCCACAGAGAAGCGGTGGAAGAAATTGCCCTCAGGCTGATCCTGCCTAGCCTGCCATTAGGCGCTGTTACGCTTAATTGTTGGTGAAGGCAACTTAGTGCTTGATCACATTACTTTCACATTAAACCTTTCCTGTGACACGGGTTCTTTGTTAGAGGCAGATCCTTCAAACATACTTACGCAGACAGAGGTACCTCAAAACCAACAGGAGCTGCACAAGCAGAGGAAGTTACCGAGGTTATAAGGGGTCTGCAGCTCGCAGCAGACTGCAGGATTAAAGCCGGGGGAATTCAAACAGTCACTAATATAACTACTGTATCTTTTATTTCTTTAACACCTTTCAGATGAAGGTCTTTAAAAAGAACTGTTCTCTCTGCCTAAAAAGCTTGTCAGCATAACTGACAGGAAACATCAAGCTTAGCATGAAAAACATGAGTGAAAACCAAGTCGTTTAGGGACATCCTAGTGGATGCTGAAGAAGCCATAATTCCGCAAACAATAATTAAGAAAGATGCTGGTCAAAAGATATTCTGGCTTAAAAGAAGATGAAAGCAATATTAAAAAAGAAAGAAAAAACAAAGAAGCAAGACACTCCATAAAACATGGAAACAGAGCAATTAATACAAGTGGCAGGTTAAAAAAAACTGAGAGCAAGCTAAAGGAATAAACAGAATATCAACAGACAGTAACCAACAAGAAGTGATGTAGTTAAAAAAAAAAAAAAAAACCTATATACAAGCATACATCCATTGCTAAATACAGATGGTAATACCATAGATGATGTAGAAAAGGCAGAAATGTTGCACAGATACTTTTGGTCAACATTTGAAACAAAAGACATCAATATATACACCCCCTATATGCGATAGCTAGATTAGGGAGTTTAACAAAGAGTTGTGGGACAGCCTGGCTTGATCCCATTACTTGTGATCAAGCAACTAAGTTGTCTCCATTACTTTTGGCTGCCTGCCAAAGGTTTAAAAAAATATATCAAATCAACCCATCAAGATAACATAGACCAAAGAGTTTTAAAGGAACTGGTGGACTGTTAACTTTTTAGTACATCATGGAAAAGAGCCTCATAAAGGCCAAAATTTGCAGGATTGCCAATGTACTTTCAATTCAAAAAAGAAAAAAAAAAGGGGGGGGGGGTTACGGATGACTCCAGAGCACTGTGGACCAGCTAGCCTAGGCTTAATAATTGGCAAAATAATAAAAGATTTATTCATGCAATATCAGCAAAGAATTGCAGACTAGAACTGCAGTTGCGATGTTTCATGGAAAACTGGTTTAGAACAAACCACACTTATCACAGCTGCCTCTATCAATCAGACCCATAATCCTGCCAGAAAAAGATAATAAAGTGGACTTGAACTTCTCCAATATTTCTGACTCAACTGTACCTAAACTCTTACTTAGACCCTTGTAGTCTACACGCCGAATGGATTAAACAGGAGGTTCAGTGACTGATCTCAGACTGTAGCTGTTAATGGAGAGCTACTGGGAAGTAGAGCAATTGCACCGAGACTAGATTTTGCTCCAAGCCTGTCACTGTTTTGTGAAAGATCTAGCGGGTAACGTAATTGATGCATTAATAAAGTTAACAGATGACAAAGACCAGAGCAGTGAAAAAATGACAGGAGGAAGTCACTGTTATGGAGAAGCATACTCAAACTCACTTGTTTAAATGGTCAAATGGCATTTTAGCATATGTAACGCAGGATAACACACTTGGTGACAAAGAATGCCAGCTACACCTACAAGGTAAGAGGTATTTTCTTTGAAAGCTGGTGTGGAAAGAGACAGTGTAAATCAATTAGAAATTTTAATGGTAAATCACAGTACCCTCATGCTCTATAGCCTCAAGATATGCTTTCCAATACAAGGTTTCCAGCTCCCAGTTTTCACAGCACAGGACCACGTGAAGACGCAAGGCTTTGGCTGTGGACACCTGAACGCATTGTGACCCTCCAGCACATCCGGGCAATCGGGTCTAGCTCCTGCGGTGCTGCTTCTTCAAAGGCTGGTATAAGTAATGACAAGGTAGTTGTCATTAAAACAAAGTAGGATTTATTCATAGCAAAACCCTTTTGGGGAAAATTATTGCCGATACAGGCCTACCTCAACAGGTAGGCAGGCAGCCTGCATACTGGTATTCTTGCAGTTAAAGCATATGCCTTTTGATCCTGGACTGAGAGCCTCTCTCCAACCAGGTCACAACTGCTGGCACTTTACAGGACCCACTGGCCCTTTTTAGCATCACTCCCACTAAACAAGGGCTAGACAAATAAACTGAAGAGAGAAGAATCCCAGCAGACTATCCTAAACTACGAATTACCCCACTTTTGAGAATCAGTGTTTTCGTGGCTTATTTAATGTATGCTCATACAATCTGGTGTGCCCTCCCAGGGTCTCTGAACAATACTGGTAATTAGCATGATGGAAGAACACAAAATAAGATCTATGGACAGTCCCTGAAGTTTTAATATTTGATTCAAATCCTCATCTTGTAAGTTGAATGACGTGTCAGCAAGGTTGAAAGCAGCCTGTTCAGTAATAGACATTAAGCTGGATGTAAACAGGTGACTTACAACTGCAATATATGTAACTGGATTCAGCTTCAAGTTCATTTTCTAGCTTTTTCCATAACACTTTTTCCTATGCAACCAAACCAGGCTGAGTGGCCCGAGCCTCCACAGGAGGTGGGTTGTAGTCCAAGTGGTATGCCCTGCCAGCTCCTTCGTTTAAACATTTTCCAATCCAGTTCAGACAAGAATTAAATACAGCTGTTTTTGGCGAGTCTTAGACTTGTAAAAGCATGTTTAAATAGTTTAATGGAGTACCATATTGAAGCTACACCAGGGTAGGTGTCCCTGTGGCTTTGTGTGGCAGCATGCGGACACTAGCTCCTGGAAGCAAGACAGCGGATCAGTGTGTTGACACTGCTGTTACACTTCTCCTCAAAAACAGTCCAAGATGCTAATGTAAACTATAACCTAGATATACAAGATCAACACTTTATTCAAGGGCACCAGGCACACGACAAGGAATCCTGGCCTATTATAAAAACCTTAGGTTAGACATTAGGCCACTGCAGCTAAATACTAAAGTATTCATTTAAGAATGAATATAGCTAAGTATTTCCAAATCTCTCCCCTCAATATTTTCCTCCAAAAAGTAAAAACAGTTGCTTCTCTCTTACACATCTCGTCATTACTGTTGCTACAGCACTTGAAAGATGTAGACTTGCCCAGTGTCAGTGCTGTTCTATAGACAGTTTAAATTCTCTAAACCTCCTCGGTTTTTACTGCAAATACAAACACTGCTGCTCTGCTAACTTCTCAGACCGTGTTCAGTCACAACAATACATAGCATTGCTGTAAACAGCATTGCTATTAAAAGATATTTGCATTGCCATGGCAGAACAAAGCAACAGCCTGCTCACTGGCAGGAGCTGCAGTCCCAAATTATCAGTGCGTCCACTCTCAGCTGCAGGGCTCATGCTGGGAGTTGCCCTCACCCTAGTTACACCAAACGGGCCATCTCTCCTGCGTTGTATCACCGGGCTTGGACCAGAGTCATCCATACCGCTGCTTTTTCCTCAGGATAGAGCTCTTCTGGGTATCAGTCTCACCTCTAACTACAGGCAGTCAAAATTGGAGGTAGCTGTCAGGGACACTGAAAGGAAACGCTGGTACTAGCAGATTTGCTGTGCTTTGAGGCCCAAAAGTCTGGGTGAACACTAAATGCTCTGTAAAAAGAGGAAAAGCTAACTGATGCCGGAGACCAAGCTTTGGTGATTTCTCAGTAAAAGTGGCTTGAGGATATAGGTTTGAGGGTGACATCATCTATCAACATAAGCAGCTCACTTTTAGATTTCAGACTCGTGTGCTGATTTACCTCGGACAGAATGGTGATAAATAAGAAGCAGGTCACTCATCTGTTTGCCACATATGGAAATCATTTATACTTTATATCAGCCACTTATTAGAAATAGATAAAATCTCCTGAGAGGAACACTCCTCTCCACCTCTCTGACAGCATACCACCTTGTCTCCAAAACCTGTGTGCACACAGCCTTGATAGCTTATCCTAAAGCCTATGCAGATAAGGCTGACATCTGCTGTAGCACAATGCCCGACTCTTTAAGCAAACTATTTAGCTTGAGAACATGCCGCAAGGAGTTCCACCAGTGATTATATCACACCAACATTTCCCTGTATTAAATGCGATGACAAAGCCACAAAAGAGTTGGGTTGCAGTTTCCCAGCTCCTCTTTAAATGGGACCATCTCAACCAAACATAATTCATCTTCCACAGCCTGCCCACCTCCGACTGAAGCAGCTTTGGGTTTCCTGGTGCCTACAGCCTCACGAAGGAGAGGGCAGGCAGGTAAGATGACTTCAAGGAGAAGGAAGTGCTGAAGCCGTCACTAAGGTCCCCATAAATATTCCCCGTGGACCTCATTACACATTTGAGCAAACATTACCTTCACTCACACAGCTAAATTTCCTGTTTGCTTGGCTGATCAATTCCTCATCAAATTTTAATGTGGGGTTCAGGCCGTCTGTGGCGTTTTAATTAGGCCTAAGATTGCACAGCGTTGGAGGCAAAGCTAAGAACCATCTACGTCCCCTCTACCTATATATTAAAGGGAGGGGGGAGGGGGAAGAAGAGGAAATGAAGAGGCCAAGAACTAATTAGCTCTTGTTACTAGGTTAAGTCTGCTCTCTAGTGGTCACATCACACAGAGAATACAGCACGGAAAAAGCTGACCATTTCTTAAACCGTAGCTGAATTCCTCTCCAACAAATATGAGAAGAATATGCAAAGGCCATGCATGCATGCTGATCCCTGCTCCTGCAACCGAGAGCTTTTCTTCCCCCCACTCCAGAATTTTTTATGCTTTCATCGGCATGCTCGGTTTCGGCACCAGAGGACGGTACAGTGAACTGAGGACTATTGCAATTCAAACACACTTTGCTCCAATCAGCATGAACAGCTGCGAGTGATGGAGCAAAATATAATCTATACACCATGCTGTCCATGACAGAGAGCAACAAAATGGCCATCTTCTGCCCAAAGCACTGTCCTGGAGGATTTTGACCTGCAGTTGGTGGCTGGCAAGTCTGAGTAGTTTAATGCATTTTGCTTGGATTACATGCAAAGCTTTTCATTTAGCAGAGTTTGCAATCAGCCTGGATCATTCTCTTTTGCAGTGACGATAAAACCCTCACACATTTTGAAGTGCAACACAAGTGGGATAGAGACCTACTGTTCCAGCAATGTTCCCCCCCACCCTCTTAATGCGAGCAAGATATACCAAAACAGCACTGAAATGTGAGCTTTAGAGTCAGCAATCTTTGAATCAAGAAGAGCTGCTGCGTCACTGCTTCTTGAAAAGAGCCGGCACCCATTCCCCCCAAAGAGCACCCCCACCTTGCAGTTTGCAGTGGGGTGTGCAAGAACAGATCCGTTTTCCTGCAGAATAATTAACAATTCTATTGACAGATGTTTCTGTGTGGCAACAGCCAGCTTTGTCCACAAGCCTTGGACTGCGACACCTCCCGTCACCAAGTTTGAGCTGTTCGATACCGACAGAAGGCTCTAGTCAAACTCCTAAATCCACTGCTCTGAAAAAGTTTAAGTTATATGAAAATCTGTATAGACATACTGAAGGAGAATGGGCTGGAAAGAGCTGGGGTGGAGGGGAGAAATCAAATTAATTCCTTATTTGCTTTTGCAACTTGGGAGTGGTTATTTTAAGTGTTACTTTACGTACTGCAAAAGCAAGGTATGTATTTAAAAGAGCTGCTTATTTCCCTTGGACAGTAAACTAGACCCAGCTCTGGCTTGCTTAAATCACAGGTTCTTTGAGATATAATGCATGATAGCCTGATCTGCAAGTGCATCTGTTTGCCCCAGACAGGGTGTGATTATACAGTATCACTAGGTGCTGGTACTGTGAGCAATACCCAGCCAGTATCATTTGCAGAACAGATCC
Organism: Dromaius novaehollandiae; assembly: GCF_036370855.1. NCBI lineage: Eukaryota > Metazoa > Chordata > Aves > Casuariiformes > Dromaiidae > Dromaius > Dromaius novaehollandiae. Next base: position 8,638,345 of record NC_088113.1, on the reverse strand, counting down.
TGAAAGGGCCTGACAAGTGTATGTTTTCAGGCACAAAAAACTGGGATTTTAGTTGCATCTATCCCTTAATAAATAGCAAGGTGTTTGGCTATATTCTGACAGACAGAAGATTTGCACTGCTATGAAGAAGAGAGCAGAATAAGCCGTTAACCTGACTCTAACCCCCCCCCCCCCGCTTAAAACCTAGATGCACATTAGTTTAGCGAGCACAAATTAATCAGTATTATTAAAATGCCACTTAGCACCAAGTACAGGCAGACACAGTATTTAAACAAAAACAAAGGCCACATGAGTTGCTCCCAGCAATCACTGTGTCTCACAAAGCCTGGACCAGCTGACACTTTCTACCTACACGAGGAACCACATAGTGTTAAAAGTTTGCTAAAAACACCTGTATTTCCAGGTAGTGCTGAAGTCTTTAAAAAAAGGGGAGGGAGCAGAAAATGACTCTGTATTTTAGGGGGAAAACTCCATCAGTTTTGGGGGGGGGGGGGCACAGAATCAAAGGAGAAATATCTCCACCAAGTCTACCAATAAAATCTCACCCTCATGCCATGAGCATCTTGCATCTCATAGCACGCTACAAGCCAGACTGCATCTCTGAAGCTTTCAAACCTCTCACTTGGCAGGGCAAGGCATGCCCCCCCCAACAAGCCTCCAAGAGCAGAATTTGGCCCTTTATTTGGTGCTTCATGCAACACCCCAAATGCCACCACCACAGAGGTGAATGCAACAACCCCCGCACACCAACACTGGGTAACAATTTAAGACAAGGAAATTCAAAAGGAGAATGCCATTGACACCAGCTAGGTAGAATGGTGGGGTTTTGTTTTGTTTTCGTTAAGTGGCTGGATATGGGATAATACCCCTTCTCTTGCAAATAACATGATGGGACGCTTAATGGCTTTAGCCCTATGTCTCTTGCAGCAGCACAGTGTTACATAATCAGAAGCAACATACTACTGATGTCAGAATTTTAATAGTAATAAGTGCAATACAAATGGTGTTAGCCACTGCTAACTCCACATTCAACCCAGAGCAGCTCCTTCCTCCAGTTCAGACCTCAGGTGCCGGCAGGACAACCCGGGCTCTCCTTTGTGGCCCCACGTGCCCAGAGTGACCACCCGTCTAGAGCAGGTGTCCTTTCCCACAGGCAGCTTTTATTTGCAAAGGGTTTCCACTGCCAGGAGTCCTCCCCAAATCAATGTCATCAATCCCACTTGTAATTTTTACAAACTTCAAAGGGTTAAGACGGCAAGCGCATTTATTGACTGGTGCTTCTTGGTGGGATCAGTAAAGCATGACTGATTAGAGCCCAGTTCTAAAGAGCCCAGCTTTGTGAGGCTGGAATAAATAGGAGTCTGTCAATAACTCGCATCCAGGCATATTGACATAGTTTACAGCCTCAATAGGCAATTAACACTTTACAGTGGATATTACCCAGTGGCCTCCCCATGTTTTACTGCACATTTTCTGCCATCAGCTGCAATATTGAAGGTTTGGAATAAAAAAGATATTGGACAGACAGCACCTTTGTTCAGCTGCGCAGAAATTTCTTTAACATCTGGGAGAGATCACAGTTTCTTTCCTTTTATTCACTCGCTCACAGCCCTTGTCTCACTTCCTCTGTCATTTGCAGTTTCTAGCCTGCATTGGTGAATGCAAGAAACTCTCTTAACCAAGTAATTAAATCTGTTACATGCCAAAACTCTCCAGGGAAATCCCCGAAGAGTGACAACCCCAGCCTTTTCTCTACCATGGGAGAGGCTGAATAAGTTCACAAACAAATGCCTCTTTGGCAGACAAATTACACTGGCAAGTAAATGAAATTCAGCCAGGAGCATTTAAAGCAGAAATAGTTGAAACAAATTACATTCAGCTCACAGCCATCTCTTGTAATCGGGTCCAAGCCCACAGCTCACGCAGAGCAAGACCGACCTGCAGCAGTGCTTCCTGCTGGCCCCACGCTCGCAGAAAAGGGGGGGGGGGGGGAAACCATCAACAACAAGGTGCATTGTTGCCTTCCTCTTTTCTTGCTTTTCAATATACTTAGTGCTGGTGAAACATGCCAGCTTGGCGTTTTGGCACTGCCATCACAGTTCTTCATTTCAGTCTTTTTGCACCAGCAACATCAGAGGACAAAGTGCTGAAAAGCAACCAGGAGGCTCATCCCAAGTCCACAGGCGCTGACACGTGCAAAGGCACCTGCCCTAGCATCAGACAGCCAAAGAGGCTGAACAGGAACTCAACACCAAAGCAGAGCTTGCAACAGCATTTTGCATGATCTAGCTGTAAAGAGTTCCTTCCCTCTGTTAGCAACAAAGAAGGTATTACTTACCCCAGGACAGAACAACTGAGAGGAAGCTTAACCAGCACACACCACTCCCTCCACCAAGAAGCCAGGAGAACGAACCAGGGCAGGAAACAGTCATTTACAAAATGGTTTCACCTGCTCCTCACTGCCCAGGTCAGAGGTAGCTGCAGAACAGCAGGTTGAGAGAAAGCCCTTAATAAAAGGCTCCACTTAGCAGAAACTAGGTGATCAGCAAAGCTGGGGGGCAAGGGGAAGTGGTGGTGTGGGGTGGTTGCTCAGGCTATTGGAGGCTGCAGAAAACAGCTGTAAAGGCTCATGCTGAACCGGCCAAGGTTCAAAATAGGCAGTGCAAGCTGCAAGTCTCAGTGCTTTGCTGGGTAATGCTCAGGTGGAGAAGCACTACTCTTCAGTGCAAACTTTCTGCTAGAAAGATAAAAATAGCACTGAAGTTGCTCCTGTGGTCTGTGATGATTTGGGATTTTTTTTTTTTCCCTGTGCATACTGTCAAGTGGTTAGTTTTCTTTTCCTAAATGTGTTTTTGAGGAGCACAGGAAAAGAAAGCTCCATGGTGAGATTGCAGCTTTCTTTGAGGCTTACGTATGAAGATGAAAACGAAGAGGCTTTTATTCTTTAAGAATACGCAAAGTTGCAGCTTCTGAATGAACGATAAAATGCCTCCTCACTGATTCGTACAAAGGCTCAAGTGAAATTACGCGAAGATCTGCAGCACCATTAAACACAAGCCAGGGAATTCCCACAGGCACCATTTTCAGCAAGAAAAGGAAATCATTTGCTCTATCTATGTCTTGCAGAGGATTCTCCCCCATGCTTTCCTTTTTCTTTTAAGGGAGGAAAAGTCTGTAGATCACAGATTACATGACTGAGAGGGGTGATAGGGAATTGATCTTCATTTATCCATTGTCCAGTAGCAAAAGACACCAGTGGATTTTTCCAAGAACAGTCAAATACAAATCTCGTATTACCAATATTTCACTGACCTGGAAGATGTGAAAGACTTGTAAACTATTTTAAAATAAGTCATGTCTTTTGCTCCTCACTTTTTTGACTAGTGAAATATTACATTGATTTTAGATTGCTTTGGATGGACTGAAAAAGTATTTCTCAAACAACTGGAATTGATATCCATGTTCTGTATTTGCAGGCATCAGATGATAGATTTGCAAATCCATTTGCCACCAGCAACTCCCATTTATGTTCAGATTAGGAAATTTAGAATTATGCTCTGCTTAATGGGAATATCAGTCAAAAATAATTAAAGTCCAAGTCACCACTTTTAAGAGGACGAAGGGTACAAATTTTGAGAGCACCTGAAGTGCCATGAAACCTTTAGTCCCCTACCAGCTAGGCTGCTGCTGGGCTGGTGAGGATATAGCATTACACACATGCACCTCTGCGGTTTCTGGGAGCCAGTATCTCTGTATGCCCCTGATTTATTTTGGGTGGTCATTCCTGCTCACTCAGCAACAGCACAGCTTCTAAAAATTTTACCCCAAGGGTTATTTTAAGGGAGATTTTTTTCTTTCACCAGAGTACTAGTCCAGATCCATAGCATCATGGTAGAAGGGATTTTTTTTTTTTTGTTCCTGCACTCATTTCATGTACCTTGTGATCACAAACCCCATTTTAAAGAAGGAAAGTGGATAAAAGAATAGGAGCAGGATTCAGGGACCACAGCTGGATATATGTAAGGGCTGGCTTTTCCCTTTATATTTTGCTTGGGGGATAGAAGTAGAAATAGCATAGTAGCTTTCCTCCCTCTCCCTCCCCTACAAGGTATGTGGCCAGGAATAAGTTAGAAATGTAGTCTCAGAAATACAAATTAACATGGTGTCCTTCTTGCTGAGAGAAGTCAGTAGCAACTGTTTCCTCCAGCAAAAACCTAAATCTTAAGTCACCTTTCCAAAGAAGGAAAAGTTAAATAAGCAGCGTCCTAAAAATGAAACCAACTATTTCTGTCTGCCATTTCTACGAGCACAGAAGAAAAAGCATCCCTGGCAGACTGTTTGGAGAGCTGTGGCTTCAAGCTTACTTAAGGAGACAAAGTACAACCTGGTCCTGAGTTGCTACTTGAAGAAATCAATCGCTCTAAAAACCTTGTCCTTAGTAACTTCTTCTGAAGTGCCAAAAATGAAATACATAAGAACAACACAACCCATAGGCAAAAACACTTTTTTTCCAAGCAGGCAGAGTCCTCAAAGTCTGGATTCTGGACTTGAAATTGCAAAGTGCACCAGGAGGCAAAGGGCTTGTCACGATATAAGATACTGCTCAGCCTAAGTAAAGACAGGCAACGCTGACCTTAAAGAATCGCAGCAATTAGTGCATCTACTGAAGGGGGGGGGGGGACCCTCCAAATGCTAGAACGAACAAAAATAACCCCCACATCTTACGATGCATCCGTACCGAGCTCATTCCTCCCGTAGCCCCCTTTTCTGAAGGCAGGCGATGTCCCCATGGCGGCCGCAGCCTCCGCCGTGACCCCGGCGCGGTGTTCTGCCAGGCAGATGCATCTGGCAGCGCTTCTGATCTGCAGTCCTGTGGTTTCCTCTTGATGTGGCAGAGCACATGGCCCCCAGTACATCTGTGTAATTAATGTGAGGGGGAAAATGTGAGCAACAACAGAAAGAAGAAAAGGAAAAAAGGAACCCTCAGAGAAGAGGAGCCGTCCAGGGTCAGGAGGAGGTCTGACAGCAAAAAGATCTCTGCGGCACAGAGCTGCGGTAGGGCTTTGCCTCCATACATTGGGGTAGTTGGGAGCTGAGAGAAGCAACGTATCTGTGTCTGGTCAGGGTAGACAGGAGATGACTGACACCCCCCATGTGCTGTAGAAAGATGTAGGCCACCATCCCCACTGTACCAATTCTGGGCACAAGAAGGGGCGAGATCGGCCCCATTGGCTCTGGATTAAGGAACGAGCTGGAGGAAAGTCAACCTTCCCAGCCCTCCCATCAGAACAAGCCGGACTTTGGTCCAGGTTTAGCATTGCGTTACGCTGGCGGCTCACAGCAGATGCATGAAGGAGTCCATCAGCTGCAAATCCTCACGGAGCGTTGGGTCAATGGGAACAGCTCAGCCAGTGGGGTATGTCTGAACAGTAAAATCAGGAACAACCTGAGCTCATGTTGGCTAGTTCAGTGCAAAAGGCAAAGGACAAAGAAACTTGGGGGTTGAGTCAGGTTAGCAGCTGAAATTTGGTTTCTGGTTCCCTTCTGGTTTTAGTAAAAACACATTTCTCCCTACCTTAAGAGAAAAAACATGGCAATGGGTTGGAGACAGAAATCAGGTCACAGGTCACACTCTGACTATGCTGTGTGCCACTGAACAAGTTTCTTCATCTCTGGGGACCTCTGTTTTACCGGTCCATGGTGGTTTGCAAGCTCTGCAGGGCAGGGACCGTCCCTGAATTTGCATGTACGATCCTGGTTTTGGCTGGACCCAACAGCACTATTGCAACAAGAATGAAATAGTCGTCTGTTTATTGCGACCAGGAGGAGTTACCACAGCTGCAAAACCTTTTTGTTGTATTTTGCTATACCAGCTTTTTTTGAACGTTTTACTTGGGTGACTGGCAGGCTGGGAAAACGGGGACACGTGCCATCTGTAAAGGACAGCAAAAGGTTCAGCTGCAGCGGGAGCCATAGCCCTGGAGGAGCAGAGCTGGCAAGCCGAGTTACTGGTGACAAGAAGCAGCACAAGCGAAACTGGACCGGTGCTGCGCCGGGAGCCCCCGCGCCAGGCAAGGGTCCCTGGAGGGGGCTCGGATGGCACCAAAGGACAGGACCTCCCAAAGCCCGGGCATCGTCTCTGAGTCCTGTTTCGCTCATGTCCTGGTCCCTTGCAATGGCAATAGCTGAAAAAAAAAAAGGAGAAACAAAAGAAGCCTTTTACTGTTAAAGGAGAAACCCTGAAATTCAAAGGAAACTTTTGATGTGATTCAGAATATTTATAAAAAGCCCTTAAGCAGGGAAAGGGGGTGTATTAATTTCTTTCCCCCCCCACTGCAGGTCACAGATAGAAGGTGAATTTCTGTGGGTTATGTTATGAACTCGCTCCAGCTCGGACCTCCCTTGCATCACCCTTCTTCACGGGGATTTCATTCGTATTTGTAGAAGTCCGAGTGTCATTCTATTGTATTAATGGCTACTTAACACGCTACCAATTATTTTTTGGTAAGCCTTTATTTTACATTCCCCATCGTTATGAATTCATTTTACATGGGAAGTAATAGACCCACTTCCAATGAATTGGTCTGGTATTAGCATGGCTCTCACAATGTGTCCATAGGTCCTCAAGTGCTATTTAGCATTAGTTAAGTGAAAGTTAATGGATACTAATAGTGCCACTTATTTTCTGAGTGATCCATTAAAAAAAAAAATGACGAAAGCCAGCCAGCAGATTCCTTCCATAAGATAACCCCGAGGTCTGTTCTCCACATGTAAAATTTGTTTTGATACCACAGGTGCCTTTTACAGCACCGGCTGAGCGGAGGCAAAGCTCAGGTGTCGCGAGTGCAAGAAGATGATGCAAAAAAGGGGAATCGAGAAGGGAAATTGGTCCTGAAGACGCAGGGGAGGGGAGGAACCTCCAGGACCAAAGGAAATTGTTGCCTGATGCCAGACAGGAAAAGATGATGTGACCACCATTCAGCCAGCCCGAAACCCCAGCAGCTTGGCAGTGACTGCAGCTTCACATGGCTCCCCTTGGAGAGGCCTTGCCTGTGCGAAACTGGGTTTTACTCTAGATGCTGTTTATCTTTGGGTGACTTAAAGAAACTATGTATGTATCCATGTCTTGGTTTCCTCCTTCATGAAATTGTCAGTACTAATTTGAAATGCCTCCATATTAAATGAAAATAGTTTTAAGGGTATTAGTGAAAAACAATAATTTGAACTAGGTGAGGATGAAGAAGACACCTTTCTACAGTGTTCAAGTGAAAGTGAAAACCCCTGAGCCTTTAGATATGCCAGACAGATAGGATAGCTGCGAATCATTTTAACAAGAAACAAATCACTAAAACAAAATTATTCACGGGGCACAAACAGCTCTTAGTAGGCTTCAGGGTTAACATCCCATAGGAGTGAGCCAATGCTGTTGTTTGATCTCTCAGGCAGACAGCACCTCATCACTTTATATTCTATAACTTTTCTTCAAGAGGAGGGATCTGAAAATTCAAATTCTGCAGCAAGGAAGCTCTAGTCGCTACAGAACTTGCTTTAGTGAGCACCACTATCAGCTCAACCCAAAGAATGCCCCAGCAAGAAGCATAGGCCATGAATTCATGTAAAATGGCATATGTACTTACTAAGAAACCTCTTACCAAAATGACTACACTTGTGAGTCTTTTTTCTGAAATTAGATGCTGGCCTTTGCCCCTTCCCCCTCCCCCAACTGCAACTCATGAAGTCAAATGCTCTGAAATTCAGAAGTTTGGTTCAACCCTTACTGCCACCGAGCTCCTCTCCGTTCCCAGTCCAGCACCAGGGCTGGCTGACTTCAGCCACGGCACTCGTCAGAGTCATGGCAGTGGTGCCGGAGGAGGTGCTAACGCAAGGCCAGGGACCGTTTTGCGGCACCCCAATCCGGAGCCTCGCTACATTTCGGTGGGAGGCAGGCAGCGATGCACACTGACGCTATTTCCAAGCGGGGCAAAAGTAAAAAAAGGCCAGAGCTGGGCGAGCAGCCGGAGGGGAGATGCGGAGACGGCAGAGGGCTGGCTGAACCCGAGCAAGGCAGGGGCAATGTGGGCAACGCACTTTGCTGCCTACACGATCCTCTCCCCGCCCCGACCCCAGGCTCCAGCACATCTCAGCGCGGCCCTGTCCCCACCTCTGCGGTCGGTGAGCATGCAGCTCAACGGAGCACGCTAAAATGATGCCGTAAACAACCTGAAGAGCCCTGCAAAGAACTAAAATCACGTTACTTTTTAAAAACCTACTTCCATCAGTTTGAGGTGATTAGTTCTGGGAGATGATGAGAGCACGGGGAAAGCTGCTACGAGCGGCAGCGCAGAGCTCCTGACGCAGCCCGGCACAGACCGCGCGGCCGAACAGCTCTTCCCCGGTTTCAGAAATCACATTGTCAACAGTGTTTCCAGGCCCTGGAACTAGCTGAAGTAATCAAGAGCTGTTGGCAGCGAGCAGCTTGTTGCATTGCTTTCCTTCTTCATGCCCAGTGCAAGAACTTCCTGCGATAGCTTAAAGAAAACCCCACACCTGTAGGAGCCTTCAATGGGGCCTCTGTTCAGGGGCGGCCGTGCAAAGGCAGGGCAAAATGAAGGGCCCCCGACCCTCTGCTACCCCCAGCCCCTCCGCGACCTTGGATGGAGTATGGCGGAGCGGCCCCCGGGTCAGTTCGGGCTTTGCTCTGTGCAGAGCAGGTCCTGCCTTTTCCTGTGGCCATTAGAAATGCAGAAGAAGGTGACTCTAGAGAAAGGTATTTCATTTGAAGGGATTTCCCACCCCAAAAATGGCTCGCTATGTCATCCGGTCTCTCACATCTCTGTTGGGGCATGGATAGCTTGAGAACCAGGCATGCCGTTTCTGTCAGAAGTGGGCTCACTCGCACCACCTTCATCTGCTTTCCACGGGACTCGATTCAGCCCACAACCCTGAGAGCTGGAGCCGAGTCAGTTCTGATGTACCAGAGAAGCAGATGCTTCTGCAAATATGCTTGCGGTATTCGCTCCTTAGGGTCAGTTCTTCTATCTCCTACGCCGGTTTCACCAGGCACCAATCTACCAGTTATCCCTTTAGACACAAGAAATAGCATTTCAGGGAGTTTTCCTGGCAGTGCTCAGTCCTCTGCGATTTGCATACACACCAGCACATGTCATATATCTAATATCTCATATCTGCACTATAACAAAATGACAAAAACTGTTGTATACTGCTACAAACAGCTGAAAATTCAGTCACCATTCGCACGTCTTATGTTTGCTTAAATCCAGACTCACTTAGAGTTTAACCCTGCGGTGGGCTTAGCTACAAGGTTGTTGCAAAGGAAAAATGCATCCTTTCTGCTTTTTAGCGCATTGCTTCCAGGAGGCAAACGGTCGCTGCTGCAGGCACCCGCCCCGGGCTCTTCCACTGCAGCGCCGTGGGCAGTCCTTCGTGAATCCCCACACTGCTGGGCCGCTTCCCTGCGGCTGGATTATTGCCCCTGTAAAGCCTTTCAGAGAAGGGCTTTCCAAAGCGCTATCAAGTTTCCTGCATTCGGCTCCCATGCGGGAGCGATACAGGACCAATATGCCGGGAGCCTCCATTCAAGACAGGGCTCTCCAGGGCACGAGAGGCCGTGTTAGGGGTCGCCGGTGCCCCCCGGCAGTGCAGGGAAGGCAGCCTGGACCGGGCACTGGGAGAGAGAGCAGCCCCCGGGGAGCTGCTCCGAACCGGCACCCGCCTCCCGCAGCCGCCGGCGCAGAATCGGCCCCTCCTGGCTTATGGGGAAGGTCGGGGTGTGCTGGGGGAACAGCAAGTTGCCTCCCCCTCTGGCCCAGCACCTGGTTTTCTCCATTTACCAATTATCAAATGAAGCAGAGCGATAAATCATGATCACTCCAGAGGCCAGTTCACCTACCTAATTTAACAGAAGACTAGCATGTTCCAGAGTTAAACAAGCACAGGCTCTCACGAGGGAACACCTTGTTCTCTTCCCTTCTGTTTCCCACCAGTTTGGATGTTCTTGCCTGGTATGCAGGATCTTCAGATGATCATCGCTGAGGTAATTACTAGGTGTTTTACACTCCTTAAAGCCCTTGAGGAAGTACCTAAATAGGATTTTTAGATTAACTCCAACACACAGTTCCCAAGCCTCACTTCTTCCTCTGCAGAAGTTAAAAATAGAAAAGACAGTTTAGCAAGGCAGACAGCCCAGCACAACCGAGCCACAGCACCAGGGTCACTAACTGGCACGACATGAATGTTACAACTGGTTTAGTCTCCTCCTGAAGCTCAGGGACAACAATGGGGAATGCCCAAGAGAGAAGGAAATGATGAATGCCATTTCCCCCCTCCTTTTTAAGTAATCCAACCCTTTTATTTAATAACAACCTTCAACACATCGTTGCCAGCATTACCCATTCCAGTTCCACATACAGTTGCCAGAAAATAGCCCTAGATTTGGTTCTAGTATGCAGAAAACAACTAAACCCAAATGGAAAGAGCACTGGTATGCCCCTGGGCAGCGGTGGACGAATCCAGCCTTTACCTTCCGTCCAGAGAAAACAAACCTCACTGCAGTTCACTGATGCTGACTATAGTTAATCATTAGGTACAATGTACAGTGATGGGTCTCTGCTTAAGATATACATAGTCCTTATTTTGTGGAAGTCCAAATAAACTCAAGCCATCCAACAAAGGGTAAAGTCAACCTGTGTTCTTTGTGGTAAGAAAATCATGCCGAGTAGTCAGAAAGGCACTCAGACTCCATAAGGCATTGCTTAAATTACCATTTATTGGCGCTAACACAAGAAGGAAAAAGAGGACAGACATTGGACAGACCTCCAGGCAAGGCACAGCACGTGGTGCAGGTCCTGGCCGTGGGGAGGTTCACCAGCATTGTGGTCTGCAGAGCTCTTATAGGATTTCCTTAGAAGACAACAGTTCTGTTCAGCGTTTCTACTCTCCAACAGAAGGATGTTCACATGAGCACTTGCTGCTTCACTCTGAGACAAGGACATGCAGGCGGTGCGATTGCCGGTCCCCGTGGGAGCTGCTCGCTGCCTCCTCCGTTGCAGTAGCACAGCACAGGAAGCTAAGTTTCTCATGCAAATAGAAGTGAAGATTTAGGAAGAAAAAGCCCACCACATACCAAGACTCCTTGTTAATAACAAAAAAGGAAAAGGAAAATAAAGCACAAACTGATGACATTGGAATCACAGCCATCAACTCAATATTTGGCAGCAAACATGAAAGGAATCAGAACATATAAGAAGAAAACTGAGTTCATGAAGTCATTTATAACAGCACAGGCAGAGCATAGGAGAGTCCAACACACAGGTGGCCATTGGGATCACTACCCAAGGATTACTGAGGAAGACCAAGTTTTCCGGAAGGACAGAAGGCCCAGAGGTGCAGTCATGAAGCTAAAGCATAAACACTTCTATTGTACCGATACAGTGAATAAATACAATGTGCACATACATAAGAGCCTCCTGGTTAAGCGCGGTAATTTTATTTGTGTTAACATTTTGCATGTAGAAACCCAGGACTGTTTCTACTTTGGTACGATGTTCCCAACAAACTAGAAGTTCCTGCAGACACGTGCAAAGAACGAAGGAATGTCCTGAGCCTCGTGAGGAAACCTGCTTTGGCTGGTTTGGAAGTTCAGTGGTGCAATTGCTTTGAGTTTGGATGTTTGCTTTAGGTGGTGAAAATAAACAACCGTGCCACAAAAGCAGGGAAGAGAACATTGTCATCACAGGTAAACTAAGAAGCAACCTAGCAATCAAAGCAGAGGGCAAATATCGTCACTAAGAGAGGATAATTCAACAGAAATCTTATTGCCAAAGGCCGTAACTACAACTGAGCAGTTTAATCTCGCACCAAGTCTTGATTTAGACTCCAGCTTTGGCCTTTTGTCTGTGCCCACAGGCCCTGTGCACACATTCAGCAGATGTGGAGATGTCTCATGCCCATCTTCTAAAGGTAACAGGAAAATATAGTGGAGCCTCCAGTTCTAAACTTCTTTCTTTATGGAGGTGAAAGAAGGGTTGACTAAGTTCATCCTTTTGTCTTCATTTTCATATGCCTTCTTTGTGGTTCAATTATTATGACATTCTGCCTGCGGATAGCGATGGTTTGGGAATCTGGTAATATTTAAAAATATAAATATAAAAATAATAAAAGGATCCTGGCTGCCAAGCAGAAAGTAATTAAGGACCCCAGAACACACAGAGGGCAATAAAGTTACTGAAGAGAGCGAGATTCATTAAGCAAGATAAAACACAGCAGGGCACGCGTTCCTGGGCCCATCCGCTGTGCCCTGCACAGTATCGTGTACCGCAGGGCTAACGCCGCGCTGCTGCACACGGCTGAGGGCCGCGAGCCGGGGGAGCAGAGCGCTAATGAGTCGAAGGCCCAGGCTGCAATATCTCACCACTCTTCTGAAACAACCCTTGTCTACATTAAAAGTTCAGCATTGGCTGAACTAAGGCTGAACAAAGAATTCACAACAAAATTTCTTAGTCTAAACTTACTGCCCGGAATTATTCTATCACAGTATTTTGCAGAAATGAATTCGAGGCTGATGGAAGAATGGCTCTCGGCAAGTATTTGCTCCTCTGCCTTGGAAACCTGCTAAATTCTGACGAGCTATCACAGCATTGCTTCCACTTCCCGAAGGGGTAACTACACAAAGTCTTTGACGTTCAAAAACAGTGTGACAAAATAGAAATAAAACATACAACGTGCACCTCAAAACTATGTATTTACAAGTCAGTGTCCGCAAGCATGTACATAGAAATCATCCAGTTGTTTTCTTTAGGCAAGCTGCAGTTAAACGAACTATTTGTAAACTCTAGGAAACATTGACCCTGCAGCGTGAGAGCTCTGCTGACTGGGCATGCCGTAAGGTCTCAGGTGCATGGTAAAAATCTTCAGAATCATCTGCTTGTATCCAGAATTCTCTCTTCAGTAACTATGGTTTTTCACTGCAATATTTAAATGTCTTACGCTCCCATTACATAGGAAATTGTTATTATTCTCACTTTATAGAGACAAAGAAAATTGTCTTGCTCAGTGTCGCACCGCAAGAGTGTGGCAGGAACAGGAAGTGAAGCCACATCTCCCAGCCCTAGTTATACTCTAATTCCTTATCTTTTTCATCCTGACCTAGGAAATCTGGGGATTTTTTTCCTTTGTTTCTTTTTCTTCCTGTCCTCAAAACGTACTTAGGTTTTGTTGTAAAACTTTTCCGTTCAGCCCTTTAGGCTAGAAGCTTAATTTGAATCACCCATACACACGACTCCAGGACCTAACGCTAGCTGACAATTTCTCTTAAAACTTGCCAACTTGTTGCAGCACCGCGTTTGCATTCTGTGACGATCTAAAACACTTACATGACAGGTAACATGCACAGAACCAAAACCCTAGATTAAAAACTTTGATTAAAAAAAACCCTAGATTAAATTAAAACTATTTAAACATTTGAGTAGTCCCACCAAGGCCAATTCAAATATGCTACACATGCAATATTATCAGCATGCAATTATATTCCACAAGAACGCGTGCTAATGCCCTATTTCTCAAATGCATATACTTTAACAGACCTAGGCAGAGCCTCTAGGAAGACATTTAGAGATGATAACTATTTTGCTGAGCCAATTACTTACACAACATTGAGGTGTCATTTAGTAAGGACACAACAACCACCTACTCAGGGCCTGATAGTTTGCATTTAGTCCTGTAGTACAGTTGCAGATTCAGACAGTTCCTGATTTTTCTCCATCTGATTTCGAACACTTTTCCTTCTCTCTCCCAACTGCAGATAAGGTCACACTGTGCAGCCTAAAACCTTGCAAGGTGCTTCCTGAATTTATCAACTTTACTTCATTTATTTTTTGTGTGCAAGAAAAGGTAGCTTAAACTCCTCAGCTCCTTCTGACATCCTTGGGTTAGGCCTTGGGCCATCTCACCTAGGTGGCAAGTGGCATTTTTCCACCCAAAAGCAAGGACTCCCCAGTTAAAGGACCACTCTGAGTGCCATGACCAATGTAGTTTACCACGTGGCAGGGAGATAGAAGTATGAGGAGAAGGAAGAAGAAACGCAGTGCTTGAAAGAGCAGCACCTTTGTCTGGCTATATAAATAAAGCAGGAGTTTATCATAATTTATTTATAAAAACTATTTCTAATCTAATTCTTTACATATTATCTAGGGGCAAGAGAGACTAGACATAAAAATGGTTCTTAATCAGGAATTGCCACATGGAGTGGTTTTGATTAATATGCAAAACATAGATTATAAATAGATTTATAAATAAATGATCAACTAAGGCTGCTGCTTTATTTATCTATGGACTTGCAGAAAATTTGAAGGCTGAATTCTGATTAAATGAGAATCGCCACTAATGGTGGACTGGATGGCTCAAAGGGACTGGTAAGGGAAAGTGAGAATATATTTGCATAGCACCTTTGATTCAGAAGAACCCCCAAGTGCTTTGCAGAATTAATATTATATTTTAGGGGTCACTTCATCCATTACTGACATACAGCCTCTGAGGAGGAGAAGAGATAACTCTCTGCATCTATTTCACCTTTTGTCAAGGATCTCAAAGCACTTTGCACACTAATTAAGCCTTGTGTTGTATCTATGCAAGCCATTCCTCCTGCAAATTTGTAAATTGATGCAAAATGAAGTATGGGGAATAAAACCAGGGAAAAATTCACCAACTAGTCCTTGATCCAACTTCATTTCACTTCCAAATCATCACGTTGAAGTCAGCAGGTACCTCAAAAAGATGCCCTCAGCTCAACGGGCAGTGCAGATCCCAAATCACCGTGTTCAGGCAATTTTAGGAATTAGACCCACTGTGTCCAGTAACAGACCAGCCGAAACTTCCCATCTGAGGGCACCGTGGTACCCCACCATAGCCAAAACCTCAGCCCCAAAGCCTGCAGCTCAGGCCTAGGAGTCTGTGTTTCTTCTCCCTGATTCACGCTGGTGGGAGGCTGAAGCCCAACGTGGTGCTAAAGGACACCTCTCCAGACAGACCCGTTTGCAGCTGCGATGGTCTGCCCAGCCCCACTGGAACGACGTCTCTGCCTCGGTCGGACTCGCCTCAGCGCAGGAGACGCGCAGATCTGCTGAACACGCTGCGAGGCGACTCGGCCTCTTCCATTTACCCTGCCTTTCAAAAACAAGAGCGCCGAAGCATTTTTATTTCCACACGGCGAAGCTGTCCTACCAAGTCACTTTTCACAGCTGAACACTTCCCAAGGTGCCAGTTCTGCAATTCAGGGCCTGGACGCAGTCCCCCGAGCATGATGGATAGCTTTAAAATGAAGCACCGTGAGATGCACCAGCTGTCCAGGTACGCACCGGATCAGCACGGCTGAGCCCTCCTCCCACCTCCCTCCGAGGAGGAACAGGGACACATCCTGCACGCGCGGACGTGAGCAGGGTGCAGCCACACATGGGTAGTGCCTCACCCAGACGTGAGCTTGGTTTACACCATGGCCAACATGATTTGCTGTAATAGGGGGATGAATTTAGGTGACTCCTTTTCCAAACCCTTGGGGTTTTTTTGCCACCCCATTTCTGCTTTCTCCATCACAGCAACCAGCAGCTAAAAGTAGAGGCAGAAAAAACATAAAGTGAACTTTTCTCCAAAAAAATACAAGCCAACCTCAGAGGTCACCCACCCCGCACACACTTCTCCCAGTTCCCGTTGCAGGTTTTCAGATGTCCCTAGCAAGGAACTCCATCTCACACAACCCTGCTAACTGATCATTGCTGTTCTCAATCCAGACTAGAGAGACCGGGGTTAAACCCTCCTGCGACGGCAGCCACGGCGCGTGCTTGTGCCGCAGGAGGCCGGCAGGCAGTGGGAGCCAGCTTGGACAAGGAGGTCCTCTGTAGTTCCTGTTATTTGAGGACTAGAGATCTGGGCAAAAATTCATCCATCTCCTGCTAGAAGGGCACCAGCGTGGCTGCTTGCACGTTGCACAGCTGCAACATAGGAGCTCGTCGCAGGAGATGCGTTTCTACACAGGTTTTCTCGTCTCACTGTGGTTTTTGAGACGATGCAGGACATGCTGCAAGCGTTTGGGGAGGGGCCAAGTCTATAAATGGCACAGTTCAAACTCCATTCGGTGCACACCATATGCCAGTCTGGTCCTACTTCCTCTCTGCACCCAGCAAATTAGCAAAGTGGACAGTCTATCGACTAAACACAGCAAATTTTACCACAGCAATAATAGTCCGTCCGGAGAGAACATTACTACTCACTGCCCAATTAGAAGGACCTTGAATGCAAGGAAATGCCTTTCGAATAAACATTTGATAACCCTCAATAAAACTGTAAGAGCACGTTACTGCAGATTTACTGCCCCGGAAAGGAAAGCTCTTCACGGTGCAGCCAAGAGCTTATTGCTTCTTGTTTAATGCTGATAAACACTAGAGCTTTGCAGTCTCAAGCAACCTGGGATCAAAGCAGTTTAGCAGGAAAATAACCTGCTGCTCTGCCCCACGCTGAAGGAGGGGTGCTCCGATGCCGATGCCGCAGCGAGGGCAGGTTGTGCGCTCTTGCTCCAGGCTGTGTTGCAGTCGCTCAGGGGTTCCTCACTCCTGCTGTAAGCCTGCACCGCTCTGAGTAGGAGCATCCATGCAGCTGAAGTGCTCCTGGCTCATACCCCAGCTTGCTCAGCCCTGCGGTTGCGCAGGTGGCTAGGTGGGATTGCTGCCTCTTGGCATCTCTGCGTTCCTCTGTTCTGCCACCAAAAGCACCACTGCTGCAAACCCTGTCATCCATGTCTGCAGCGGGGCTACCTCCCCCCTTCCTGCTGCCCCGCACGCATGCAAGGAGCAGCATAAGAAGTGCCAGGTGATCAACTGGACTGCTGCTACTATGGCATTTAGACAGAATATTTAGACAGTATTTGGGTTTTCAGAAAAAGCATGATTGGAGAGGAGGAAGGAATGGGCTGGCTCTATTTACACTGCTCCAGGTTTCCCATTAAGACCGCCCAGACCCCTCGGGCAGCAGCCCTTCCTGCATTAGCACAATGGGGATTTTACAACCCCGGGGAGGATACCGCAGCACTTTTGTTCCATTAATGAACATTGACACAAAGGTCTTGCCCTCGCCTGATGAGCATTGATGTGTTGTTTTCTGTATTCACAGTTCTTGGTGATAAGGAAGTATTTACAGGGTTTTTTTTTCACCCTCCTTAAGAAGCCTGGTGGGGAACAGCCCAGTGCTCCACAAATATACACCCAACAAAAATCATTACTAATTCCTTTATCACTTTTATTGTCTTGAGCATGTTTCCTCCCTAGTAACCCTGTAGCCGGTGCCCTACCTTCTTGGGAATAACCAGGGTGCCAGGGGGACCAAGAAGTCCTGTCAGCCAAAAAGCCATGCCCACCAGTGAGCCATCTTCTCTGGAGACACTCACGCCCGTGGTTCCTGCAGGGCTGCCTGGTGCCACCACGTCCCGTGACACAGGCTCTCCGTGCGCCCAGCCAGCAGGAGGGTGGATGGATGTCGGCTGCCGTGATTGCATACGTTCGGAGACTGGGCAGAAAGGTCTCACTATCCTGGGCAAGAGAAAGGGTTTCACAAAGATCATATGGTGAGCTGGAGATGTGGTAGAAGAGAATTCATTTCCCTGAATGAAGGATACAGATTTAGGAAGCAGCTTTCAATTGTTTTGGTGGAAAGTGGTGGGAAAAAGAGAAAAAGATTGCTCTAAGTCAAAACCCTACTTAAAGAATAAAAAGCAACATTCGGCGAGTAGCGAGGACTTTGATGCTGGATTGTCCAGATTTCCTAATTAGTCAGTGTTTATGCATGGATGGGAGCCTTCTCTGTCCCCAGCCTCTGAAAGATTGCTGGTCATCACCGCTTTTTGCAATAGGGAGTGAGCAGCACTAGAAGTGACCTGGGACGCTGTGATCAGTGGGCAGCCTGCTTCTGAAGTTGGCCAAGCCTAACAAGAGCCCACGGTCTGACAGCCTGATTTCTGGTTGTCTAACAGTCTAATAGGGGTTTCCCTTCTGGAGGATTTGCAGAAAGGAGATGGACCGTAGCTTACCCTGTGGTGTGTCATGGAAAGTAAGGAGCATATGTTGCCCCGGCTGAGAAAGCCGGAGCACACTGAGCCCCATGGCTCCATCCCAACCCTCGATGCCGTGCTCCCGTTATCACAGGTAATTCCTGCGATGGGCACCCGGCTGCCTCTTCACATGCCCCACAGGCACTGGGGCATCGCTCTGCTCCCCTCCTGCTCGCCCGCTGAGATTAGAAAAGTCCCTGTGTTTCCTCACGGGGTTTTTTCCTCCTTCTGAAACAAAGGGGTTAAACTTGCTTCTTCTACATAAATGCTAGAGATCTGCTGATCAGCATTAGCGCTAATACACCTCTATTCCTTTAGCCATCTACATTTTGGAAAATGGTTTCAAAATACTGGTCCAAGTGTGTGTGAAAAATAAAAATACGTACATGTAGCCGCTTGCACGTTCCTATCAGGCTTCTGCAGTTGTTCGCACTAATTTAGTAAAAAAGGAATATATAAATTAGATACCTAGCAGGTGTGTAATCGGTCTGTGCATGCAATTACAGCAACAGTATATTCTTTGACTCTGACTCCTGAATCAATAAATAAAAAACAGCAAGAGACTAGTCTCTTTGATATCAGATAACTTGCCTTTGAAAACAGGAACTATCAAGATACAAAATTGACAGGAAAGTGAAGGATGTCAGAGGAAGATCTGATACTGATATGTAAGCTGCAATTGGTTAAAGAAGTAGGAATAAAAAATATAGAAGATACAAAGCCCATATTTATACAAACAAAATAACAAACCCCAGATTACTTCCTTTTCAATACTTTCAATTAATAACGTAAAGTTTCTGACACTAATTTTTAAAATTCTTTTTCTGAATACTGAATGTGTTTCATATGTTTTCTTTCACTTCGTCAAATGCAGTGAAGTGCATGCTGCACTGGGTATTGCCTTTTTTCCCCACATGCAGAATGATATCCAAATGTTTCAGATTTTTTTACTGCCCCATTTCTTTTTATGCTGAAAGAGGTTTCAAAAAGTTGAAGAAATTTCGAAAAGCTATTGGTGAAAGAACAGACTGGAAAAGAACAGAAGACAATATGAAACAATACCTGCATAACTGTCTTTCAACTGGTGGTGAAAATATTGGGAAAGTGAAAAGAAAATGTTTTTAAACACTTACAATAGTGACTTTTGCTGGTTTGTAGACTTCTCCCCAGCAGAGAAGAAGAAAAAATTTAATGGCGATACTAGCAAAATTCTGGCTCATTGAAAGGTGAACGTTTTTATTGCAGCTGAAAAATTTAATAATTTAAAATTTCTACAAAACATAAAAGTTCGTTGCACTTTGACTGAAGTAGCAAAAGTTACAGGACCCCTGATCTGACTCTGCACTGCAACCACCTGTCATTCTGCTATATATTTTTTTATCCTTCCTAAATCTATCACTCAAATGACACTAGATCGCTACCACAGTCAATAGTTTCTTCATTCATCAGTGTTGCAAAAGATAAAGTTTACACTAGAACAGGACTTTATTTCTCATAATCTTTATTTTTGTCATAAAGACTTACCTTAAAAAATTGGCAGAAAACAGGCACACAAGTACAAGACCTGCACTCAAGGCAATATGGTTCTCTACAGCTAAGGAAACAAACTTGGTTTTTTTCCCTCCTGAAAAGTTGCATTAGATGCTGCCACTTTAGGAAATACACGGGCATCTGCTGTCACTCAGTAAACACTGCAGCCATGGTAGGGGGCCAGGATTTTTCAAGTGTGGATGTTAAGTAAATGCATTACCCAAATCAAGGGCTAACCCTGCCTGTCTGAAGTAAAATGGAAACTGCTCTAGTAAGGCTTGGTCCTCCAGTGCAGTGCCTGAGCCTTTTGTGATACCAGTGTGAAAAATACGCTGTCCATGAGAAAGAGGCAGAAAAGTAAAATAAAGGGAAATAATAGAAAAAAAGCTGATCTGAAAGCAGGTCCTCCTCCCTTGGAAAAGGAGGGGAAGACAGACTACCAAGAAAGTCATGTTGTCTGTCCCTGACCAGCTGATGTCCCATGGCTATTAGCTGCTCCTCCTGCAAACCCACACCAAGGGACCTGCTCAGACACGTGCCATCAACTCACTAGAATAAAGGCGTAACGCAACTCTCATCTGCAACATGTCCTGTGAATTTGACTTTGTTGACTCACGATTCAACCCATTGTCCTAAATGTTCATTCACGCAGAATTTATGAGGTGTCTGAGCAAGATAAACCAAAACAAGATCTAGATTTTATAGTTCAAATCTGTCCCTTTTGGATGCTTCTTTATTGCTTGTATTACTATGAACACAGTGACAGAATCTTATTCAGCATTTCTATCAAACAAACCAAAACACGTAACAAAGCATCTCAGGTGATGAATCTCAAGTCCAGGAATGCAGCCTCCACATCACTGTATGAAGTTACTAGAGTTGAGAGGGATCACAAAAATTGCAGGAACACTTTCTAGAAAGTGCATTCACATGCACCATCTATTTGAGGGGTGCATATTAACCCCTGTGCTTACTGGACTCACGTGTTTATACAGCATCTCGGACAAACATCAGGGAGCTCCTCCTCTGCAGGATGGACAATTTCAGCTGCCAGGAGAGACAAAACAAAGGAAAAAACAGTAACTATTTTCAATTTGCAGGTGGGGCAATGAGGAAGAGATTTAGTCTCGTGTCCAAAGTCATTCAGGAAGGGTATGGCAAAGCTGGGAGCGGACCTCCAATTCACAAATTATAGTGCGAATGTTAGTTGCAAAACTGTCTTTAAGCACATGTACAGATTTAATTTGATGAGCCAAGTTCTGACAGTTTGTTCTTCATTATTATAATTCCTGCTCTAAATTACTGGGTCCAGTGACAGGCAAGGTAAAACCATGCAGAAATCATGTATTGTTTTAAGGCCCCATCTCACTACTGAAAATGCAGCCCCATTGGTTCTGGGACTAGTCAAAGGTAAAAAAAGCATCCTTAGGAATCATTTTGAGCTGACACAGTGCAGTGAGGTGGCTTTTTCCCTTTGCAGCTTGTGTACAGCAGTTCAGCTCTTTGCGTTTTCCCTACCAGCTGCTCTACGAACACTCCCCCTGTCAGCGGGAAGTTACAAAAAATGAATGAGGACTGATGATTAACGAAGAAGGAGGGTGCATATTAATCATGCAGTCAACATTCGATGGGAACACTGATGGAATAGTGGTCCCACTGGAAGTTGTTAGGAGTTGATTTTTATGCCCCAGGGCAGTAGTTTTAAACCACGAGTCATGATGGAAGAGAGGGAGCTCGTAATGTTTTAAACAGGCCATAGTGAAAATACACCAGGGCCCTCCCCCCCCCCGCCCCAGCTCCCTTCTTTGTTGTGCCGGGACAAGACCGAGACCATAACCCAGGTGTGTTGTGCCAGGCTGGGACCGTAACCCAGGTCCGTTGTTCACACCATGTTCCCCCAAATCACCAGAAACCATAAGGACCACAGACCTTTGAGAAGTGGAGCAGGAACGGGACTTCTCCAATTTCCTTTCCAAACCGCAAGCGAACTCTTGCCTCCTGAGGCCACTCCGGTCAAGTCAAGGCACAGAGGTGTCACTAGATCTGAGCGGCTCCCGCCTCACTCAGCACTTCCCTGTTGCACTGGAAGAATGAGGAGAGTCTGGGGCAAAGCACTTCCAGAATCGGAAATCCAGGTTCGATTTTTTGCTATTTACAATCTCATCACATCTACATTAGAGAGCTGTGAATCAAAGCCCTCCTAACACTGGCTGCAATTTTCAGTATCACACAATTTAACAAGTGTAAAGTACTTGCAATCAGAACTATATATGAAGTGAACGACTGATGCTTTTTCTTTGATATTATACAAAATCATTCACTATACCAGATCATTCATTTTTTTCTGCTAAAAGACCTTGCAGATGCTGCCTTCAAGCAAGCTTCATCCACATACCAGACACAACCACTGAAACTCTGAAAGTAAGAGAGAGAGATGAAATACTGTAAAGATACTGCAGATTTACTGCACATATCAATTTTAGTTGGACAGTCATAGAAAGGACTTGCGAAGTCATTCAAATGTGGCTGCAGTCTGACACTGAAGTTAGCGTGAGCTGGATACACACCAACATCCAGCTCTTCCAACAGTCCCACCATGCAAATACGCTATCGCATGTATTTTACAATTGCTATTGCAGTTGTTTCAAAGTAAGTTTTTTTGAGGGAATGAGATGGCAAAGAAAGGAAGGCTATATTTTGAGCTGATATCAAATGCTGTAACTTGACTGAGGTCAAAGGAGTTACGAAGTTTCTCAGCGACAGATCTTGGGTGCTCCCATGTTGCTCACTAATCTAATCTCTACCAATACTCCAAAAGGATGCAGAGATCATGGCACACGGTCACTTCCACGAACCTTGCTCTACCAATTAATCCACATGCTCTTCTCAGGAGAACATAGCATCTCCACTTGGCCACACACTAGCATTCCTTGCTATTGACAGGGGCACCTGTTCTCACAGTGTAAGGGACTGGGGGAAATTTACTGCCCTGAACTACTTTTTCATCATCTTTCTCCTGCCGCCCCAGTCTGTCTCATCTCTTTTCTGGGATTTTATAATTATTTCCATTTTATTCTTATTTTTCATCACCATGGGCTAGGTTGTCTTTCTAAATAAAGGTCTGGTTTTGAAAATACCGAAAGCTTTTATAATTGCAGCAGAAGGTTAGACAGATTAATGTACAGGCATGATGGATTACGCATGCGTTTTTCCAGAGATTTAGTCTTCAGTCTCTTGCTATTCAGCCAGATTGCCCAAAAATAAAGTGTGGCTGCTCACAAGATGCAGCTTGGCTATTATTTCTCCAGCATGCCCCACACTATGAAGGTAAAAATCAAAGCTGTTCCTATAGTTTCAGCTAGAGAGAAGACTGAAGTGGGCTGCAGTGCATCTAGTTACAAAGAATCTGGAAGTCACACAGGAGAAAGTCTCCCGAGAGCCTTGATGCCAGAAGAACTTGAACAGCAGAAATCACTTAATCCTCAGTGCTGCATTTTATCCAGAACATTAGGCCTCCAACAGCACAGAAACCCGCAGGTGCATTTCCGTAGTTAGTTAATGCTGTTCCATAGGTGGGTGATTTGCAGACATGCAGGATATCTGGTGTGTTAGGACCCCGCTCTTTTTTTGCTGTTCAGCTCACAGAGCGTCTCCCGCTCCCCGATGAATGTGCCGGACTTGTCTGCATGTTTTCACAGCAGCTGCTCCCGCGAAGCTGGCAGTACATGAAGCAGCAGCCAGGGAGGGGATGTCGCAGCAGCCTTTATTCCGGCAGTCTTGCAAAACTAGGTGCTGCCTTACGAAGGGGACAACGCACTGCAGCTCCCCAAATAAATAACTGTTTAATGCACCTGTCATTTCAGATGTCAGACCAGAGACAAGGTCAAGCTTGGAGAGAAATCAGCCTGCTCCATCCTTGACCCGTCATTCATCACTGCAGTTGTCCACAGCCAAACAGTCCAGCTGGTTAACAGGGAAAAAACCTTACTTATCTGAGCCCTAAAAGGGTCCCATTTCTGTTATGGAGAACTTTATTAATAATACTCTCCAAAAAGCAGCGGGAGCTCTGATGGACAGCTTTGCAGTGACGTTTTTAATAAGGAAGGTTAAAATCCTGTATCTATGCACCCAGTCAGCAGGCTGGAGGAGATGAGAGGTTAATTTCATAGAGGGGAAAAAGGTGAATGTTTGTAAGTTATTAGGGAGAGGAATATGCTTTCATAGTTATGGGATATATCAGCCCTGCCTTCACCTTTCCTCATGTAGTATGCTGTATGCCACGTCAGCTGTGTTAACGCATCCAAACTTCATGCCGGTCCATCCTCAAATCTTTGGGCAATAACGAGCATTGCCAGCTCCTCGTTCTTGCCACTGTATTAGCCATAGCTCTTAAAAAGCATAGCTCCTGAATTCATGTTAATTCACAAGAATTTCAGAAGTCATTATGGTCCAAGCTCCTTAGCGAAAAAAAGCTAAAAGGGTGAAGCTTTGTCCCTGTGAATGAGAAGAGAATGGGAGAAGAGAAGAGAAGGAAAAAGAAGAGTATTTTTTTAGTATTTAAAGGAGGAATTGCTCCTGAATGAAAGCACAGGAACAGCAACAAGAAGAACAGCAAGAAGGCAAAGCATCCCCCGTTTGGCCCAGAGAACTACGATGCTTTTGGTGCTTTAACTTAGAAGTTCCTACACGCCAAGCACAGCATTCAGTTACTGAGAGAATTGCATCTGGCTTGTAGAAGCAAGGCTCAGGCAAACACACACATTCCCACAGTCTAAAAAGTTTCCAGATCCCAGCTAAGCCATGGTCAACATCCATGTATGAAAACTTAAAGCATGGCAATGCAAGAATTTTCAACTTAGTTCAGCTTTCCTTCATTGCAAGCTGAATTAAGTTGCACTACTGACAGATGTACTCTGGAAGAGTGCTGCAACACACTATCTACCACTCACAGAACAAAATCTGCCATGCTGGTATCTGCCTTAATGCTTTCTATTAGCTCTAATACAATTTCTGAGGGAAAAGTGACATGTTAAAGCCATGTGTCTGATGGTCAGAACAGAGGAAATGCAAACATTAAGATTACGAATATCACATTATTTCTGACCTAGCTCCTGGGCATGAGAGCCTACATGACCTGATTATCTTTTTTGTCCTTCTGCGAGTTGTGATCGGCTGCCCTGTTTACGGACACGGTACTGCTGTGCCATACGGCGAAAGCTGACTCCAAGTTAGTTCTTTAGGTCACCATATTGTTTTCTCAAACATTTTACATTCATTTATGCATAGATGATCCCAGTATTGCAAGAGACACTGTATTCTGAGAGACAGCATGACCATGTATGACTATGTAAAATATTTACATCATAGAAGAAAGTTATGAAAATTGGCATTGTCCACCTGCCTTCTGTTTTGCCTACTTAAAAAATGTCTTGGGCTAGCTGATTTAATGCAGTGACTTAAATTACGGCTGAGATTTTCAGAGGCATGCACTAGATCCCAAACTCCTTGCAGACGATGTTGGCTGTGGTGAGCACGTGAGTCGGTCACCTTTGAAACCCAAGGCTACGCACAGAGTGCTGCCCCTGTTTAAGCAATGAGTTTCTCTTGGCCTCCAGCATTTGTTACCCCAAATCTTTCAGCATTTCTCAGCTAACATCACATCGTCTCTCTCCCTGTGCCGACTCAGCGGCTCCATTAGCGCTCGTTTGTTTCCTCCGAAAAGCATTCCTCTGCTTTGTTTCGCTGGACCTAACATTTTTATTTTTTTGCCTCTTTTCTCCCTCCACAGGGTGACAGCTATTTTATCACCTACAACAAGAAATGCTGATCCTGTTGTGCAGGCAAAACATTTGCAAAGGGGCAGGGGGTACACAGAAAGCAGTAGGAAATTGATAAGGGCTGTAAAGTAGCTTTATAAAAATGCCGACAAGCCTGTTCAGGGCACAGAGCACCTGCACCTCTGCCCCTGGCAGCGCTTCCTTCAGATGCTCCTATTGTTTTCATTACTATTTGTGACTCGATCATTAATAAATTACTATTTTTTTTCTTGTTGGCTGCAGCCACCAAGGGAGCCAGCAGGTGCACCACTTTTACAATTAGCCCTTCGTAATGCATGGTTGGCAAGAAAAGTTGTCCACAAGCTGCAGAGTTTACCAACTGGATTTCTGCTTCATGGCCCCAGCACTTGGAGCAATTAGAGGAGAATTTGCAGGGAGGCACCTTAATGAGTCTGCTCATGTGGCCGAAAACTTTGGTGAAGGGGCTGAATCCCAAACTTGGAGATCTGCTCATGGAAGTGGGTGATCAGGAGGCAGAGGAAGACATGCACAGTAACCTGCAGGGCAATGGGAGCAAGCTGTCTCATTTTAAGAACATATACTGTGCAATCCTGCTTGGGTTACCCTGTTTAGAGGCAGCCAATATTACACATTTCAGATCAAATAAAAGCCTAACTCAGATGGGGCTAGAAAACTGATAAAACTGGGCAGACTTTTGGGTTGAGAAGTGGTTTAGCGTTGCGATCAGAAAGTTGCCATCTCCACCTTTCAGTAGGATCAGGTCCACTCACAGATTTAGCTAGGGATCTGACTTTCCACAGCAGTGCTGTCCTCTGCATTTACGTTGGTAAAATTATGGATATACTCAATTCCTTTTCTCACATAGTATGAATTTCTCAAATACCATTATAACCATGTTATCCTAGGGAAGGATGCAGGGTTCAAACAGCAGTCAGGCGGCCAGGCTGCGTGCTGTGCTCTGACGAGCCCAGGGCAGGGCCTGGCAGCATCTTGAGAGGAGCGTGCAGGATCTCTCATCCCCATTGTGCCACTTTACCCCATGGGGAAAAAAGAACCCCATAAAACAAAATGCAAAGCAGAAAGCGTAAATGACTCAGGAAGAACTAAACAAGGTGAGCACAAAGCGAAAAACCCAAGGGAGGGCAGTTGATCACAGGTTGCTAGTCAGCAAACCAGAGAAGCAGCGTACCTGTGTGCCTCCGAGACAGGGCTCCTTCTGTTCCGACACACCCGGGGGTTTCACACAGTTCTGGTGAAAAAGCACGGTGGCATCTCTATTAGAGAAACTCAGCTGAAACACAGAGGTTCTAGGGGAAGGAGGAGGAAGAAAAAAGTACTATTAAAGATGACATGTCCCACTGAAAACCATCAAAATCAGAGATTGCTTGGATCAGACCTGGCTCCATTCACATCACTGTCCTGTCTTCGATAGCAGCTAATAAGAGGACAAACAAAGTGGCCAGTGGCCAAGCCTGTGATAATTTGCCCTCCCACTGGTACAGGATAAGATCAGGGACTGATTCAAGCTTTGATTCACAGGATTTAAAATCCTCTCGAAAATTATTTTCAAGAGAACCAAAAGTTAATGTTATATTAATGGCTTCCACACAAGCATCCTAGATGCTTGTATCTTGCTAAGTTGAACTGGACAAGAAAACATTCTTTGAATGAATTAAAAAGAAAAAAACCCCAGCATTTTCCTCACTACACAAGGGCAAAACCAAAGTTCAGAAGAATGTCCTAAGAGATCTGCAAGTCACCATGAATTCATCACAGCGCTTGCCTGAGATGTGAAAGACCCCCTCTCCACTTGCAGCAGAGGTCCAATCTCCAGTGGTGGTACTAATCGCTACATTATAGGGTCATTCTTTGCAACCCAACATGCATTTCTGTCTAAAAAGAGTAGAATAACTCTAGCAAGAGAGGCTGCAGAGTCATGTCAAAAGCTTTCCTGGCTAGTTTAATGAATGGAGACAACACAAGCACTTTAGGAGAGGAATCCCATCTGTGCCTAATCAGCAAATCCATGTCACTCAGTTCACATTTGGCGCAGTTTCTGTTACCTTCCTGAGAAAAAAGCATACCACAGTGAACAAAGGCAAAACTCCACATCATCGAGGAAACTTTCAAGAGAAAGAATACAAGGCAGGACTAGCTAGGAAAGTGTAATGACAGCAGATCCAATAAATGCTTGACTTGCAGCTACAGAATGAAGATTTCTACCTCAAACTAGGGTCAAACTAATGCTTTCTGCATGGCTGAGACATACCCTGATAGCAGTACATGCATCATGGCCATGTCCTGCCCATGATGTGCTCCCAACCTTCCTGCCCCCTGGGAATCCAGGCAAATCACAGACGAAAGACAAATTTTCTGCATGCAGATTTTTCTGTAGGACCATGGTGGGGGAGACTGTCTGCATTATGTCTCTCCTGCACACAGCCAGGGTCCCTCCACTGAGAAGATAACAGCCTAAAATCATCTGCAAAATTCTTTGCCTTGAGAGGCAACTTATTTTTACCAATATACAGCCTCACTGAAAATAAAATATTAAAACTCACAGAAAATTCTCCTGGCCATATTTTTTTAATATGTAATTTAAAGGCAAATAAAATCTGAAAGCATTTTTGAAGACAAGGAGAGGAAAATCACAGTGTGATTAGATAACAATTAAATGTGTTAAATAAATAAAGGGCACGATTGTAAAAAAAAAAAAAAACTGAAAACTTAGAAACTAATGCATAATGGGATAGTAGCATGAAAAGTGAGTGTTCAGAGCACAGTTTAATCTCAGCTTCAAAATCAGTTCTTATTTTAGCCAAAATAGGTTACCCAGCCCCGATCCTGGGAAATTTGATATCTATATGGGTTTGTTGAATTATGTTGTTAAAAAAACAAACAAAAAACAAAAAAATACATTCCCACACTACTGCCTCTCCAATACCTCATTTTGCCTGTTTAGGAAACCCTGATGCCTTCCACTTTTTCTTGTTCACCTTCAGCATTAACAAGGCTTCCTTTGTGTGTTTGCTTTGCCTCGCTGTGAGCATTAGCCTAGCCCCAGAAACGCATGGTTTGTTAAAGGTGATGCACCAGAAGCAAGGGGTGCGTCTCCTCGCTCTACCCCCTACCCCAGCACAGCAGCGCACAGCTCACTAGTGGCAGCAGCCGTAATATGTCTTGTTGAGGCCACATATTGTTAAGCCATTAGACTTTCTCCCGCAACCAACACACAGAGCCCCTTAGCTCCTTCCTTTTATTTGACCTGAACTATAGGTTCTGCTAGCAGTAAACTCAATCACTGTCCTTTCCAAGTCTGCTATTAAACCTTGGCTCTAACCAGCCAAGAAATTAATCTCCAGTGCCCGACCTCTCTCAGCCCCAGTGTGCTCTACAGCAGCTATACGCAACCTTTGATCCCCATCTGCATGGCTTCATCCATAAACAAAAGCACCTCGTGGAGTCCAGTGAACCCAGTCAGTCCCTCACAAACATCGTCTGGAAAAAATAGAGCGCTAAGCCTCTCCACTTGGAAGTTTCATATTCTCCTGCCAAAGCAGAGCCTTAGATTAAAAAACTAATAAAACCAAATCGTCTTCTCTGGTCTGTATTTTCTAGGGTCCACATCTATATGCACACTGTAACGGGCTAAAAATATTGCTTTCTCCAGTTGCATATCCTGTGTTATTGAATGAGACAATGCCATACATCCCTCTGCTCTGCATACCTGGAGTGCGTGTCACTCGGGTGGTATTGCTTGTTCCTGGAGAAGGACTAAATCATTACCTGTTTGTTAATCCATCATTCATCCTGACAGTCACCGGTGCATGTTGACAGCTACGGGCAGAGGACGGCCACCAAACCCAGGCAAGCCTTACATTCAAATTTTATCTAAAGCACCAACATTTCAGACAGGTTAGGTCTGTCTCTAGTAATTTTATTAGCCTGATGGTTATAAGGATTGCCACAATATAAACCCTTCTGTGGAGTGTCGAGAAACGAACCAGACCCTGCTGCACCAAGCGCAGTATCAGACAGACAGTGAGAGCAACCGCCTTGAAAGAGATGTTCATATAAGTAAAAGGGGAGCAAAGGTAGTAATTTTCCCCATTTTACAGGTGAGGAATCAAGGTAGAAAGAAATAAATCAATTTTCTTGAGCGCATGCAAGATATCCACAGGAGAAACAAGAACTGAACCTCAAATCATAATCCACTGCCCAATCCCTTTCCACTAAGGGAACCGACAGAGGGACCAACCCCTCACCCCCTGCTATACTGGAGATCAAAACTGGCTACGTCCCTCTGAAAAACCCTACATTCACATGGGCAGAGATCCACCCGCAATAAGCACTAAACTTGAATGTAAATGCAGGCTGTTTTAGCATAGCTAATCAGTCACTTTGGGATTGAAACAAGCTAATATTTACTGCCTCTGAATCTATTTTTTTCTAACTGCAAACAATAGAAGTTCTCCCTCTGCTTTATAATGCTCTTTTCTTCTCCATATAAGCTGTTCAGCAGTCACCAGTTTACCAATTAATGATTTTAATAATAATCAGTTTTTCTTTTATAATTTTTAGAAGTTCTCTGGAGACTTCTTTCCCCTCTCACCAGGTGTGAACACACACACAGCTGATGCATTTGCCAGAAGGAGACAAAACCCTCGACTATGGAGGGGAGAGAAAAAGTGTTGGGAACCTTGTAAAACAGTGTCCCGTTGGAGAGTCCCACTCCCATCTGCTTTCCTTCCCCCACTGCCAAATTTTCTGCCTCCTCAGTTGTGCTGGAGTCTGAATCAACTGCATATATGGTTGTGCTGCAACTCGGAGAGTGGCGGCGTGTAGAGCACAAACAATAACCAAGCTTTACTTTTTTTCAAACCAAATATCAGTTGTGCTTACAAGGCAAAATTAACAATCCTCCTCCTCTCTTTATACTTGAAAACACCAGAAGGAGAACTTGCTGCCTTTCCTCGTTACCCCTTCGCTGCACGGCAGTGGTTCTCGCGGTGGGGATGCAGGTCTCCAACAAAGATTCAATTGCAGAAATGGGCTCCCCACCTCAAGGGCAATTGCAACCCCAGAAGAGAAAACAGATATGAGATCACCAGCAAAACTATTTGGGAACCACTGCTGTTTAGCCTTCCAAAGAGCAACCCTCAGTTAATTCCTTTTAGAGGTCTTTATTCAACTGGTCTCCCTTCTGCAAGATCCCAGCCAGAAGCACTAGGAGACATAATCTTTCCCATTGTACGGTGCTGTCTACAACTATTCCAGCCCAGTAAGTTTTGTCACAGACTTAAGACTATTTTTAGAAGCTTTAAAAATATCCAAGGGGCACCTTTCCTCTTTATTCAGACACAGCATCTTTTTATGTTTAATAGAGAGATTAAAAAAAAATATTTCTGCTTAGCATCAACATGCCTTTCTGTTAAAAATAAAACAGCTGAGTTAGCAAGAAGACGTGGGCAAGAGGAAATTCTATTTATAGAAACTTTTACAACAGTTATCACAAGACGATAGGGATCACTCTGAACCGTAGGCTCCACCGAGGAGTAGCGTGGTGATGAACCAGTCACGGGAGGAGGCAACACAGAAGGGACAAACCGCTTTGAGGGTCGTGCACAGACTGGGACACCAATGCCTTCCTGTGGGACGGGAGAGGACTAGCCCGAAGGAACGTACTCAGGAGCACTGCATGCTCCAAAGACAGCACGCCCAGGATCTGCAAGAGGCAGTGTAAACTCCCGCTGTCCTGAGCCATGCCACCTCTCTTTCAAGTTTAAAGCAACAACCAAACAGAAGAGTATCTGTGCCATTTTGCTCGCTGGCCTGGCTGTGGTAGAAAAGCCAAAAAGCTATGAGAGGGACGCTTGTACTGCTGTGCAAAAAAGTTATTTTCTTGGGTCCATCCAGTGTTCCTGTCTATCTCACTGAGCCTTCCCCATTCTGTGACCCCAAAAAAAACAAAACAGAAAGAAAAAAAATTACAATAAAACAGTTATCAAGCTACAGTGAAATTGTTGGCAAAAAAAAAAAAAAAGAGAGAGAGAGAGAGAAAGAAATAGACACTTTTATCTCTCCATTATACTAGCACCAAAAATTGCAGCCTCAGAGCTGTACGTTATAGGAAGGCAGGAGCAGATCTGACTGGAAACAATGGAGCAAATGAGTCAAAGGTAATAGTAGGAGGAAAATAGTGACAAGGTGTCAGATAAGGGGTGAGTCAGACCAACCGGATTCTGCTCCAAGGCCTGCCACCAGCTTGCTACGTGACCTTGCACAAGTCACCTTATCTGTTTGTGCCACAAACCTCTCATCTGCAAACCTATATTTACCTTCCTTGGAAAACGCTTGCATTTATAGATAGAAAACACTGAATAAGAGCCAAGTATTGCTGCCTTACTACCCTTAGTTCAATGTAAACACTTCTCTAGAAGAATAGTCAAATATCTTTGACAGGGAACAATCAGGAACCATTCTGGGAGAGACTGGTCCAACCCTGAGTGCACAGAGATCCTCTCAACTTCAATGGGAGCAGGATTTTATCCTTTGTATCCAAAAAGAACACGTTTCCCTATCTTGCTGCAGTTAAAATAACATAGGTTTGAGCCTTCAGAGGAACATAGTACACTTGGTGCACTGAACTGATCATTTCTGAAATTTCACCTCAAATTTCATGTGTCTGCATATTTCCAAAGGACCTTCCATTACAAGTGAGGACGTTGCAAAAAGCGGCTAGTTTAAGGTATGCCATTCTTTTGACAATCAGATAACATAAGAGATGCAAAAAAGGTCAGCAAAGAGGAGGAGATAGTTAACCAGAGACAGGTCTCCAAAGTAAATTTTCACAAGGTTTATTTTCTTACTTTTGGACTGCTTACAAAGCTACTCTTCTTTTGACACTATGGCTTGGTGGTTTCTCACCAACGGTAGCCTTGGGTGCCTTTTAATGATGTAAGTGTTTTCTCCTCAGGTTTTTGATCAAATCTGCATAGGAGATCCCAAGGGAACTGCAGAATCCTCTAATGAAATTTGTTATCAAAACATCCTACTGACAACAGGAGAAAGTGTTTGTACATGAGGTCTGATTCAAAGCTCATCTCCTTGGTGGGAAAGAGAGCATTTTGTCCAGGTGTACTTCACACTGCTAGCAGTGATCCAGTTCTTGAGGGGCAGCAAATTTAGTGTTACAGCAGACCAAAAAAAAAAAAAAAGAAATCGCCTTGCCTCACACTTCCCAAAATGCTGAGCCACTCCTCACCCACTGCGAGTTGACTGCTCACAGACAGCGAGAAGTGACCTGTTTCTACCGTCACCCTCCAGCACGGTCTGCTCAGGAGGCTTCTGCACACTGCGATACTGCTCCCTACAGAGTTCTCACAACTGTCCTCCTATATTTCTCTGAAAAATGACCATTCCTGTAAAATATGGCACATCTTCTCCTGGTACATTGTGATGTAACTCAACGGCACTGGAGCCACAGCTCATATTTCCACAGGGTGCCAGTGTCTCAGCACCAAAGTGCTGCTGGCGCCGGACTATCATTTGCACTGTAATTAAATTGAATCCACTCCTTGGCTTGGCTTTATCCCTGAACAATACCTCCGTTTGAGTAATACATTCTCAGGGCACTAATACATCACCCGGGCGAACTCTGTCCATGATGTATTGGCGCAATACATCAGAGTGCACTCCCGCTATAAGGATCTATGGGCATCATACATCATCAAGGTGAGACCGAGCGGTGATGTATTACTCTGAAGATGGTACTGTGCAGCAATGGACTAGGCCAGGACCAAGAGGATAAAGGTTGGCATCACTGTTATCTGATTTCCCAGTGTAATAATGCTGGCACTGAATCAGCCTCACCAAACCAGTGTCTAACTTTAGCCCCTTATTTATTTATCCCAAAGCAGCGCATCGCTGAAAGCGCCTCTCCTCAGATGCATCATTCTCACGAAGGTCCCGGAGGACAGCTAGTACACAATTAGCAGGAGTATATTCTCAGCTTGATGTGAAGGGTTTTAGCCCATTAACACTAATGGCAGCTGCAGAGCTAGAGCTCCGTATATCACAGGAGACATGTACACATACACATGCAAAGCTTTGCACACATTTCACCCACCCAATAGGCACCTGCAGATTGTTGGGAATAAAACACTCACAATGCTCAGAAAATCCACTGAAGCAAACAGTAATTTTTTTTTCCTCCAACATTCACCCTCTTTAAAATCAAAACCTAAGCACGGCCAATATTTGGAAAGGATAAGACAGAACGTGACCCGTTCCCAGACAAAGGCAGCAGCCTAAAAGCACGAATCATGACACCGTTGGGTAGGAAAGCCACCCTTCCCTGGGGTGGCCCATACTCCATGAGCTCTCTAGCCCCACACCAGTGAGGAAGCCTTACTACGGAATAGCAGTGCTGCAGTTCTTGGGGGTATAATCAGTGCAGAGAATCAGGCTAATATAGTTTTAGACAACTGAGGCAAAAAGGAGGCAAAGAGAAGCAATTGCTGCTTGAGAGCCCTTCCTTCCTTCCCCCCCCCCCCCCTTTTGCAAATAACAAAGTAAAATTAAAATATATAGTAATACAAGGCTCAGTGGAAATACTTGAGGATATTTGCTCAGGAGGAGAATAACCAAGAGCAGCAACCTAGAACAAGCCCCAAAACAGGTCTTCGGGAAGAGCTGAATCCTTGCTACAGCCCCTCTGCACCCACTGCTGCACTATGCATCATCAGAGCCTGTGCATCATCAGAGCCTGAGCCTCAGGCACGCTTTCCCTGCGTTTGGGACAGACATGTCCTGGGGAGCAAAGGTGGCTAAAACCAATCTCTGTGCTCCTTACAGGGTCTCAGGGTCTCCCATAAAGCAGACTTATTACTCCTGTGAAAGAAATAACAGGTATAATAAAATACATATATCCCAGCCGACACCTCTGCCCAGCAGGCCCTTACGGGCAGCGAGGAGCACCGAGAAGGACGCCAGGCCTTTGGGCCAATTCCCATCAAGTCCTCTTTGGCTCCTGCGGGGCAGGATCTGACCCATAACACATGCAACCACCGCCTCTCGACACCAGCACAGCACGCCTGCCTGCAAGCAAGGGGGACCTGGCACTGTCCGTACTGCCACAATGTGGGAAAGGGCCAGCCAGCCCCTGCCCTGGCACGTGCACCCCGCCGCCTTCCCGGGCCGTGCCACGTGCACCGTGCTCAGCTTCTTTATAATAAAGGCAAGTCTGTCTGCTCCTTAAACATTAGTATAGCTGCATTACACAGTTATTTCCCTCCAGAAGTATCCCCACACCAAGCAACCAATGAAGAAAAAAACCAAAACCCCCCAAAAAAGACAACCTAAAGCATTTACTGAAATAACTTCTCAGACTCTCAATCTAGTCTTTGAAAACAACCTGGAAATGACATTCTCATTAATTACACACCATGTATCTGGAAAAGGACAGCACTACAGAGCCGACAGCAACAAGAGAACAAAACAGCTTGGGCAGGTGGATACCAAAGCACACTGTCATGAAGAAATGCTCGTCTTAGTACAGGCAAGGATGACCAGAGCCCAGTAAGAAGCGAGAGCAACACTGATGCTAACAGACCGTTTCTGCAGTGGAGCCACAGCAAATGGGTCGTAAGCAATGGGTAAAGGCACCCTCCTGTCACACCAGGCCAACACATGCAGAGAGGACTTGTAGCAACATTTCCCCTTTTAAAGCGAAGACAAGCTCGACCTGGACAAGTCATTTATCTTTGCTTACGCGCTGAGCTTCCATCAGGGCAGGATGATTGATTACTGGATCTGGGAGGCTTCCCAATCAAGACATAGACTAAGAGGAGAGTCAGAGGTCTTCCCTTTGTTGCCTCCTGTGCAGTCAATATTAAATAAATGTAAACCATAAGCACTGAAATAAGTGAGAAAAATGTTTGTTGCATGCTTTCACAGTGACAGAAGGCTTTGCAAATCCATTTAATGGAGCACATGGAGAGCAAATCCTCTTTAAAATTGGAAGGAAACTATGTCGTGTGAGTGCCTGAGTGGGAACAGTCTGGTAGCTAACATACTAACGTAGGACTTTGAAGACCTGAGTTTACAGGTCTGCAATAGACCCATAAACTTCCACGTTCCATCAGCGAAACAGGAGAGCTGTGCTTACCCCAAAACTCAGGAACCACTTAAGGAACTTTAGGAGTTAGACTACATCTCACTGAGATTGGAAAACGTGCTCGCTTCATTGGAACTAACTACAGAAGGCGGGGAGACTCGCAGTCACCTGAAACAACAGCGTGTGCAAACCAACTTGGAATATGAGATGCCCAACGGATGGACGCAGCTGGGCGGTGCCTGAGCGCAAGGTACGTTTGCACATCTGCCCGTGGAGCAGGGGAACGAGAGCAGATGAGAGCAGGCAACCAGCAGAAGCCTGGAGGAGCTGATGCACAGCTGACGGGCCTGCAAGAGTCAGTAAAACAAGACAGAGTCTGTTTCTGGTTGTTCAGTCCTCCTGTGTACAAGAGAGCAAGACCTTCGCACCCCCTTTATTAATAACAATAAAAGTTGCATTAAGAAACCAAAGCAACTTGAGAACAGTTTCTCCTGTTCACTGGAACAATTTAGAAGCAATTTTTTGTGCTTTTAGAGCTGCTCAGAGCAATACCTGACTTAAACGGAGAACCATCTTGCGCTGAAATCAAGAAAAACGCTTGCAACCTTTGGTGTCCAGAGTCCCAGCAGCACCCATCCCTGCAGAGAGGGCAGAGGGGGGCTCCCACCAGCAGAGCTGTGCCTGGTCCCAGAGGCCAGGCCGCCAACGGGAGCGTCCTGCAGGAACCACCGGGCCCTGAACAACGGCACTGGTGGGGTTAGGTGGCCACAGCTCGGCCATGGTAGAGGATGGTGAGCCAAAGGGCGCTGGAGCTGGGCTGGCCCCACCAGCTGCCGACGGCGCTCGGTGGCTCCACTGATTTTCCTTGGCAGAGATCGGTTGATTTCTACCATGTAAAGGGAATAACTACGTTCAGTTCAGGAGCTGTTTGTGCACCTATGCGGGTCGGAGCCGTGCGTGTGGACTGTTTTCGCTAGAGAGCGAGCGAAAACAGAGCAAAGTTTCAGGAGGAAAGTTTATTTTGAAGTATTTCCTGCAGTCTGCTCAGATTATACTTTTAAAAGTTCAATTATCTTCTGATAAACTTACCAGCCAAATTAGGAAACTAAATACAATTATTAAAGCATACGAGAACAATTTCAGATTTGCTGCAAGTGCCAATCCAAATTTAACAAGGCCATAGTTCCTGAAGAATAACTCCAGAAAGATCACTCAGCTTCATTTCAAACTAGAAGAACAGATGAGTGCCTGGGATATGACTTACATTTATTCTCATGTTTTTAATCAAAACTTACACAGTTCTTTTAGCCGGCCAAAAACAGAACCAGGATTTTATAAAAATGTATCCAATTTCTCCACGGAATTGGGGGATTTGACCAACTCTACACTGAGCTATTGAAGTGCTGCACAAAACTTACCAGCCGTGCGCAACACAAAATCTAAAACCTTGGAAAAAAATTCCATGTACTCTGCTGTTTCGCAGAACAATCTTTTATCCAGATGCTAACCCAGCAGCTAGATTTATCTCCGCAAGCGTTTCAGTATTGAAATACTTTTTTAAAGAAAACTTCCCCTAAACTCATTTAACGTTGGCTAAGAGTTCAGAGCACTGAATTTGCATATTCATCTAAGACACAAAATTAGCAGTCTACCCACGCGCTTGCACCATGTTCCAAACGCCTATCAACTATTGTTTAGCTCCTAAATGATCACTGCCTTAATTGATTTCGAACAGTAACAACACATTCATCAGAAGGGGCTCATTCAAAGCTAAAAATACAAAGAGTGGAAACATCACGATGCAGTGCCGCCGGTGAAACTTTGTGTCAGACCTGTTCCACCTTACAGACTCGTAGATTAATTATTTGTTCCTATATGTAGTGTGGGCTCCTAGAAGTCACATGTTGGAGGCATTAATTATGAGCAGCGTAATTGCTGACCACCAGTCAAAAGAGACATTAATATCTTATATGGTGAGTTAGTTCACAAGCTTGGTCTATGGATTATTAATACCATTATATTTAAAGGGCAAAACCCTGGACGGTGTGAGCGTAGCACCATTGGCTTTGGTAGTGTTACTAGGATATACACAAAACAGAAAAGCAGGCCATGTGTTTTTAAGCTGCTAGATTTATAAATTTTTGTGTCCCATACCCCAAAGAATGGAAAAATCTCCAAATTGGACAACTCTTCCCCAGCAAGTTACGGGAAACAGGTATTTAGGGGAGAATGTGAATTCCAATTCCTCATGGAAAAACACACTCTTCTTGCAGTGACTTTTGTTGTTATATTTTTGTATGGGGGTTAAAAAACGTTTGATTTTGCAGTTTAGCACGTTGAGGCCTCTCAGTGCTCGCTGTCGGAGGGTGCCGATTACCCAGCTTCATTCATCAAAGTGTCACTTTTCTGACAGCCATTAATAAATATACTGCCAGAGCCCCTCACACCTGGCAGCCATGGCACACTGCAACACGCCACTAACCTAATTTGCTAATTGCTGCTTTCCCCATTAATTTTAGTCCTGTCTTGTTTGGTGTTGACATGGAGGGAAAAAGAAGCAAGAGTGGGGAAAAAGCAGGCAAAAAGGAAAATATGTGATGATTTTCTATGTATTTGTTCATTAAATCTTCACCTCTATCACAGTTTACTTGGGGATATCAACTTCTATTAACCTCCTGTTTACTTTTGCCCTTTCTGCCAGAGGACCGTGAGCAATCCTCATTTTGGCACTGCTGTGTGAAGGGTTAATAATCTGCACACATTTTGTGTGCCTCGCTGTTCTGCCAGCCGACTGCCTCCGCCCTGACCCCCGGCACGCTCTGCCAACTCCGGTCCCCAAAGCCACCCACATCCCAGCGGCTGCACCCCAGCTAGGCCGGGGGGCTCTAACTCCGCAGGCTTAGGTCTCAGCTTTGCCAGCGCTCCACAACTGCCAAAATTCCTGCTCTGTTAATTCAATTCCTGGCCACTCTTGAACAGAGACCATTCAGTTCCATTAATCATGTGATTTTCTGATAAATATCCTCTTTAAGCCCCAAGTACAGACCAAGTCCTTTGTGACTAAGCTGGACTTAAACGCAGGTCTCCAGCCGAGGTCAATTAAGACGAGGAGTACCAGACCCATCAAAGCTTCAGGCAATGATGAATTGTTGTTGCAGTGCTAGTAAAAGTCTCCCTGCAGGACACTCACCAAGCTGTTGTACTTGGACCACACATTGGGGTCCATATGCTCCAAAGCTTTTCTTTGTTTGATCAGATCTAGCAACGTCTTTCTTCACCCCACTGCTATAGTTGTGGTGATAGGCTCTGCCTCCTCTTTTCACACATGGGGCACTAAAGCCGAGGAGCACTAAGGTACCTCAGGCCCTCTAGGCAGCCACTTGGCCACAGACATCTGGATATGGAATCAGATACACCTGGATTCTGCAAAAGTCTCCAGACAAACCATTCTTGTCTTTACTTAATGCAAAAAAAAAGACACATCTACCCGAAAACTAAGATCTGCATGCATGCCCCATCCCCTCATTCTGCCTACTCGTGAGCACTGATAATTCAAAATTCTTTAATAAAACCAAAATTTTTCTGCCTCCATGTACTTGCCTCTTTGACAAAGTAGTAAAAGGACTCTTTTTAAATGCCAGCTGCCAGCATAAAATTCCTCCGTCTCTTTAGAGCCTCTTCCTGCTGTGCCATGCAGATCCCAAAAAGACAATTCGCATGATACGAGCAACTGTGATACAAGTCTGCTCTCTGTCCAAGTGTTCCCTTTAAGCAGACAGCCAGAACGTCTTCCACGGTCAGCCTGTGCCAAATGCAAGAACTTCTAATCTTTCATTAAAGCCTGGAAGAGAAGAATGTGAATGCTAAAGGTAGCCAAATTCCACCTTTTATAGGGACTTGCAATTTGTCATGTACACACTGAATATCCAAGTATCGCATAATTTGAATACAGTAAACAAAGTTTAAAAATTTTTGCAGTGAGTTGCTGCTAGATCTTAGCAAGAAAAGTTTTGCTTCTTCTTAGCTTAGGGCAAAACAAATTTTTCTTTAAAAGTAAGTGAAGATAGACAAAATTGGATGATCTCACTGGAAGGATCAAAATCAAAAATGGTGCAGTTTGTTTCAAAGGGTTGAATAATGTAGGAAAACTATTCTTTGAATAAACAGTAGCATGACCTCTGCTCAGGGACCAGCACAGGTCTGGAAGCAGGAGTCAACAGAACTTGCCAGCTCAGGCAAAGAAGCTTCGGACACCGGTTATATTCTGTTTGCGTGTCCCTTCAGCTGTTCCGGCACTTAAAATTTTACCAATATTTAATTTTACAATGGCACAGCCTTCCACTCAGCAGGTAGATGTTTAACCCACAACTCTCCTGAACCCTCTGGCGAGAGCCTTTTGTATTTTACCCTTACCCAAATAAGCGGGACTGGTTCATATTCACCTTGAAAGGCCCACTGAGACATTTGACTGCTGTTCCACAAGGCCCTAGCTCCCAAGGAGCTGAACGAGACCCGCCACAGGCAGGGCCTTCAACTTCCAAAGGCCTTAGAAGTAAAATATACTATCCTGTTCCAAGGGAAGTTAAAAGGGCCCAGTAAAGAGTAACAGCATTTCAGC
Source organism: Dromaius novaehollandiae (assembly GCF_036370855.1). Classification (NCBI taxonomy): domain Eukaryota; kingdom Metazoa; phylum Chordata; class Aves; order Casuariiformes; family Dromaiidae; genus Dromaius; species Dromaius novaehollandiae. Next base: position 8,598,173 of record NC_088113.1, on the reverse strand, counting down.
TTTTAGCCAAAAGCTTCAATTCATGGTCCTCTAAAGTTAAATTTACTGCCTCCATTTAGCAATGTCCCTTAAAAATCCCTCCTGGCACAGAAGAACCTGTGTGCAGTTCAGCAATGCGACGGCAAACAACACATTTCATCCCAGGGATCTAGCTATGCATCTATCTGCCTTTATTTAGGTCTTTGTGTCTTTTTATTCCCTTTGGTGCTCAACAGCTCCAAGCAATAAGGCTGCATAGGTTATCACACTTTCCGCTCAAGCACAGCATCTTCTGCTGTTTGCTAAAGAGCAGATCACAAGGAGGAAAACCACCGTGTCACTTACCCCCAGGACTGGGAAGGATACAGCTTTACACAAGTCCACTGGCTGTCTCTCCTGCCTCAGACAGATGAAGAATAAGTAGACAGGGCAGAGAGTGAGTAAAATGATCAACGTTCTACCTGCTACTATGATAACTCCTATTTTATGATCAACGTTCTACCTGCTACTATGATAACTCCTATTTTCCAGAAGTCAAGGTTAGCTCAGAGTTTTAACCAGTCTGTAGTAACACCCCTGCCCTCTGAAGGTCAAATTCTTTTTCTCGCGCAAGCCTCGACGGGCCCTGACCCCAGGCCACTGAGTATGCCAGGTGCGTTTTCCGCACACAAGCAGACTTCCACACTGAAGCCAAGAAGCTTTTCCTGGGGAAAGTTTTGTCAGAGCTGGTACGTTTGCTCTAAAGAGCTTTGGTTGAGAGCATTCTCTGACAAAAAAAAGAAAATAAAGAAAAACATCTTGTTGAAAAATACCACGTTGGTTGGAGAATGAACCCTTTCATCTTCCATTCTCCGGGACGGTTTTATTACACTGTGAAACCATTTTACTGAATTAGGATCATAATCATAGCAATACAAAGGGAGTATCGAACACTACAGCATGAGCCAGATCCCTCAGCTGGCAGAAACCAGCATGGCTCCATTAACTTCAGTGGAGCCAATTTATATCAGCTGAGGATCTGCCCTTTAGTTTTTACTACAGGAAAGCCAGACTACAAATGGGAGAAACCTATATTAAAAACAAATATCTTCAATCACAGCAGCGGGAATGCAGAAAAATATTGGCTGAGTCAACTTTTATAGCAATGTTTTCTTTCTCTCCCGAGTGCTCAATTCCGAACACTCCCCCATAAAATTTTCCAAGCCTGGAGCAACTTTCCTCCTTCATCCATTTAAGACTCACCTCACCTGATGGAGGCAACAGGGCTTTGGAGATGCTGGAGTCCTTTCAAGAGCAAACCAGGCCCCGGCTGAGGGCAATGTGGCCGCCGCGGGCTGCCTGCTGCTGGGTGCTGGCAGCCTCCCCAAGTTGAGTCAGCTCAAACCTGCAGCCAGCCAACAGGACAGTTGTGAAAATGAAGATCAGGCCACGAACATCTGCTCTTCCTTAGAAGCGCGACCCTTAACACGAGGAGTAGCTTGCCCCACCAGCCCCCTTCTGAAGGCCACCGGGTCCTCCAAATGAAAACACTCTGAAGAGTTCAGGGCCCCTCCGCAGCCTTGCAGTAAGCACCTTTTGTTCAAAGCCCAGAGCTGTCAATTAAAGACTGGTGATTAATGATTAAACTCCACGTGGTTCCTATCTCAGGCTTAAAAAGTCCTAGGGATGCTGACTTTGCTGAAGGCTTCAGCGCGAAGTTCTGCTACGTGAGTAGCTATTTATAGAGAAGTCCATCAGCGTTCTGAAAGGAAGTGTTCCTTTCACATAATTAAGAGGAAAAAAATATCATTTCCAAAAAGTATAAAGGTCAAATATTCAGATTAGGTAAACAAGCTCTCTTACTGTCAGAGCTGCAGCCAGAAATGCGAGAATATTTCTGTGTGCCTTCCCCAAATGGAGGAGTTCAGCTCTTAGAATCAGGTTTCTATAACAAATATTCTCATTTAGGAGTTCAGAATTTATTGTCCGTAAAGATCACTGATCTTCATACCATATTGCATTCATGAATAATGAACGCGGAGGACTTTTAAATACAGGACATGACTAACCGATCAGGGCAGTGTTTACTCAGTTCCAGGGGTTGCTTTTAAGAGGCTTTCCAGTTGCATTTGTTGTGTAGTACACACTTAGGATATACAATATGCATCTTACCAGCTCAGAAAAGCTATACCACTTGGAGATGCAGTAGAAGACTACAAGAGAAGAATCCTTTGGTAGTACAAAGCTGGTTTAAACAGCTCTTTATTCCCTGAGGCTGGTGCAAGGTGCTTGGTTTTCCTGAACTCTGGAAAATTCTCACTATTCTATGAGTTTCTTAGACATCCTGAAGAAGTTTAAAACAAAGCAAGGCCTGTTCTTTACCATATTACCGAATTGGGCCAATATGAAGCCAACTGGATGCATCGATCCTTCCTGAATTACAACGTGAAAGCTTCAGTGTAGGGTTCAGGCCTCCCAGCTTCAAACTGTCATATCAGACAATGCCAGGAAAGTAACGTACGGCCTCTCCCACCCACTGAGAACGAAAACACCGCAGAGCCACATTTAGACCTGGCCCGTTCACTCAGCACAAAGGAAGGAAGGCTCCAAACTGAGCCTGTCTGAATGACACATGCTAATAAAATCAATAAAATCGTGATCTTTTTCAAGGTCTGCACTATTACACAGGCATGCCATTTAAAGTTTTGAAAACTGTTTAAAGTTTTAATTGTTGTGAAACACTGATAATATAAATAATTTGCCAGAGTCCCCAGTCTCTGGACACTGATGGCCCACTGCAGGTCAGGATCCTTTCCTGATTATAAACTGTTATTTCTGACCACAATTAAAGAAGATTGATTTATGCTCCAAATGTTAGGGGGTGCCCTATCTTGTTATAAAAATGTATATACTAGATCTTTCCAAAAGCTAATAGCTCCTTACATCATTGAAAACTTGAGCATTGTACCAAGCCGTATAAGTGTTTTGACGGCTCCTCATTTGCTTCAGTCCACAATCCACAAAATCACTAAAAGGAAAAAAAAAAAAAAAAGCTAAAAAAACCCACAAAAACAGTAGGCCAGGTAAGCCATGGCTTTGGCTCCACAAACTCTTTGGTCCACTTGGTCCTGTGCTACATCCATACAGGCAGTTATTTCTTAATAGAAGGCAGTCAAATTGCTGAAGCACGTTTGCCCTTCGTAAATCCACGCTGACTTTTATGATTGTCATTTTGTCCTTTACACATTTGAAAATGGGTCACAAGAAGATGTGCTCCACTGGTCTGCAGACTGGCTGACCAGTCTAGCTATTGCCTGGGTGTTTTCTTGCCTTTCTAGCAGTTGGTGTAATGTTAGCCTTTTTTGTGGTCATCAGGCACCTCCCCTAGATTACCATGATTTTTCATAGATGATAGACAGCAGCCTCCCAATCATATCGGTTGACTCTTTCAGCACCTCCAGGCGGCTCCAGCTTGACCCCATTAATTCAAATACATCCAGCTTCTCTAAGTAGTCTCTAAAAAGTTGTTACTCTACCGTTGGCTGCCCCTCTCTTTCCCAAATTGATTTTGACAAGACCATCATGTACTTTTTCTTTGGTTTCACAACACTGCTGTAATACATACTCCTGCTGAAACACTGTACTTTCAAAATCTAAGCTAAGACAAATGAACATCCCATTAGATAAACATTGCCAAAGTCCGAGTCTCACTGCCACTGTTTTACATTTTCAGGTCTCCCTGTGGAACAAAAAATCTTAATTGTGGTTTTGGGGGGTTCTGCCCCACCTCAGCCTTCAGTCACGCTTACGGGATTTGAGTCAGACATGTTTATGTTGAAAACCTTGATAGGAGTTCTCGGACCTTAATTATTCCCTGTCATAGCATAATAAATCCTATATGGCTTGCATAGGCTTCAAAACGTTGCAGATTATGATTACCCCTTTCTCACCTCAATGGTTAGCCAAAAATTCAGGGACTTGCAAGTTTTCTCCAGTTTAAAGGGAAAATAACTAAAGGTGGAGTCACTAAGCAGACCCTGTTTCTTTACAAAGGACATAAAAGCTTAAGTGCTTCTTTCCATGGCATAAATTGAGACAAAAAATTATTCTATGGAACTGCTCACAGCGCTATGGCCATTTGGACAAGCATTCAACCCAAAAGCCCTCTCCAAGTTTTCTCGAGTGCCACACTCCCAAATGATCTTTCACAATGCATTTCACACCACTCCCTCCCTCAGCTGTCATGGTCTTTCAACAAATATATTTTATAAAACACTCAAAACTTTTTGCATGTATTCTACGTGTCTATTTTATACACAGACAAATGTTTGGGTTTTGGCTGGTGGCTGCTATCATTTAAGCTATGTGGTTTCAAAAATGTCTTCTTACAACTATCCTACCAAAGGAGTGGCACTTCTCTTTAGCCCATAATGTTGCACGACTGGAATTCATTATATGGTTTTCTCTGCTTTGTTTTAGACTGTGAAAGAATGCATTTGCAACACAGTGCCCCAGGCAGTTCATCAGCAACAGGGCTCAAGCCCAGCATGACAGACATTACAGAATCATGGAATATTCAGAGATTATATTAAGGTTACAAACATTATGTGTATATCCTTATCCATCCTGGTGATAGTTCTCCTGGCTCCATGAGTAAGATATAAAGTGCTTCCTGCAAAAAATAAAGCCATTAGTGGGTAATTAATGCAAGCCTTGAATGCTAAAACAGTATGAGTAATACGTCTTTTGAAGTTTGGCCACATGAGGGGGGGAAAAAAACCTACATATCAGTTTGACCTGACTCAAAGCTTTAACCAACAAAAGGTCTGAAATGACATAAAATAGAGGTCCTAGCGTGCAGGATACGGTCACTCGAGTTTAATCTAAAATCTGGCAGGCACAAAACTAATCGGAGGAGGATTCCTTCTCTCTTCCCAGTCCACAGGCAGACCACAGAATCTTTGGGGTATTGTGGAAACAGGAGAATAAGAATGCAAATAAACTATATGTTTTTAAAGATATGTTTTTCTTAAAGTTCTTCTTATTCCCAACAAACAGCTCTCTGCTGTCTGGCAACCTGGTGGTCAGGGTTCATCCTTTTTTATGGACCTTGTAAAAACAGAACTTTGGTCTATGAGAGGACAGCAAATTTCAGGAGCTTGTGGAAGACCTGTCTCTAGACTTAGGCTTTACCTAGACAGGGTGCAGTAAGATCAAAAAGTGTCAAAATAAAGGTAAGTTTGGACTGACGACCCAGGAAATCACAGCTTCTTAAAGAGCAAGTCTCTAATATTTTGTGCCAGAAGACTATTTGCCACTGGTGTATACCAGCAAGTGGATTCAGAGCTCTGCCTGGTCCACAAAGCCAGAGAAAGCAAGCATGGGTTATACCGCAGCTTTCAAAATGAATGGAAAAAAGGATAAAACTTCAACAGACATAATCCCATGGCCTGTTATTCTGAAGTAAATCCAGCAACTCTCTGGAAACCAGTGGGTTACTCCTGGTTTAACCGAAAGAGTTCTGCCTGATGCTCTTAACAGTTGCAGCAGAACACAAACATCTGGGTCTTATTCTCCACTGATCCTAGCCCTTAGTTACCGCAACTGTAAAATACCTATTTCACAAGAAAGTTAGAAAGCCAGCATGAAATGCCTTTTTGTGCTGAAAAATACCATTACAATGAAGTATCACCTAGACTCGACTCCAGCCAAGTCCCTTTGTTTCCAATTTTCACACGCACCAGAGACTTCTCCTCACTTAAGCAAAACAAGTTGGTAACGTGACAATAGAAGATAAATGTAAAATGCATGAACACCAGAGGAAAGGAGTTAGAATGTGATTGCAAGTACAACGATAGGTCCGTTCCAGAGTGGGAATAATTAGCCCTTTAATTAAACTTATCTTGCTGCTAGACAAGAGCAATGCTCAGCAACACCTGGCCTGGAACGTGCCCGTCTCTGCAGGCAGCAGATGGAGCACACAGACACGATCCACTTCCCTCCTACCAGTTCCACAGTTGCCTGTGCCAGTAATTAAGGTCTGGGACAATGTCTGAATTATTGTGAACATTGCCAGATGTTTCCCTATCTTGAGCTCTCTCAGTAGGTAAAACAGGACTTTTCTTTTGCTGATTTTTCCCTCTTTCTTCCCTCTTCCTGCATCCTTTTCTGGGGCAACATAGAAATAAACTCAGATTTTGCAGCAGCCTGTATGTAGGTATTTCTCAGGACCTTCAGCAAAGCCCAACCTTAGAGAAACAAATTCACCCAGGTGGCAGTCAGTGCAGGCCTGGAAGTGTTAGCCTCCAAGTTAACTGCTTTTTTGACCTCTTTTTGGTACCCTAAAGAGGAAGTCATTTAGATGTCAGGCCTTCGGAAGCTTTTTCACATCCTTCCTGTCCAGAGCCCTGAGCTGAAACCATTAGAACATAAGAATGACAGAACTGGGGCAGGCTAAAAGTCTAGCTGTAGTCTTCCTGTATCCTACCTCCAACAGGAGCTGGTCTGGGGAAGAACAAGTGTAGGAACAAGTCAAGCACACTTAGCAATACAAAAGAGTTAATATTACATTTACTATCTAGTGATTATATTTTTTCCATCAATTGGCCTGCTTGAACCCAGGTAAACTTCTCACTTCCCATTATCCCATGGCAATGAGCTCCATGCTATAACTATGCGTCATATGAAAAAGTACCTTCTTTTGTTTATTTTAAAGCTATCACCTGATAAATTATTTTGATGTTCTCTATTTTTTCTTGTGAGAAACACAGTAATCAATTGTTCCCTACTTACTTTCTGCTGGCAGGTCAGGGTTTTATACACCTCTACCACAGCAAGGTTTCCTTTTCCAAGCTGAAAAATCTGAAGTTAGCATCTCTATACAGAGTGACCAACTAGTTCATATATTTAACCATCTTTGCTGCCCTTTGCTGTACCTTCTCTATTTCCACCATGCATTTTGAAATGACAGGACAAAAACTTCACAGACTGTTCAAACTATGAGGACACCAAAGATTTATACTAGTAGTATTTTATTTCCTTTTGCTGACCACATCTGAGCACTGAACTGATAAGGTAGATAGTTCTGTGAAAATGACTCCCAGATCTCTTTCCCTAGCACTGATATCTTGTTCAGAGCCCACTGCCGAGCATACAGAGTCAGGACTGATTTTCCCTACGTGCTTTCCTTTGCATTTAACAACATGAAATTTTATCCACCACTTCATCACCCACTCAATATGAAGAGATTCCCTAATTCTTTGTCCAGTGTAATGTAACAGTTAATCTCAGTTCTTGCCATCTTAATCTTTGCATTGGGCAAAGGCAGGACTAACCAGTGCCAAAACAGCTTTCACAAAACAAATGCTGACCTACTCAAAACCAGAAGGTCATATGTTAAGTTAAAACCTCTTTCAGCATTCTTAAATGAAGACGCATTGGCCTTATGTTCATTGCGGATGAAGCTCAGCAAGCTGCGGAGCATATTGTAGTACAGTAATATGTGAATTTGAACCGAGTCAGTCCCTTCAATTCTAGGCCTTGAATGAGGTATAACCAGTCCACTTTTTGTCTCTTAAGACATGCAACTAGAAAAGGCTGCCTAGTTTGTTTGCAGTGAAAATTTGCATGAATTATCCTGCCAGTGGTGTCAATTTTGATAAGTAATGTTCTTTATCTAAACCATTTAGTCATGAGCACATTTGGGAGCCAAATCAAAAAGATGCATCCAGTACTCGTAACCCTGGTATAACAGTTTTGTGTATCATGTGCCCACAGCACCTACCCCAGTGGGACTTAGCAAGAAGCAGACAAGCTTAAATAGCACAAGCAAAGCAGTATCTATGATTTCTATAGTGCCGTAAGTACACCAGGGACTCAAAGTCTTGAAAAGACAAAGTCTACTGTCCCGAAAACTTGGACTACATACAGTGAAGAAAAAACAAGAAAATATCCTATAAGGATAGAGAAACTGAGAAATATAAGGCTTACACTAAGGCATTAGAGTTGGTTGAGTAGTAATAAAACTAGACTCATTAATATGTTCACAAATAAGCATGCCAGATTTCTGGGGTGACATTAATCATGGCTTGCAATTATTCACTTGAAAAATCAGCATGAGAGAATGAAGCATGATGTTTCATCCATTTTAGTACACAGTCTTTGTGTGAAAATTCATAACAGAATTTAGTGATTATTATTCTCCTGTTAGGAAAGGTTCTCTCATCCCATCAAGCTACACTGATTTGGAGCCCATTAGCACTAACCAAAAGAGAAAAATTATTTTATAAGGTGAGCTGGTCCAATTCCCAGACAAAAACAACTGACAGAAACACTCAAAGAAAATGGGTGCATGTTAATGAATTACAACATTCATGACTAAACAGAAAAAGAAGGCTGAGTTTGTAACTAATACTTTACAAGGCATATTTGACTTGGGCTAATTTATATATTTCAGCTATGAGAGTATCACTGACCATAAACAAGAGCATAATGGCTGATGAAGTAATCAGGGAGTTAGGGAGTTTTGCCTGTCCATTTATGATAACATCCATCTGTGTTACAGCCATGGTTTAAAAAAAGGAAAGGATAGATAACAAGATAAAAGTAGGGAGGGGCTCTGTTGAGATTATCGCATTTATTTTTCAGCTGAGGCAGAAAGTGAGACTTTATAGTACATTGTATCTAAACAAGAATTCCAGATCCAAGGAAATGAAAGGGGATAACGAAGCAAGAAGCTAATGGAGGTTACGCAGAACTAAGTTCCTGGTATCTATCAACGAGTGGAAGAGGAGCAACCCAGGAAGAGTCTACGACAGCCTTGAGAAGGCGTACAACAGGCATTTAGATCCAGATTTATCTGTTTGGATGAGCAAAGGAGAAACAGTTTCTGCCTCTGTACAGAAATGCTGAAGAATCTGGATTTTTTTTAAATAAAGGAAGAGGTTGCATTTAGGCAAAAGAAATACACAGACCGGCACTTACTAGGGAGTAGATTTAGGTCCAAAAGTCTGTACACAGGAGGGACAGGGCAGACATTCCTCCTTATCTGTTTTTTTTTTTTTTTTTAAAGAAAGAAGATAAAAAACAAAAAAAACCCCAAGCTCTTCTCTGTTGTGCAGATCAGTCCCTTTTCAGTTTGCACACAGAGCAAAATGATATGTAGGCAACCCAGAAGAGGGATAATGCACACAAACTAGGCAGCTGGAGGGACAACAGGACTTAGCTGCATATGAAAGTGGAATATGAGTTGATCCTTGCTAAAATCTGACTTGAGATTTACATTACGTTCAATTATAATTTTAACCTGTCACCCTTAACAGCTTCCTTTTAAAGGTATATGTCCAGAGGAACATCCTGAATCATACTCTGTCTCATAATGGTGTGGAGACAGCACTGGAGCATTTCCCGTTCTGTTGCAGAAGGCTGAAACTATTTGTAGCATCCCAATTTTGTTGCAGTTGATTCTCCTGCTAAACTAAATCTACTGGTTTGTTATTGGGATAGAAATATTTGCATTTTAGATAACATTCAAGCATAAGCAATTGTTAATATTTTCACCCAAAAGCCTGTGACCCCCCAGCGTTTTCAATTCCCTAACAATCTTGGCATCTGCAAATGCAATGTTGTTGAGGTCGGAAGTTATTTTTAAAAAGGGAAATTTATTTTTTAAATAATTAGCCAAAGGCAACTTTATTTACAAAGAGCAGGTGGAAATGGAAAATGTGAATCTTTCTTCTAAATATTTCTGACAATTTTATTGAACCATCACTCCTGGCAGTGGTGCATGACCAGCATTCCTCAGGACATAAAGGGAGAACTAGATCTGTATCCTAGAAGTACTGTGTCCAAATACTAGCCATGGTTCTGGAAAGTCAAGAGAATAAAAGCTAAGACTAATCACTCAGCAATAAGGAGCCCATGGAGTAGAGGTGAGAAGACGGTTCTCTGACAACAGGACACACCTCGCACAGAAAGCTTTGTCCGAACATCTTCATAACTGTTCTACCGCAGGACTCCACACACTCACAAAGAGATGTTGCGTAAGAAACAAAGGGAACATCTAAGGCTTCAAGCACAACTGCTCAAAAAGCAGGCAAGGGCCATCAGCAGGAAGAAAGATGCCCCAGATGCAGAGAAGGTACAATGGATCCATTTGCATTTCACATTTAACAGCCTCCAGCCATAATCTTGCAATGATTCACATCCACCACAAGAATATCTGTGCATAAAAGCACAACAAAGAAGGAGCAAAAGTGTACAGGCCAGACGTGGAGCTGGTATGAATATGCACAACAGCTCTCATTTCAGCAAAAGGTCACCCATTGACACCAACCAAGGGTTTCCCCCTCTCTCTGAAGGTGCAACGCAGGAATGCACCTCTCTGTGCTACATCTCAGTACCTACAACTCTGGACTTCAGCTGCAAAGGCTCTTTGTTTCCTGCAGTTTTCAGCAGAACCCAGCAGCCCAAAGAGACATTCTGCCCATAGCATCCACAATCTGGGCACAATTAGAAACACAAATTGACCATTACGTCCTTTATTAATCTACTCCAATTTTTATGCCATGAAAACACCTAATTCCACAGCTTTGGCTACTGGCCCCTAACATAACAAGTTACATGGGACTTGTCTCATCAAAATATCATCATGTCTAAATAGAGGATCTGTCTGAACCACAGTGAAAATGAGTAATGATCACAATTATGGGCCGTATAACAGTCCAATAAAATCTAATTAAAATGATCCACATCCCATCTGCCAACAGCACATAAGCAACACCAGCCATGGCGGGGGTGGGCAGGGGAAGCAAGTAAATAACGCTGTCTTAATTTTTTAAAATACAAAATATTTCATGGTGAAAAAGCTATTTGCATATTATAACCAGCTCCAAACCGTGCTGGCAATGAACTTCTGTGACGACTGGAGCTTCCTCAGCCTTAACTAAGGAGCTGTTTTGGGGCTGCTCCTTGGGAGAACATCCTGCTAACACACCAGGAAGAAGTTTTCTCAAAGTACACTTTTTCAGAAGAGCCTCTGTGGTTTAGGTGCCTAGGCCTATTTCTGAAGTGGTTTAAGCACTGAGAATCCCATGTTCCAGTGACTCTTTCAATGACATAAGTACATTTATATTAAAAAAAAAAAAAAAAAAAAAAAAAAAAGCTAAAAGCTTTGGGCATCATTCCATTGGTTGCTCCTTTCTCAGCACAGTAGCCAATTAAAAATTTCATCCTAGACTTAGGGCCTGAATTCTCCTCTCTAAACCTGGACACTTCTTGTGCTTTCTACAGCCAGCAACAAATACAGTTGAGGTTATTTTTCATCTCCTATTCTCAGTGACCTGTTCTCATTTTTGAGTCTGTGAAGCTAATACTTTACTTTTTGATAATACTGAATATGACATTATCAACAGGAAAATGTTGCCAACAGGCAAAATGGTGCCATCTCACTGTGAATGAGAACAGAAAACATTCAGAATGGCTGACTGTTTAAGGGAACCAAAAATCAAAGTACAAGAGAGGAAAGTTTAGAAAAGAAGGAGCTAAAGTCAGGTTTGAAGGAAGAGAAAGGAGACTCCTGGAGACGGAAACAAAATATTGTTTTGAGCTCATCTGAAGGTGCCATGAACCGTACTGCAAAACTGTGAATGGAAAGAAACTAAGGTGAAATTAGAGAGAACAAGTTGGAGACCAAGAAGTGTAGACATTTCAGTGGACATGACACTGCAGTATGACTGCTGAAGAATATGTCCAAGGCCACACACAGGATCTGAATAGCTTTACCTATATTGAACAGAAGTGAAGGTAGAGATAGCCCATCCTAAACTCAAGGCAACAAAAGCCCATGCTGAGTTTCAGCACATTTATACCACCGCAGATTGAGCTTTGTTACAAGAAACCAGCTGTGATTTCAGAGGGAGAGTTCAGCTTTGAATCCAACTTCTACCTGGAGGCCATCCAACAAAAGACTTAGGGAACAGCAGTAGAAGTGCACTACTTTAACAGAGGCATTCACTGATGCAAAGAGCTAGGCTTGTTCTTTTAATACTTGATTAAATTGCCTCCAAGTTCTATAGCTGACACGGCTATTATCCTCTTTCTGAGGAAGGTACTTCTTCATGGTTGGCTCTCTAGCGCTTTGGTCTTGCAGGAGAGTGAATTTCTAAGTGTCTGAAATACATCCTTGGCCTGTTGCTGGCACTGACTTTCATCCAAGCAAGGATAACAATCTGCAGTGTTGCTCACCTGAAATGAAAGCAGTCTGAGCAGTTCTGCAGTTACTCGATCTGACGCAAAGGAACAGAGGTGATTCCTCCTCCCTGTCCAGAGGCTGCGGGACCATTTCCCAGAGTTGAGTGGGAACTCAGCCTTCATCCCATCTCTGGTTTTTCCATTCTGAAGGAGAAGTGCTCTTCATTACTAGTGAAGTCCCTCTAAGCATACTTTGCTACCTCAGCCTGTTGTCACCTGATTCTTAAAGTACATCCCTGAAAACTCCCTTACTGCACACTTCCCAGGCTATATCTTTCTCTTAAGAGCACACATGCCTTTCCCTATGTTCTGTTCTTCATTTTACACCAATGAAAACTGTAGTTTCGCTGCCAAGTCCAAAATATTGATTTTTAATCAAAGTTAAAAGTGTTAGCTCTTGAAGTTTTATCCAAGGATCAATTTTTATATAAACTTGTGAACATTTTGATGTCAAGGCACCAAAGCTGTCCAAAATTTTAAGTTTCCTGAACAGGAAGAGATCCACAATGAAAAAATTTTGCATTTTCTTCTAGCAGAGTACACATGAGATGGTGTCTATTCTGGCATTGTTGCAATTAGTCTCTGTTCATTTGCAAGATGATTGTCAGAGTTTCAGTCTCAACTGCCCTGGTACTGCAAACTTTTAATGCCTTACTGTCTATTTATGATATGGTGATGTGGGACTTATGCATTTCATTTCATAATGCTGAGCAAAACTAAAGCAGGGCAATTTTGCCATTAAAGGAAGGAGAAGGCTTCGCAATGTAGCTTTTGCTGTGGTTGCTCTAAATCACTCCCACCTTTGACTGAGGAAGAAGTTCATGGATGCAGAGACACAAAACAGTCTCCAGCATAAGTGTTATGATAAAACGAAAGAGGGAAAATACATATTATACACATCGCCTCTGGGAAACAGTAATCACAAAAGTCATTAAACATTCTGTCAAAGGCTCTGCAGACTCCTTTTCTCTCCTGCCCAGTTTTGTTAGCGATAAAGGCACGTTCCTAATATTTGCCACTTTCAAATTCATAATTTACTACTCAAAAGGCAGCAAAAAATACATTATATTTTCATAAAAGATTATGAAGTTGTCCAATTTTCCAGAGCTGCAGGAGGACTGAAACCTTGTGCTATGGCACGGGTCCCTTCATGAATTATGGATAGGGTGATTTTACAATTCAAAGCAATGGTTCTCACCTTTCCCATTGCCTGGCGTCACTGGATGATGCTTCTGGAGGCGCGGAGTCTTTCGAGCCTGACAAACACGCATCCTTTATGAAGGCAAAGCGACTATGAGAGCGTGGTCGAGACACCCCAAAGACTATCGCTGTATTTAGGGCAGGGATTTGGTCCTCTTGCTGAAGAGTCGCCTCCAGTATTTCAAGGGTCTAAAACCATGCATTGGAAATCACTGGGATCCAGGTTTTCACTGCTACTTCTGAGTGGGTTGCCTACAAGAGAGGCAGGTAGATTTTAGAAACTCACTCAGTATAAGCCAACAGTAAGGGCATAAAAGAGTTTGGCTACCCTGATTTTCATCGCAACAGCACCCTAACTTCAAAGCAAGTTGTTTCATGAGTTACCATATCCTACAGATTAGCACCACAGTTTTGGATTCCCCTACTATATACAAGCTGTAATTGAGTTTTGGTAAGAATATTCCTATTGGCTTGCTCTTGTGGATTCTCTGGAGTCTAATAAGGGCTTGTACTCATAATGCAGTTTTTTCTGTAACTGGAATCCTCTATCACTACGTATTCTATTTTAATGTAACTTGCAGAAACTTAATATCCTTCAGGCTTAAACATAATATATGCCTAAAACAAGCTAAAAAGGATTGCCAACTTGCCTGCCATCTGTAATTGAGCTTCAGTCTTTTCCAGTTCGCAAAATGAAATCTTGCCTCTGCACATTCTCCAAAGCTAGACTTTATCTGACACAGAAGAGCAGAAAACAGAATTTCATTTTTTCCAAGTTTTATATAGACATAGAGCACATTTTCTTGCTATACAGTTAACTCCTACTGGCTTCAGAAAGGTTTACTTAAATTCTTCTAGGGAAATTAGAGCCTGCAGACACAAAGTTTGCATATCCATATACATGCCAAGACATATGCCAAGTCTCATCTCATCCAGCAAAAGAACTCCCATTTGAAAATTAAAGACAGACTCCAAAAGCTTTCTCTATTTAACGAATAGACTTTGCTATTTTGTTAATTCTGCAAGATTTGAGATTTTACTCTATGCTTTATTTTCATCCTTTTTCTAATACATTGAAAATGCCCATTTACAACAAATTCTTTGATGGCCCTTTTCACTTTAAATTGAATCTTATTCCCCATCTCTTTTCTCTCTCCCCAAAATATTCAGACTATCTCCAAAACTATAGTTTATACAGTGGAGAACACGGAAATAATTCCAGATCTTCAGTCTGCTCAAAATAAATATTACATCATTGCCAGGTTCACTGTGAGTAGGTCCACCTATAGAGAATAACCGCAAGCAAAGAGAACATGCATAGAAGGGGCTGCATGATATGCATGCGTAGAGGGAGGGAAAGAGGAAGGGGACTGTACATGCAAGACAAGAATCTGCAGGTCCAGTGAAGGATGATGGTCTCCATATTGCTGTATTAAGAGGACAGTATATTATGCTTCCCTTTATGGCTGAAAATAGGGGAGAGCTACTACTGCCTGAAGACCAGAGAGACTGAGCAGGCAAGGGAATAGGAAGGTTTATTATTAAATCAAATGAGATTCAATACTAGCACAGCTTACTGCTATAGATCCTGAATCCAATATCTTACATGAGACAGATAATGATATAGTCAGTGGGAGGTCCTTCCAAAGGAGGAAAAAAAACTCTGTTTTTTTTTTTATTTATTCTTTTTTTTATCCCTTTCTTTCTTGAACCTTTGGAGAAGGGAGGGGAAGTTTGTCTTGTTTCTACTTTTTCTCTGCTTAGAAAAAAGAAAACCAATTTCATTGCATACACACACAAGAGACCAAAGCCAGAAACTCAATGAAAGTGACACTCTATCAGGAGTTTCCGAATTAGGCTAGGAAGGGTAGGAGAAGAAGCGTCTTGAGTTGTCGAGGCTTCTGAATACATTCCCTGAAAAGGGCCAAGTTCCCAGCCTGGGTAAATCAAACCAAAATAACTAAAGTCAACATAACTCCACTGATTTGTCCCTAAGCCAGAGATCTGACTCATTCTCCACCAGCATTACTGACTACATTCACTCTGAGCACACGCTTTTAGGTAGGAATAACAAATTCCCACCTTGTAAAGACCCTGACAGCAGAAAGACGATTTTCCTTTGTTTTCTAATGAGCAGTGTTAAGATTAAACAGGTTTTCATAGACGTTAAAACAGGATCTCTCATAGACAATCCCCCCAGTACAGCATCCACACTTGCTTTTTGTGCATAAAGCAAAGGACAGTAAGATTGTACTGCTCTGATCATGAGTGTGAGCTTAGCAACAGAAAGACTCAGTCACCTTGTAGCAAGGATCCAGTAATACAGTAAACTTTAACATACAATATAAATTACATAGCTATTTCCTTGATTTACCCAAGCATGCTGAACATTATGAACTGATACAAGAACAAAACAGATATGTTTAAGTCCTAAAGCTACTGATCCCAGATGCATAACACAAAAGCCTATTGCAGATATACAAAACTCACAGAAGCCTGTAGCAATCTGAACACCAAAAAATCCAGTAAACATGTACTCAGAGGAGAAGAAATTTAGCCATATAGACAATATTTGACCCTGCTATAAGAAGATCTTAAGTCCAGCAGATTGTCAGACACTCCAACGAAAATGCAAGATTTATATAAAATGGCCAAGTTACACTGTGAGTATCTGAAGGCAGGATGGAGCTATTTAACTCAGAAGAAATGAGCCTTTCAGAGACATTTCACGGAAGTATTCCAGGTGAAGACAGTAAGGTTTCTGTAAACTATACTGAGTGTTTTTCCCTACCTTGCAATCGAGGGGTAAATACTCTGAAAGTTATTTTTAGGGTTAGATTTTAGCTTTAGGCTTTGGGCAGGAACAAGATCTCTGGCCAGCATAAGCAATAGGAGCTCCTAAATCTTTTAAAGAGTAAGAGCACGTGCCAAAAGTGCCAGGTTACTTTTGCTGACTTTTACAGAGAAGTTTATGCTTTTTGATCTGCCGTTCTTAATCTTTTCCCCAGTCCCATAGAGATTCTCATGCCACGGTTGGCTCTGGAGCCCGCACTAACTTGCTGCTCTCCCCATGCTTTAAAACTACAGACGAACTCACAGAATTTCTGAAACAACCAGAGGCAGAATAAAATCTGGCTTTGCTATGTGGGAATCTAACCAGGGTGACCATGTAAAGTGATTTTGTTGTGAGCTGACCAAACAAAATCATTGAACTCATTTAATGAGTCATTTCTCTATATGACTAACCCTGTAAATTAGCTAAAACAGTTATTTAACAAGTCATTGGCAGGACACGTGTGTGTGTGTGTGTGTGTGTGTGTGTGTGTGTGTGTGTGTGTGTGTGTGTGTGTGTGTGTGTGTGTGTATATGTCTATGTGAATGTATATATATCAGGAGCTAACTTAGCTGTGTTCTTTTTACTATATAAAAATAGCAAGCTCTAATAGCTAAGTCTTATGGTACAATGAATGACTCATTTTTTAAAAAACTCGGTAAGATAAACTATGTCATATTAAAGAAGAATGTCTATTTTACATGACCTGTGGCCAGATGCAAGCCTATACTCCCTCATATTGCATTACTGCAGGCTTGTTTTTAATATAACATACTCAATGTTTCTATTAATGTTGTCTGTTTACATTTTGTATTCCCAAAAAGCTGTATGAGGATTGATATTGCTGTAGGTTATATCAGCACAAACATGTCTGTCCAATGTCACATCAATACTAATAGGACTTTTAATGCTGGCTGCTGTTTTATGGGAATTTTCAGACACTATTGTGTATAGAGTATAAATATTTATGTATGACGTGTGTTTGTGATTACATGTACATACACAGGAACAGCCAGACCTAGTTAATCAGGCAGTTTGAAAACTTCATTGCTTTCAGATGAAAAAGAAAATTATATTAACATATCAATAGCATATACATGCTGAGAGAGTGATTACCCTTTACATCTTCAGGATATCCAAGCACCCAGGCAGGCCCGGCTACATTAACACCCTATCTTAAATATTCTGTCTTGGTATCTCTCATTTCTCTCCTACTCTTTCTTCAGACTTTCTTCTCTCTTATCTGCCTTTCCTCTTTACCCTTTTCCATCTGTCTCATTTCTCTCTTCCCATTTCCCTTGTTCATCCGTCTTTCTCCCCTCTTTCTTCATTCATCACTCCCCTTGTCCTTTTTCCTCCCTTCCCCCTTTTCGTTTTTCCCTCTTCCCCTCCTCTTCTCCTCTTCCCACCCCCCGCTCCGTTCAGCCTGTTCTGCTTGAAGTTTCCACCTTGTGGTTGCGTACTGCTGACTTCACATTTGCTGTGGTGTGAACTTCACATCTGTGAATGGATGACAGGAAAGATTAATAACCCCGCGTTCCCCTTCTCCTTGACTGTGGGCCTATCTAATGAATAAATATATAAATAAATAACGCAGCTTAAAATCACCGAAATAGAGACCCAGAGCCTGGGAGAAAACAACATTCTGCTGAATCTCGTCTTTAAAAAAGAAGAACAACAACAACAAAAAAACCCACAACCTCTAATGATCTCTAGTTTACATACTCGGCAATTTTTTTCCTAAATACTTTATGGGGAAAAAAGAAAAGTTAGAGGCAAAGAAATCAGTCCTTTCTCCTGAGCCAATTAAAGGAAGAGTGATTTAAAAGCAATAATACAGAAGATATAGGAAACATGTGGGAAAGAAATTTAGAAACCTTGCAAAAAGCAGAGCTGTCAGGCAGCGGCCTCAGCTTAACACCACAGCCCTGTCAGTAACAGCCGAACGCACGGCTGTAGCTGCCTCCCCACTTCCAGTTAGAAATCGAACTGCAGAGCCATAACGTTAGAACAAGGAGGGCATTTCTGGCTAATTCCGGCTCCTCCACGCAAGTTCAGATCTCCACCTTGGCTCCAGGCCTGATTACACCATCCACAGCAACTTATCCCGGTACTGCTTCCTATCATGATTTACAGCATTAGATTCAACTCCTCTTTGACCGATTCCCCCCTTGTAAGTTGACCACTGGACTTAAGGAAGGGAACAGAAACAGCCTGAGCAAGGAGTCGGGATTCTTGGTTCAGTGCTTCTTCGGCACCTGGGGAGGGCAGAGGGGAGCCCTGCACCTAATGCCTTCTCACTTTAATCCTTCACCTCTCTCTTGGAAAATGCATCTTAACAGACCTGCTGTTATGGAGGGAAGAGGAGACCACTCAATGACTAGTTACAGGAGAAGAAGTCACAACAAGTCTCAGTCATTACCTCCTCAAACTCACGTGCAAAGTGCCTTTACAAATAGGGCAGTTTGGTCCAAAGGCATTCAACAGATAGTGATGCACAAAAACATCCAGGGGAAGGAGGAACTGATAATTAAAATGAGGAACTCGGCTCCATGTTCTGTACTCAGGCGAAATTCCCACCGGTCCTCTGATAATTAGAAAGTTTTCTCCATCCTAATATACCTACCCCAAATTTCATTTCTCTCTTAACACTTTTCACTTCAAACATGCACAGCCTAGCTTCTCTTTAAGTGAAGAAATCATACAGCCAAAAATATATCAAAAATATTATCTAACTATTATCCAATGTTCAAGTTTGCTTCTCATAAATTAGTATGAAAATAAAGGAAGCATTATTAGCATTTTTATTGTGCATTTTTTGTTTAACGCTAGATAACCTGTCTGAGAGAAAACCTCCGTGTCTTTCATCATCTGCTGCCCCTCGCCCCCAAAAGCAGGCTGGGGAAATCCCCATGTGATCATCCAGGGACCATAGTTTTTTTCCAGAGTCATTTTCTGAGTGGTGAGGGGGGGAAGGAGAAGAGGCACAGGGACCACCAAGTCTACAGACAACCTGAAGAACCAAATTGTCTTGCCATAACACAAAAAACATCACACAGCTAGCTCAACCTCTGCTACTTTCTCCAGTCATGGCCAAATTAACTGCTTTAGAGGAAGAAGATCTCACGTCACATTTTCTTCGGGCTGGACAGAGCTCTCCAGACCACACAGGTGAGGTTGCTCTCCCGTAACGCACGTGGCAGCACACAACACGCAGCCCCCAGCTCGGCACAGCTAGAGGACGGGCTGCGCAAGCCCGAAGACAAGGCGACTACTGCAGTAGAGCTGCTGAAACATGACATTTCTAATGTCCACTTGCCCTCAAACGCCTGTTTATTCTGCTGGGACGTGAGGACAGGACCAGCAGCCAGGAATTCAGCATTCGCAGCAGACCTCTTCCAGGCCCATATAGCAGTAAATCTACCCCTCGCACACCAAGGCAGAGATTAGCCTTCGTTTGCATCTGCATCATCCGCCGCTACCAACTTACCTGCTCCTTTCTGAGCCTCACCCAGGGCCTCTCGGCTCTCCGGCAGCAGCACGTTTTTTGAGGCATTTACGCTTGTTCGCAGGAGCGTTTCCTTAGAGCTGCTCTCGTGTTGTGTCGCTGCAGCGTTGCTTTTGCTCGTAGGCACCGAGCAAGGAGAAAAGAAAGCAGCAGCACTCTCTCTCTCCCCGGCTGCCCTTCCAGCTCTTGTGGCCCCTGTCCCCTCACCGGTGTGGGTCGCTGACGGGGAACGTCTAACCTGCAAGAGGACAATGAAATGCCAGGCGAATGCGGGAGCACAATTTCTTCCGGCTCACCCCAAAACCCCTGACACTAAACGTGGCAGCAAGGTCCTGGTCTCAGCAAACCCATCCGGGAAGGCTCAGTGATTCCCAGGCGAGGAAAGCCTGCGTGACCCAAACCGGTTGCTACTTGTAAGGTCTTCCGTGCATCTAGCTGGGTTATTGCAACAGAGAAATACCTTTTAAGCCTTCTTTAAAAACATCTTTTTCAAAAATCCACAATCTAACAAATACAAGCCACCCTAAATTGGTTTATAAGGTTAAGTAAGTCTGCAGCTGCATGTAACATCTGGGCTTTAAAAAAAAACAAAACAAAGGAAAATTGACACAAAGCACATTCCTCGTAGCACTTGTACATGTGAGTAATTTTACTCGTGTGCATTTACCAGATAAGGCCCATAAAATCATGTGGGAAAACCCTTAGAAAAAAGATAGATATCCTGTCATATTTTCATAAATATGTATGTGACACACACACACACGCACGCACTTTGTTTAAATGGTAGTTTTTAAATAACTGCTTTTAATGAAGAAAAATATTCAGCCCAATTCTGCAGTTTTAAGTTGCAAAACAGCTACAAAGTATGCAGGATCAGGCCCGGTGCATTCAATTTTATAATTCTTTTCTTGCATTCCAATTTTAAAATAAAGCAATTTTTCTCTCTCGAAATTTTGCAATATCCATGAATAATAAACTGCTCTAAAATTATAGTGACCTTCAGGTTTTAAATTTGAAAAGAATTCTAGATGGAAGAAATAAATGCAGTGTAAATAACCACTGGATAATTAAATTTATTTTTAAATAGCATCAAAGTCCAGAAGAAAGAGAATAACAAAGAGCATCTCATATAGACATGCACAAAGACTGTGTCTGTATAATTAGTTATCTAGCAGTAACCAAAGTCTTTTTTATATGGATTGATTATTTTTGAGATTGCATCTTGCAAATCTGAACTAGAAATGCTTTTTGTGCAGTGTTCAAACATGAAGATGCCTTTGGTAACACTACAGGCTGAGGATCCCAAATAGATATTTAATTTAGATTGAACAGGACACTTATGCCATGGTAAATAAATCGGTTTATTAATGAAAGCTTTTTCATTGATGTTTAATGGCTATCCTTTCTATGGAATTGCTGTTAATCCAAAATAAATGTGTTTAATAATCAATTGATATTTGTTTATCATGCAATAATGGTCTTATTAAATCAGAATTAAATGCCTATTAGGAAATGTTAACTTAAAGCTTTAGTATGACTTCTGAATAAGGGTACAATTAATAATTCTCTTACTTCTTGAGAAGGAGTAACAAATTAATTGTCAAAATATTGTAATGTGTGTTGCAAAACCCCATAAATGAGAACTTTGAATTGTTAAGTACAAAGAAGAGATAAATGTTTCTAAGAGGAGATTAAAATTTCTACATTATAATTATTACATTTAGTAGGATTTCTTTTACTGGGTTTTAATAAATCTAAAGTCTTTTTTTTAATCAAATTGTTTGATGACTGGGGGAAGAAAAAGGAAGGGGAGGAATATCTTATTTTCCTTATAGCTACTTGCAGAATAGCTGCTCTTTGTTCAACAAATTTTTCTTTCCAAAAGCAATGCTGTACTATTAAAAATTCCAAAGTTTTTCTTTTTGACTCTTTTTAAATGTGTGTTTTCTTTTAAAAGACAGGGAAGAAAAAAAAAGATTACAGTTAACTCATTGTCTCTAATTGCAAACATATCCCTTCCCATCAGCGTGGCATTTGATCAAAACGCCACAAATAAATATATTAAGACATCCATCAGTTTCACGTCTCCGCCGTCATTTTTAAAGAAGTTGCAAAATGTCTGTTATTAACATCCTAAGGGCTGGGCTGAGTCTTGCCTGTTTTCCTCTGCTTTTCAAGGACTGAAGGAGGATTTTTTCAGCAAGAGGAGCACTGGCGTCAGCCCTACGAGCCGCAGATGCAACGGAGCCACCGAGGACTCCAGCCCTGGCTGGCTCCCACCACCTGCAGCAGCCGGGGACATCCCACTGGGAAAAAGGGGTTCTCAACGGCCCGACAGGGCCGCAGAAGGGCAAAGAGGGAGTCTCTGACCCTACGAGTAAAAGCTGAACGACAGATGCTTGTAGGGCAGATGCACGTTGAGGCCCCCGGTGCAGGCTTGAGGTTGCTCAGTGAAGGAACTTGTGCGTAACCAGCCTGGCAAGATGCTCTGGGCTACGCGGGAATTGCTCGTGTTTCACCCCGGGTATTTAGCTGCATTGAAGTTCTTTATAAGCAGGCTGCAGGGGAAGGAAAGGAGGGTGCAAGAGCAGTTCATTTCTATTTAAAAAGTAGCTGTGTTTTATAAAGGAGCTGAAAAGGTTTAATCAAAGCGACACCTCATTTTTCTTTTGGGCACCATGCAGAAAACTAGCCTCAAATGCTTCTAACAAGTATCTCTATTAACTACGCCAGGCACATTCAGACCTTAAATTTGTTCTTTGTAACATTAAAAAAAAAAAAAGGAAAGAACAAGGAAATAATGATGTTTCCAAGCCCTTTCAGACAGCTAGCTGAATTATAAGAAGAAATAATACCTATAACTAAGCAAAATACCCAATAAAAAGAATCAACTATTTCCCTGAATCAAAAACCAAAATGAAACCAAACAGTGCTCTTACTGCCTGTGTTTGCTAATTTGTGACAACTCTTAGCATAGGACTCTCCTGGCATGCATATTTATAGGAATTACCAAATAGGGGAATTCTGAATTTAGAACACAAAAACCCAAGTTTCATCTGTCTTTTCAAGAAAGAAAAGCAGCATTGGGAAACCTATCCCTCAGTCAGACTAAATGAACAGGTCTAAAATTTGCAGAATAAGGATTAGTCACAAAGTATCCAGCAAGCAATGACTAGAGGAACACACATAAAAAAAAAAAAGAAAAAGAAAAAAAAAAGAAAAGAAATCAAACTGTTCAGACAGTTTGCAGATAGAAAGAGGATAAATTCTATTAATGAATTATTCAATATGTGGTCAGCTCTACCTTGGGCCAAATTTATCTTCCACATGAGCAAATGCAACTCCCCATAAAGTTCATGGCACTTTTAACAGAAGGTTTACTACAGCGCTCATCAGCACACTCTTACACTAGAGACTAATTTTTCTGGAAGCCTCTATCAAGTGGTTCAAATTTCTAATAAAAATGTTAACTTCCATAAATGCGGAAAGTACATTTTCAGTAACCAGTATTGCACATTCCAGCCCAGAAGTGTTTCATAAACCTTTTTGAAAATGTTTGCTTGTCCCAGTTAAAGTAATTAACAAGCAGTATTCCAGGAGACCATCAGCTCCTAGAATCTCATTGTCTTCTCTGTATGTGAGCTATAGTGTATAAACATCTAAAAAAACCAATTTCTTGTCATTTGAAACTGCGTGTACGTGGAGCTATTACAACCAAACTCCAGCGAGTCAAACGAATCACCTTGTCTGTGCAACACAATCATAATTAAACACTCAAGCCCTGTCATAACAGCAGTCAAAGCTGGAAAGATCTGATGTACTTAGCACCAGTTCACTTGGAAAAGAAATACTATGCAAAAGTGAGCTTACCCTCTCTGAAGAAAAGGAAAGAAAGGAAGAAAAGGAAAGAAAGGAAGAAAAGGAAAGAAAGGAAGAAAAGGAAAGAAAGGAAGAAAAGGAAAGAAAGGCTATTATTTTTCACAGCAGAATGTTGAATTCTTTCCTTTTATTACAGAGAGATAATTTAGGATCTAAAATGCCTTTGTTTTAATTGAAGAATCCACGTCTAATTCACTGCGCTGGTTTAAATTTTACCAGCTAAGTGTTCATTGATTATTAGGAAAGAGGAGCACTTCAAAACATCATTTATTCTCTCACGCATGCAGGAAGGCCAGCGCTTAATATTTGCATATAGACCTGGGTAGGTTTGAGAGCTTCCTCAACATAGTCAGAGTGTCATTTAGAAGAATTATATGGTCTAGCAGTGTCTCTGGAATTCCAGCCTCCCAGAAGATTGAAAAATGCTACCCTGTTACAATCATAAATATAAAATTAAAAGTTCAGATCTTAAAAAGCAAAAGCAAATACCGAACAGCAACAATAAATTATATTTTACAATTATAACATCCAGAACATTTTAAAATGAATGTAAAAATTAAACTGAGTGAAAAATTAATAAAAAACATAATTTCAAGGTCTTCAAATGGCTTTTTACCCGTGAATCACAGAAAGCTCCAGTGGAAAGCCCCAGAGCTCCATCTTGTGGCCTTTCTCTTTTGAGGAAGGAAAGCAAATTAAAAATAAAAATCATTTTGTTATTAAATCACTCAAAAATGCAACTGCTTTTGCTCGCATCACACGTAGAAGCAAGGCAGGAAAAAAAAAAAAAGCCAAACTATTTTTTCTCTATTTTTCCTGTGCAATGTCATCTCATTTTTGCTTAAGGAAAAATTCTTTACTTTTTCCTAACCCACAACCCATTGCAAAACCATTGCCAACAGTAGGCTCTAAATTAAATAAATGTGTGGTCTGAAAGAGAAAGTGGACTACAGAAGGGCATATCATAGAGTTAGGAGGCCACACAGTCCCCAGTTGAAACCAGTTTGTAGTTGTTAGTTGGGATTACTTCTTTTTCCACCAACAGTTCCAAGCACCTTCCTTAATTCTGAAAGAAAAGGAATATTTGGGCCAGAGCTACTGCATCCCAGGCTCTACAGTTATTTTCTACTTTTCTCATTTGCTCTTTTACTATCTTTGCAGGACAACTCCTAAGAATTTCCAAAACAAACATTTCTCGCCTTGTACAAAACTAAACTGCTGCACCGAGTGTAAAGACGGCTCCAACTCTCCTTGCGTTTCCTCCTCCAAGTTGCGACTTTTGCAGGGCCGACAGTCATGCTCCGCAGTCTGTGGAAAGCTCAGGGCTGAGTTTGTATTTGCCGTGGAGAAAACAGATACAGTCAAAAATAAAGACAAATTAAGAAGGCACAACCAGTTTATCTAAATTATAGAAGAACTTGTAGCTCTGTCATCATAAAATTGGACTGTTTCAAGATTGCGACATGCAATTTTGCTGTATTTGGAGAGGCAAGAATCTGCTTTGACTTTGCTCAGACATGGATAATGCAGGCAAGTTGACTCCTGTAGGTTTTTGTAACGTGGGGTTTTTTTGTTGTTGTTATCCTGAATCAGTTAACAGATAAATCCCAACTTAGTTGTTCTTTGTCCACTCTGAAACAGGATCCTCCTTATGAGGTTATTATCTGTTTCCCACAGCAAATCATGCCCCAAACCCAGATCTCCATTCTGTGTTCAATACAGTCAAGGGGCATCCCTGAAGATATTTTGGAGGGGGGAAGGCTCATAAATTTTTGTGTCTCATTAATTTAAGACCAAGCCATGAAAAAAAAAATGTGAGTTCTTTTAGAAACTTCTTCATTACATGATAAAGAGGGGTAGCACCAGACCTATAATGTACTGCACACCTTATCAAAATAACCCCCATGGAGAAGCAAATGGATCCATAAATTTGCAATGAAGTTAAGGGTCTTTTATCTCTGGGTGGCTAGTTTGAAACTGGTCCAATTGTCACCCAGGGTCACTGTCATCAGGTGAGCTGTTCCATGGCCTTTGCACAACAAGTCCTGCTCAAGCCATGGCCAATGCACATGCCAAGACATGACCGCGGTAGGCGTGGATATAGCCAGGTTAATTTTAATCTAGTTAACTGGTGAACTAACTGCAGTGACACTAAAGAAGCAAAGGTGGTACTGAACCTCAAGGACTCGCCCATTAGAGATGCCTCTTCCTCTAACACTATTATACCTGGGCTGGTTATGCTGAAACCAGAAAAAAGACCCTGAAAGTTAGCCAGATCTTATATATGAGTCTACTAAATAAGATCAAGGTGCTAGTGAGAAATAAGCCATACTGCAAGGTCTGATACAGAGCATCGGGTACAGAAGAGAACACATCTCCTCTGCTGGAAGGCGCAAAGGAAGCATATTCCCTCCTTGGCTTCATCAGGCACCACCCCACCACCACACAGCCTCCAAGAGGGACCTGGGCTCCGGTGCCTTTCCAGGCCCAAAAGAGAGCAGAGCAGAACCAGGCAGGCTTCTCCGCTAGCCTTTGCACAGTTGAAGGTTGGCCTAGAAACAGCTGGCTCACCCACAGCTAAAAATAATCAGCATCCTCCTGTATATGATAGGAATCTTAGGAAACACATTGTCAAGTTCAGGAAAGGTCTAGTGGCCATTTCCCCAAATCCATTCATCTTCTAGTGCTGGGTCATGCAAGCCTTACTCAGCCTGGGACAGGACTTTGCTCCTTCAGTACTTCCACTGGGAATAATGCCACTCTCTTGGACAATAAAAATGTATGAAAAGGAGCAGGGGAGGAGCAGAAGGGTGAGGTGCAGCTTCAGAGAAGATAAAAAACCTCTACAGAACTAGCCGAGGCCACACCACCTGCAACTTGAAGTCCACAACCAAGGAGAATAAAGCAAAGCCGAGGAAAGGGAGAGTCTACGAGATGTCTAAGGAAAAAAGAAAGCAGCTTTCAGAGAGGGACTTCTTTTTTTTTTTTTTTTTTTTTTTTTTTTTTTTTTTTTTAAAGAGGAAATGTTTCAGAGCTCCAAGGCAGAGAAGCCAAGGCAAGGGATGAGCAGGCAGCCAGATGTCACCAGGATGACATTCATCAAGGTTTGGGGGATTACACGAGGGGCTTGAGCAGGAGGGGAGAAGAAGCCCACAGAGGGGTTCAAGAACAGAGCAGCAGGAGGAGGCATTAGTCAGCTAAACACATCACGTGCCACAGCAGGACAGCACAAGCGAGGCCCTGACTGCGGGTGGGTTTTGTAGTGCATGTCTGATTTCTCAAGCCAAACTCACTCATTGCAGATAGGTGACAACTACAGCTAGTGTAAATTACTCAATAAATCTGAACTTTTCAGCTATCTTTGTGGACTATGAAAAGAGAAGAAAGAATCACACATTGGACAGATGCAAATTTTTGGTAAAGGAGGAAACAGGATAACTGGATGATGTATGTATTTGCATCTCTCTTTTTCATAGACTCACTTATACAACAAACGGCATTTATTTATATTTCAAATTACTTTCCATCCAAAAAAATCCAAAAAACCCCAGAGAGGATACAAGAGTTGACTGACATCTTATTTCTCTGTGTTTGCATTTTTTTGGCATGCAGGGCATAATCTGGTTCTTAGGGAGTTAATGCACCTGCCATTCCAATGCTGACAAGCAGTTTTTCAGAGGAGCATGGAATTTATTTATTTATTTATTTATCTAAGGAGCCTTGAAGATTGTACTCAGGAGACTTCTTGAGTACTGCCAATAACTAGCAGGTACCAACACATGTACATTTTTGACTGCACTATGATTGATGGTGCTTATTTGTGGCTTGCTGCCTAAATCTCTCCTTTTCTTTTGCTTTGTGTCTCTCTCTCTCACTAGGGTTTTTTTTTTGTTGTTGTTGTTTTTAAATAATAAAGACATTTTAGCCATTTGGGCTGGTGGGGAGGGGGGAGGCGCAAGGAAGGAATGATTTATCTGTTGCCTCTGTTTTCTTTGAGCTGCTCTATTCCATGGAGAGTTTCAAAGTAGTCAGTGATCAGAGGAGGGAAATTAAGACCTACTGGCAGAGAGGACTTCTGTCCAAAGAACAGGGTTGGAAGGAAACCCACCTTCCAGCTTTCTTCCTCCCTTGTTTGCCTTCCCATATCCCCACTGTGTTGGAGGGGGTGTGCAGAGCCTCTCTCCCTTCTACTCCTGCCAGCTCACAAGTCACAAGATCTCACAAATTCACATGGAAAAAATCCGTCTTGGTTTCTCCACTCCTTCCTTCTCTTCCCCTCCTTGCGGTTGGAGGGCTGAGGGGTCACAAGTCCATACAGAAGACGCAAGGCTCTAGAGATGAGTGGTTAGGGAATGAGAAAACAGCAGAAGCCTGTAAATCCACCTAGTACAAACACCTGACTGCTTGTCCACTCTTTGCAGGCATCCATCCAATGACAAAGCCGTTCTTGGTATTTCAAAGGCTTACGGCAAATACAGACAAAGCTTTAAACTGGATTCTGTTTCTCCTTCAATTCCACGGATGACTAATTGCTTTTATCACTTTTTCTAAGCTGCTCCACACCTGCACAGCACATTGGGGAGAAGCAGAGGAGTGTTTTCCATTTCTCTTGCACACAGGTTAACATGCTACTTTTCTTTCAAAGGAAGAAAATTGATCTGCTGAAAGCTTAAGCATGAAGCGCCTGGCAACGAGACAGAAATAGTAGTAGATCTACCAGGAGATCACCGACTTTGCAGAGCTGAATCCAAGCAGAAGTAACTGCTTTGCTCCGTGTCGCCATATGGGAGTTATTCTTGCCAGATCGGTCACAGCGGGCTGAGTGGCACGGCCCTTCGCTGCTTCTGCTCAGCACGCTGACAACACCCCGAACGAACACCACGCAAACGAGCCGGGGCGCAGTGCTGAGCAGCAAACGAAGGCCCCAGCCTCCAGCCTCGCAAAGTTCAAAGCTATAGACACTTCATCCAGAAGGAAAGCCCGTAAGGAAATCAAAAGACAAATGAGTTTCAGCCAGCTACAGGGATGCCCTTTTCCAGTGCTTTTTAGAAAGACATCTACATGTAGATGCGCACATGCAATACACATGTATTACACATCGTTCAGCCAACACTTGCCGCAGCGTTATGGAAACCCAGAGCAAAACAGCTGTACTTGATGGCGTTCTGCTGTTTGCAGATGGTTTTATTTTCCCCTGAGCAGCACATGCCAATATGGTGGAGTTGGGCTCCCTGTTTGGACTGAAGATGCACAAGTGTGCATCAACTGAGATGAAAGCTCGTTGCCGGCTGGGGATGCCTGCTGCACACTAGGAAGAGATGAGACAGATACCTGCTTGTCTGCACTACAGTTGAATTCAGCCTTGAGCAACTGCCCTCTCTGTGGGGATTGAGGCAATACTGCAGACCAGGTCCAAAGGGAAAAGACAAAGGAGAGGCGATTTCCCACTTCATTGATTTTAAAGGGACACTGTCATTTCAGGACTGAAATGTATATAGATGCAGAGAAAAGGGGAGACAGCACTGAATATCTCTTGGCAATGAGCTGAACACCTGTAACTCTACATAGCATCATTTCCAAAGTAGAGGAAAACTGCAAAGGGCACAGCAGGACCACTGATACACAAGTATTTAACATAGGGAAAGACAAGATGCTCTTCCCACACCCTTACAAGTGAGGAATGACTCCAGGGCTAGTGCAGTCCCGATAATACAGACAGACCAGTGAACAGGCAAAGCATCAAGTTGTGTATTGCACAAACCTGACCAGAAGCACAAAATGCGTATATACGGGTATATACACACGTCTGTATAACAGCTGCCCATTGCCCTCTCTCCGCCCTGTGCTCCATGCTCCAGATCTCCAGAAGAAATCACAGTCCTCAAAGGCCTGGCCTGATCTTCTCTAGGACAGCAGCACTACAACTTGAGCCAACAAGGAGTTGATTGAATCACACAAAAGCTCTGGCAGTCCATCCTCTAAAAAACTGTTAAATTCCTTTTGGGCTGAAGTTATTCCCATTGCCCCAGGCTGCCTACACCACACTCATGACACTCTGCAGTCACTGCACTGCTCGGGGCTGCGTGATAATTAACACGTGCATTTAACGATGGGTCAGTTACGTATTCTTTCCATGTACGGATGCTGCGACCCACGCATGGCGGCAGCCGGGGTCAAGTAGAAAGCCCATGTTGGAGGACAGCCTGGAAGCACTCAGAGAGCTGCTCCCAGTCTTCCCCCGTGGCTCTGCTGCTGCTGCCGTCCCCCCGCTTTCCGAGGACGGTTTACGCTCACTCTTGCACATCGCGTTGGCTCTGTCGCAGCAGGACGGAGCACCCGCTCGGCCTCCCAACCAACCCCAGCGCCGACCCAGCGGGTGTCCCGCCACTAAGGCGGGTGCTTTGCCCTCACACCCGTCCCAGAGACCGGGCGAACACGACGCACCGCTCGGCCGCCAGGCCTGTACTTGTGCCCGTCCGTGCTGGTGAAATTCACCCTGCTACCTGCAGCGACAGCCAAGGGGAACGTGCAAAGCGGTCGAACAGCAGCACCTGCAGGGAAGAGGCGGGGATGCAACGCGTGCCCGGTGCCTGCAGAAACCGCTCTCCCAGCCAGGGAGGGCCTGGCGGACTTCAGATCGCACAGCTGAAGTACTAGCTGGTTTTGCTCGCTTGAAAGCAGGTTAATGAGAAGGGTGTTGTTTTTAACACAAGCTACAAAACAACCTGCGAAGTGGCAAAAACCGTCCCGAGCACACGCAGCCCCGATCTGCGCAGGCACAGTGGGAAGCGGGGCACAAGCAGGTACCCGCTGCTGGAGACACTCGAGCCCTGGCGGCACGCAGGATACCCGGGCGCTCCTCGGAGATGAGGGGCCCGCCGGTGACGGCAGAGCCGCACGGAGATCCTGCGACAGCAGCTCAGAGCCAGCAAGAATAACTGAACACGAACCCAGGGTTGGGAGTCGAGTTTCCCAGCTAGCTGCAAGAGAGGGAAGTTTTTAGAAATAAAGCCGTGACCAGTTCATCTGGGCTACAAACCAGTAGTGAAGGGCTTCTAGATGTGGTTGCTACCTATTTACGTATTTCTTGGTTAAGGATGTCTCCTGTATAGCATTTCTGTAACGTGGGAACAGCAGTAGCAAGCTAGTTCATCACTAAGGATGACATTTGTTCCATTCACAAAACACTTTCAGAACCATGAATGAAAGGCATTATAAGCTGCATACTTTAGGACCTTGCACTATCTCTTCAAACTGGAAAGCAACAGGGTGATCACGGGTCCCCCAGAAGTATCAATTGCTCAACCACTTTATTTTCTCTCATGGACTAATAGATAAGCAGCAGCAAGCAAGCCCAACTAATCCTGTCTCCAGTAATGTCAGCTCCCCTTCCTACTGAGATCCCTAATGAGACAAGATGAGAATCATCAATAGTTGCCAGTAACTTCAGGAGACCATCAGCAACCCTGAAATTGTATTGGTGACCAGGAAACAGCCCCGCAACACAGCTGTATGTCAAGTCTTTTAGTCTTTTCGCATCTCGGTTCCCCATCTGAAAAATAAAACAAACCCTTGTTTCCTTTTGCCCTGCTGATTTAAACAGTCTGTCTAGTAGGGACGCTGTCCCTCACAGTCCTTAATAAGATTGAGACCTGACCTCAGGTGGGGTCTGTGGTGCAGGCGCTGGGTAGTTAGATGGCATTTGGAGACAGTAATCGTAACTGCAAGAAGGGTTATATTTTCACCCTCCTTTGAGCTAGAAAACATTATCAGGCTAATGGGAGATTTGGATCAACACTGCTGTTCTTCCTGGTAAACCCTGCAAAAGTGGAAAAGGACACCCATGCTTAATTTTAAAAGATGAGGAAAAAATAGCCACAGCCACAGTAGTGATAGCTTGCAGCAAGTGAAGTGTTGTTTAGGGACAGGATAATACCAGAAAAAAGAGCCACTTTTCTTCAGCTGTTAATTTGTGGTGCTTCCCCTAAAACCACCACCACAGTAATCCTCAATAGCTGCAGCCACAGCATTTACTGCGCATTATGGCATCTGAGAAAGTGCTGACAGGGACAGCTGACAACCGCTCTGCAATGTAATTCACACCATAACATCATCTCCCAGGCGCTTGGGTTTCTCATTGAAAAATTATGCAATGCTTTTTTGGAAATCCAATGTCAATTTATTCGTACACAGCCTGCAACAAATAATGAGGCTTCCAGCAAATTATAATTCTTTTTCAAACTTTTTATTAAGTAAGGTCTGTCTCAACTCCTTCACTCTCCCAGTTAAAGCTGAAGAATTCATTCAATTTTAAGAAGTGTGTTTAGTTTATGATCTACCTCTGTCTCCCCCGTCTGAGTAACTCACTCACTACATAACATTCCTCTGACTCCAGTCTCCTCAATTCTGACACCCAGCAAAATGTTTTTAGTTTCTTTCACAATATAAAATGCATCTACAGGTCAGAGCCTAGCAGTGATTTACCTCTTTGTTGAATAGATTGACCTGAGATATTCCTTACATCAAATATTTTACTTTATCTAGACTGTAATCTCTTTGAGGCCGGGACCATTCAATTGCAAAATACAACCCTGATTCCTGGCTTAAGCTCCTAAGCACCACTGATTTACCAGTATCAAGCCCTACACAGTATTTGTCATGTTGAGTCAGACTTTCATCTCACTAAATTTTAAATCCACCAGCGATGACATGATGTTGTAGACAAAATCAAAAATCCACAATGCTCATAGGTAGCTTCAAGGAGGATTGCCAGGCTCTGCTAGCAGCTAACTGAGACTAGATTAATGCCGGCTGCATCTACCACCTAGCATCAAGGAGGCAGAGTGAAGCCCGAGTGCTATAAAGCCTCTAGACAGTGCAAAAAGCCAGTGCTACAGGAGCCAGGGCCCTCCTTGTCCAGCAGCAAATCCAGTCCTGGGATCAACCCTACTGCAGTGCATCAAGCTATAAACATTGTGATGGTCATGAAGTTACCTGGCTTCATTAAAAAAAAAAAAAATTAACTGCTGCATTTGAACGCCAAGATACGTTTCTCTACATATGTTGTTTAGATTAAGTGGCACAGGAAAGCAGGGAGCACTTTCCTGGACCGCACACTGAGTTACAGCATGCAATAAGCATCAGAAACTTTGTGGATGGTTAGATCTTTTTAGCCCTGCTCTGGCTCCTCTCTCCAGGGCTTTCTCTTAAGTCTGTAAAATTGAACGAATAAGAACAACACAGAGACGGTATAGTCTAGGCCTGGTGGGAAGAACAGCCGTGGGGATGTGTTTGGCTGGGATGGTTCAAAATCAATCCAGTGGGGTCAGAGACTCAGACTGAATAACATGTGGAAACAAAGATGGGCCAGGAAGGGAAGGGAAAAGGCAGCTGGTCCTAGGATTCAGTAAAACTTGTCCAAATACAGACCCAACCTTAGTATTTTATTTTTGCATTTACAAAAATACCAGGAAATTGAACAGAGGGATCCCTATTAGACCCAGACTGGTTCATGTTTCCTTTCACTAAACCTCACGTAAACAGCAAAGGACATTCCTCAAGCAGTGCCTTGCCAGAGTCTATAAAGAGATCTTCCCTTTTATTTGTCACAGGAACCATCTCCCTGGGCCCTCTGGGAAATCATGCAACCAGAGGCAGGAAACAAAGGAAAAAAGGATATTTAATTCATCCGCAGATTAAAAGACTTCTCCACCTTCCACAGCTTTGTACAAAATCTTCCATGTCAAACTGGTAGAGTGTTCATGTAGTTAAGCTCAGTCATTCCTCGGAAACGTACATTTTTAATATCCTCGGGAGTTATCTTAATATTAGACACTAGGCATTCAGCTGAAGCTTCAAATTTTGTCCAAAAGAAAGTTTTGAAAGAGCAGATGGATGCATAATTTGAAGCTGGAAATCAAACCTGAATGTACTTTCTAGGAGTGCCTTTAAAAAAGTAAGTGGGAATTATCATGCTCATGTGAAGTCAACCATAAACCCATGTTCCTATTGAAAAAGGCATCCTCATCCTTTGCGTGCCTCTGCACCCCCCTCACCTCCAGCCCTATAGCAATGAGTCAGATCAGCTTAAGGCAAAAAAACATCTTTTTTGTCTTGGTCAGGCCAGTTTCCCCGCAGTATCCAAATCCCAGCACAGTCACTAGAGCTGGTGGGAATGTGCAGTCAGCAGCAGGAGGGAGAAGGCAGCACTACCCAGGATTTTCCTTGCCCACTTATGGACCCACACTTCTAGGAGGTTTTAGAGGATGGAAAACTTGCCTGTGCTCACTTTACAAAATGACGTGTAATATAACAACTTTGCAAAGCAGACGAAAATGCTGATGCAAAACAGATAAATTGTTTTAATATTCTAGACAAGAAAGCCAAGGCACAAGTACTTCTCTACAAAAAAAGTCAGGAGCAGAATCTGTGCTTTGCAATCCATGCAGCATCCAGCGAAACATGCTACCAGGGAATTTAGTGTTCCTCCCAGCCCTTGCTCTTATATTACTTAAGTCAAATTGTATACCAAAAAAGTATCTGTACGCACCAGCATCTCTGCAGCCTGCAGTCCACTAAGAGCTGCTCTAAGGAAGCAGTATATGCTCAGCTCTGGGTTTTTTGGGTTTTCTCCAATCAATTCCTATTATTATGACACACTTTTCTTTTTGCTGCTGAACATGATAGCTCTGTACATTGACATTGCATAGTATATTTAGTGTAGTTTAGTACAATCACAGGTCCACAGCATTTAAAGCTACAGTCCCCATTCAATCTGTATCAGTTTAACATGCCAGCACCATATGGCATTCTGTAATCAGCTGCAGCATTGTACTTCAAACCCAGTGCTGCATTTATAATATTATTGTATGCTGCACAAACACCAATATTTAGAAAGAAAAATGTCCTTTTTATTGGACTCCTGCTGATATCCCAGCTGTTAGCCAACACATGCAAAGAGTTTCTCTTTTTTTTTGCATTCAGAAAAAGAGCCTGAAGCATTTTTTAGAAATCTTACATCTGAAAGGTACATTTTGTCCTGCCCCAGTAGGTCTGTATGACTGAGTTAAAATGTGCTTTTTTATTAGATGAATTGCATCATTAAATTACATTATAAAAACTAAAAATGCACCATTAATTTTCAAAAACAATAGTAAATACATCTCATTTCTGATACATGATTCTGCATTTAATTTTTGCCCTGGGCCACATTTTTCTAACAGGCTCACTGTCTTCCATTATGCAGACTATACAAATGGAGCTAAATTGCTGAAGTTGGGGGGGATTGGTTTGTTGCGGGGAGGGAGGTATTGGCTAAATGTCTAATGTGAAAATAAATGAATTTCTAATCAGCTGTTGCAAAAAGAAAAATTACTTTTTGATCTCGGCTCAGCCAAGCAAGAATCTACCTAGCTCGAGTAATAAGATACAATGGCATTGTATAGGATGCAGAGAGAGACAAAAGGCGAGACAGAGAGACAGACAGACATGGCAGTAAATTAGGTTAGTGCATTCAGTTCTGTATGAGTAGCATTTCTTAATTAAATGGACAGAAGTTCCCCTGAACTCGAGCCTCATTGCTGCAGGGTCTTCACCATTAATGTAGCTTCAGTTCCACACATCCATAGATCACTATTGTTTGGAAGGGAAAGGGAGAATTAGAGGCAGCGCGTCCTGCCTGTATGCCAGTGGCTGAACAAGGGATGGAAGCAGAAGACAAACAACAATTTCAAAACTTTTAAATGTGCCATGAACAGGGAAGGCAACCCTTGCAAAAAGTCTCAAAAGCCTGGTAAAGGCTCAGGACATGCCTACGTGTCTGATTGCTGCAGCCTGCTGTAACGCTGTGCTCACGTCTGTTTGCCGAGAGGACTCCTCACCAACTAGTGCTTATGCTTTCCAAACCAGCCCACGTCACAACGCTATAAACGTCTTCTGTTCAAAAATATCCTTCAGACTGGAGGCCACGTCCCCAAAACACTCCAAATCAGCATACGAGCAACTCCCAGTCAAGACTAGGAACTGCATGTCTAACTGAGGCCATAAATTTTATTTATTTTTTATTAGGGAAGGTCAAACTGCAGTGGTTTTTCTGCCCCTTTGTCTTGTCACCCTCCCACTGCCTCCCTATCCCTTCCTTTACCTCCCTGCAGCCCCCTCAAAACGTCCTCCGTACCCTCCATCCTTCCCGCAGCTGCCGTGCTCCAGGCCATGCCACGATTGGTTCCAGCTGCACGATGTGGCCAGCTTGCACGCTGCCTCCCTCACCCCAGCCCCTGCGCTCCAAGTGCCACCTCCCTGCGGCCAGAAAGACTCTGCTGCCTGACCCCGCGGAGATGAGGAGCCCGCACCTTCTTGCTCATCATCTCTTACATTGGCTGTCCTCATGAGCCAAGGTGACCCTCACTGCATGGGGACTGGACAGCCCCATCAGGTCACTGGTCTTGGGTCCAAACTTGGCAGAATGATATCTCCCAGTCCAGAGGCTAGGTCTACATTACCAGGGAAGGCAGATCAATACAAGAGGATCTGTAGAGCCAAGCAGTTGGTCTTGAGAACCTAACAACCACACCAGGCACAAGTTAGGCTTTTTTGCTCCAGATCACTTCTAGCCTGGTCCCATGGACTACATGCTCCTTGGTGGCTGCAGTCATTAGCCACACTCTTAAAGTGTGTTTTCCATTTTGGTTAGTTTTAAAGGAATTTAGTTCAGACACTCTGAAATATGAAGTGAAACAAAATGCAGTAAGTGAAGCCAACCAAGAGATTTGCTTTGAAAGTGCCTTCCTGATCCAAACTAAACCCCAACTATAGATGCACCCAGAAAATCCCTGGCTGCCCACCTCTCTGAGCCAACTAAACACAGAGGAGAGATTACCAAGAGTACTGATAAATGAGAATTAATGTCCTTCGGAGGACAAGAATGAAGGCTCAGACCCCAGGCTTATAAAGCCAAGTCCATCAGAAGTGTTTTATGAGTCATTTTCTTCTGCCGCCACCTACCCCTATTAAAAATTACTGTGTTTTTTTAACGGAAGGAATGAAACCTACCTAGTAAAACTGACAAAAGCTGTGGTATTTAGGACTATAACTATAGAATAATGTAGCAATATTATAAGGTAGTTAAGGTTCAGTATCATTTTACACATAAAGAGGTTGAATCCCACTTTATGTAGGAAAAGCACAGAATAACTGCACAGAATTATAGTATTCTCTATTTAACACTATAGTAAATACCTTATGATTTAAATTACTCATCATCTTTATTTCGGTAATGACTAGGGGCTAATGCACAATGAGGTCCTGTCCAGTGAAAGGTCCTTTTCACTCCCAACAGTCAGGTCAGACTGTGTGGGAGACAGGAAGAAGGCACACAAACTGAGCACTGAGGCAGTCAGCAGTACTTCTAAAAATTTGTGCTGCATTTGCTGACATGAGATTAGTAAAAATTTAAGGAAAAACCTCAGAAAGAGAGGATGGGAAAAGGAAACAAAGAAGAAAAGAAGTGGAAAAGAGGCAAATAGGGAAGCAGATGGAAAATCTGAAGTGATCTGCTGTTTCTTTTGATCTGACTAGTTAGTTTTAATATAAACACACACACATGCATGCAAGTCAGATGTTACTCAAGCCCTGCCTCCTGGAGCAGCCAGAGGACTGCTGGTGCTTTACCGCTTAAGTTAACAACCATGCTCCTACTGTCCATCCCCACTCGATGCCAAGGAGTGTGAGGCACCTTTTTTATAATCCCCTAATGGATGAAAAATATTTACCACATTACCCTCTGATAACCTTGTCATACTTAGAGGAGAGCCACTCTGCTCCACACATTCCCCATCTGAAAACTTCTGTGCCAGAATAACTAATATGCAACAATTTTATGCAACAAGTCAATGATATGAGTAGAATCACATGGAAAAGTCTATGCTTACCCTGTGAAAGTATTCAAGGTTAAAAGAAGAAAGTATTTTCTGCATTGGGATGGGACATCTTTAAAAAGACAGAAAAATCAGCACTTCACAACTTTTAGTCTCTATAGATATGCCAGACTTCAAAGAGAGAAGGACTTGTTGCTATTCTGTATGCGTGGAGTCAGTTGAGGCCTCCTTTTGGTTTGAGCCCTTTTCATTACTGCAATAAACAAGCTCAAGGTTTTAAATCATGAACTACTTACCATAAAATTCAGAGCGAAGTAAAAACCAATTCCATTGCCTCGGAACGGTCAACAGCCGCAAACAGCAGGACTCTGAACGCAGCCTTCCCGGATCCCACTTCAGCATCTTCCATAATTAGACCTCCTGGCCCGAGGTAGATTATAAAGTGCCTCTCTGGATCAAGGCAGAAATCCAATTCAATACAATCCTGCATCTAAGAAACCTTCCAAATGAAAGTATTACTCAAATTGATACATTCCTGGGAGAAATCCATGTTTCAAATTATCAGCATTTTCCCCAAACTAGTTTTGACTGAAATACTTCTGACTAGCTCTGGATATGAGGGATGCTGATGGGCTGTCAAAGTCAGCAGTGAGCGATCAAACAGCGGTGCCAGTTGGGACAAATAAAGGAGAGAGATCCGTACGTAACTTGGAAATTAGTGGCCAAGGTCTTGTCTTTCCGCCATCCTGACACTCCCGTGCATTGCAGCAATAAGGCTGGGACCAAAGGTAAATTAATGCTAGTGCAAACCTAATTACTCAGCTCTCTGTAGAGTGGGCCACATTAAACACAATGTCTAAGCCAAATGCAGATGAAAAGCAAGTTCCCTGCTTTAGAGAATGACTGTAAAATCAGCTCAACCCCCTGTGTGTACTAGCTGCTTCAGCAAAGCAGGCCCCAAAATACATGATTTAAAGTCGATGGCATGTATCCATAAGTCATTAGTCACTAGCCCTCTTATTTAGCAAGTGTGGAAGAATATTTTAAAGAAAAATAATTCCTAGACAGAAAAATCCTATCTTGGAATTGAGGCAAAAGTAAATAAGACAAAATTAAGCACAACTTTTTTTTTTTTAAAGGTAGAGGGATCTTTCTTTTTCATAACACACCTCAATCCCATGCCCTCCCAGCCCTGAGCTGATGATGCGTTCCGTACCTCTAGTAAAGCAAAAATTAACGAAGACATCAGACAAGAGTCCTTGTGAGCTCCTTCCTCCAGTCACTAAACAGGGCTTCATTCTTTTGGGCAGCGGCAGATTCTTGCAAACCTTGTAGGCACTTGTGAAATAAGAGATTTTGCCCAGAGAGAAACCTTCATCGCTGGCCTGGGCACCTCACTCAAGCAGAGGGTGCTTCTGGACACAGCTGTGTAAATCGAGAGGAAAGCAGGAGCTAGCAGCTGAGCGTGAGAGCACCTGGGGGGAGTGTTGCAGCCATCCAGGGTAGGAAACATCTTCCTAGTTTCGCAGTCTGAGCCATTGCTGGCTTCGTGGTCATCCTGCATATGCAGACAACTCGCATGGACATGGTGCAATAAGCACAGCTTCTCTACCAGGACACGTTCAGTTTGGTAACCTATTCAGCCCCTTTCTTAGGAGCTCTATCAAAGGGAATAGTTAAAGTTGCCTTAGGTAACAGGTCGGCCTTTAAACAGTGAGCTTTGTAACACTCTACTGCCCAAGGCCCTATGATCGGGAAAAGCACCACAAGCAGATGTGACTGGTTGTAGCGCAGCAATGAACTTGCAAGCCGTGGGGCATCTGGACTTCATGAAAATCCCTCCCATTGTTCTACTGGGAATAATTCTGCTGTAATAATATAACACCCAACACTCTCCTCCAAAATGGCTAGTCTAATATACGCTAAATTATTTACATTGTTTTACTAGCTTACAACTAGCAAACCAGGTAGCAGCAGAGCGAAATTGGGTTGTAAAAGCACTGGCAAAAAGTTAGAATATTTGCACATTCAAGCTAAACAACCATGAAAGAAATGACTCAAAGTAGATTTCAGCATGCAATAGCAATGTGAAAGATAGCAGAAGTGTGAGCTGAATTTTCAGGAGGGCTAGCGCTTTAGGAGCTATAGCATATAAGAACCTCTCCAGCCTTTCAAGAGCTCTTTTTCTATTCAGTGATCAGTTGCAGCTGTCTCTGTACAGAGGAACATGGGTGTCTGCACTCTCCGACAGCTTTCTCTTGCTAAAGCTACGCCGTTTTGAAGTTACAGTCCCCAATTCCTTACACAGCAGCCTGTTCATAGGGAAAGGGAGTGACTTATTCCTCATGCCGAGCCTCAAGAAAAGTGCTCAGGTAGCCATTGGCTTTAATGAGATCTGTGGTTTTCTTTGAACAGAAACAAACATCTTTAGGTATAGAACTATTATTGTTGTCTGTGTAAATTACAAAGGTTTCTTAGGGGCAAAATGATTTTTTTAAATCAAAAATTAAAAAGAAAAAGAAAAAGAAAGAGAGAGACAGACAGACACTCACCATGGAAAGGCAAAATATCCTGCTGAAATGTTCCTTAACAACACAGCTTTATGTTCAGCCAAGGAACCTGTTCTTATTTTGAAGATTTTCTTCAGAACTGCAACATTTGGAAAACAACAGGAAAGAAAGATGAGGGGGTAATTTGGATACACTGTGAAGACACACAACAGCCCAGACCGAGCCCTACAAAGAAGGGTCCACAGAGCATCTGCTCCACTCTCCACCAGCCACAAAACAACTCTCACCCACACCCTCTAACAAGCTTCAAGAGCTCTTGTACAAAACTCAAAAGCCACAAAATAGCATGTCGCAAAAGAGAGGAGAGAGCAGTGGCATCCTAAATTGTAGGGAAATTGATAGGCAAAAATATCCAAATGACACTAGCAAACATACCACACCTCATGTTACTGCAGTTAGAAATCCTGTAATCTGATCCCTTCCCAATTCACTATCCAGCAATCAGCTTAACTCTGAAATTGAAGCAAGATTTATCAAGTAACTACTTCAGAGATGCTTTTAATACCAGTGGATGTACCAGAATATGCTGGCCAGGCTTATATTTCTAGCTGTCACTGATTTTCCACGTCTCTCTGTAAAACACGCTGAAGGCAAGGAAGAAGTGCCTCATTCAACTCTGAAAGCAACCGGCAGAAGATCAAAATGACCAGACGAACACAGGGCAGCAGGGGACATGTATTCATCAAACGGCGATGGCTCCTTTTTTGGTTCCTGTAGTGATGTGAACAAAGAGGCTACGCAGAAGTTCACATCACTTCTGTCCTACAGTCCCTTCTCGAAGCTTATCAAGGGTCCTCTTAGAATTAATACAGCCCTTCCCCAAAACCCTTTCTGAAAAGGCATTCCAAAGTTTTACTTTTTCTAACTTCCCACCCAGTAACACATTTTTGATCTTGATAGTTAAAGTATAACATAAAAAAAATCCTTATCCCTTCAAGATTGCTTGCTTTTCCTTCCTCAAGGGGAACAATAATGAGCCATCACCCAAACAACTTTTGTTCTGCAGGGTTCACCAAAACATCTCTCTTGTCATATTGGACTTTCTGTTTTTCTAGCTTCCTAGACATTTTTCAATATATTTTACCCATTCATTTTGGTTTTTAAACACAGGTAAACTAATATCGCCACCTTCTTTTAGCTAAGATGACAGTAGGGATAATTGTGGCTAGACTCTTACTGAAACAAAATGCTATTTTTTCCTGCGCAGAATCACCCCAGCTTTACAGAACCCTTCCATACGCAGCAAAAGCTTTCCTGTAAATCCCCTACAAGTTGTGATTGATACAGGGCTGGAGCAAAAGCAGAGAAGGGTCAACAGCAGAGTGACCACAAGAACTGCCAAATTTCCTCTTAACCAGCTCTATCCATAAAAGGGCTCACCAAAGCCAAGAAAAGCAGTAGTAAAGCAGCCCTAACCCAACATGCCTGGTCACCCCGGTGCTCTTCCCACCTGGGCGCAGAATAACCATTCTCCACAGAGCAGGGCTCATGCAATTGCATCTATACATCCTCTCTGGGGACACATAACTGATATAAACTCATCTGGCCTAACCCCCCCCCCCAGGTCACAGGCCTCTTACGCAAGGCATGGCTGGTCATACACACAAGCCCTCACCTAAGCTGGGCTTGCAGAATCAGGCTCTTCCCACCTGCATTTGAATTGAGCCCTTCCTGGATTTGCCACATCACCATCGCATTTTAGGATTTTTGCTAATGCAATGCTAATATATACATGCAGACAATTCTACATCCATTTCCTGATCAGCAGCGTCTAGATCACTAAACAGACTTTTTTTTTTAAGCAGGCACTCTATTTTTAGAATGCATATTAATTACCCTTAAGCAGGTGCAAAATCAACCTGTTTATTATTATTTCTTTGAATCCTTAATGGTAGTTGCAAGCAAATAAATCCAGTTAATGCAATAAAAGGATTTATTGTCACCCAAATTTACACCAACAGTTTAATCATAACACCTTTTCATCTGACAGACTTTCTCGAGAACAATTTGCCCCACAATTTGTCAGCAAGAAAATGGCCTTGTATAA
The DNA here is from genome assembly GCF_036370855.1 of Dromaius novaehollandiae. Taxonomy (NCBI): domain Eukaryota; kingdom Metazoa; phylum Chordata; class Aves; order Casuariiformes; family Dromaiidae; genus Dromaius; species Dromaius novaehollandiae. Next base: position 8,556,055 of record NC_088113.1, on the reverse strand, counting down.
ATGCTGGGAGAAAATAAATGCTAATACGTGGAACAGTCTTTCATTCTTCTAATTGCCCAGGGAGTTTAAGGGAGACAGACTTATTTACTCACAGTAGGAAGTGTGCTGTAATAAATTATCACCATTATGGGCCTAAATAAGTCCCTGACAGTGACAGAACCGAAGGTGGACGGGAAGCGAGGGGAGGCGATGGCATCCTGAAAATTTACATGCGGGTAAGTGGGTGTGCGAGGACATGTATATCCATGTTAGCAATAACGGCACCAAGGTATTAATATTCAGTATCCATATGGGAGCCCTGTAAGACACTGCCTGCATTTTAAAGAGCCTCCCAGCGCTAAGTCTTTTCTGAAGAGATAAACGGCAGAGGCTATAATACGAGTGCCCCTCTCGCCGCATTGCACGCTTGCTGAAGGAGCGTCTAACCTCGGGCGGCCGTGCCGTCCACCAGCCCACGCTGGCTGCTCTCGCCACCTCCCCATCCAGCTGCAGTCGTCTCAGCCCGGTGCGAGACCCCAGCTCAGACCTGCTCCTCCCTTTCAGATCCAAGGTGAGTATCACCCTCTGTCCAAGACCACTTCCATCCGTCCCTCATTTGTACCATCTTTTGCCAACTGGTGCCAGCTGGGGCGGAGGGGAGGAAGCCGTGGAGGCAGGAGCAAGCAGGCTGGGACGCAAAGCACTAACTCAGCAGTGGTGGAGCCTGAGAGGAGCCATTCACGCCAGAGACGGATCCTCCGGGCTCTGCTCTGGCCCCCGGCTGTCACAGGCCTCTGAAGATAAGCAGCCCTGTGACGGGAATCCAGATGCACATACAGATTTCTCAAATATCCTGTTTCACTGACCAGCTGGAAAAGTTTCTCTGCCTCCCCATACTCAGTGTAAACATTTGTTAGCTCTTTCAGAAAATACCTAGCTACCACGAGTAACCGGAGGTGCTACTGGCAAGCCAGCAGAGAAGAGTGAAGCAGGAGAACTGAGCAATTGCAAACCCAGTATTCCCAGCCCCCGACACATCCTCCTCCCCCAACACCTCCTTTTGGGGATCCTCATTTTTTGCAAGGCACAGACATGAGCTAAGGACCCCCAGGTCTACCCTTAAAATGAGATTTTGCCTATTGCCATAACAGCTGGCTAGTGCTGCTGCAATGAAGACAAGTGTTGGGTATTTTTGTCCCCCTATTATTATTATTTCTTTATTTTCTTTCCTCTTTTTCTTCTTTTCCTTGTGTCCCTCTCCACAAAAAGAGTCCCTCATTTCTCTGAAACAAATTGCCCACAGCTTGCTTTCCCATACATCACAGAGTGAGGACCAGGCCTTATCAACGTTGCTCTGCTTTTCCCATCTATTACCCGGTTTGTTTGCACTTTTATCCCATCGTCCTTGCACAAGGGAGAAAACATCCATCATCTGTACATCTGCCAGCTGTCACAGGGCTGTCAGTGCTGTGACAGCCAACATGACAAAACTGTTGTAACGCTGCACCAGCTCTGGGGCTCTGAGTTGAGATTAAACAGCATGGAAAAAAAAAAAAGTAGTAGATTTAGCTGTGGACAGTAAAAATAAAAAAATTAAGAACAGCACTTTGTGCAAAGAGAAGAAGAGGGGAGGGAGGAGAAAGTGGAAAACAGCAAATAATCAAGTGAGGGGACAGGAGTATGTGCTTTGTTTTCAAACGGGAGGTGTTGGAGAGCTGACACCACCGAGAGAAACTGTGATGTGAATTTGTTATCTGTCTCAGCTGAACATCACTGAAGCAAACAGGGTGCCACAGAGATTTACCCCCATGTCACCAGCAGCCATCAGATCTCCCAAAGGAGCGTGGCATCTCTCAGCAGTGGCACAACCTGACCCTTGGCAATGACCAGACACACACAGGCTGGGTCACAATATCTCCAGTTATGCCAGCTACAATAAAGGGTTTGGTTTCTTTTTCCTGTTGCTTCCTTTTCTCTCCAAAGCACTGCTGATAGAGCCACAAGCTGCTCTTTCACAGCCCTTTTCTTCCTTCAAAATCGTTCCTTACAGTTCACTTGCTGCTGGTCACTCCAGTGCACGCCCCTTCTCAAAAGCTCATAAAGCTAGACTGCAGAAAGGCTACAAACCAAACCCTAAAAGTCTTTTTTCAGCAACTCCCTTTCCTTTAAAGAATGAGTTATACTGATGCACAACCTGCAGTCCCAATACAGCTACATCCCAAATTTCATTACTGTTGTTCCGCCAAACCCTATTTTTAAACAAGCATTCTTGAAGGGGCAAGACGCGCCGAACACATTTACTTACTCAGTCATTCACTTGCTTGTACCTTGTTCTCCTGCCTGCACTTGTTCATAACCATCTAAAGTAATAACAGCTTTGCGCCTCTATCACCCATTCGGTCACTATTAGCTTAGAAACCAATTATAAATCCTCAGGAGAAAAATCACCATCCAATCCCCTGGTGGGTTTTGATGCTTAGGTTATTAAACATACCTTCCTCTGAAGCACCCAAACACTAGCAAGTGCCAGAGACGAGGTAGAAACATTGCCCTATTCTAAATAGGCAAAATGCCCGGCATCTGTTAAAACCAGGACTACAAATATCAGAAGTCAAGTAGACAGGCAGGCATTCAAAGTCGATTTGCTTTCAAAACTATAGGCCCTTCTGTTCAGATAATGTAAAAACAGAGCTTGAAAACCAGCCCTATGTCTAGTTACTGAGCCATCTATTCAGAATTCATATACAGTCTGGAGCTTTTAATCTGGGAGTGTGAACTTAATGCATAGAGATTTTAGACTGTACTCATCAGAAAGTTGCATTTTGCAACCAAAAGAGCATTAACTCAGGAAAGTATCTTTACAGGTTTCATTTCTTGAGGACTTTTAAGAGGAAAGGGTTGAACAGCTAGTTCAAGACGCAGGCCTCAACCCAGTCTTGATTTTTAGCCAACATACCAGAGTTACTGTTACTGCCTCCCAAATCCACAGCACGTAAATCAAACCCTGCTTTGGGAGCAGCACCCACATCCCCTCAGGAAGTTATTTGTCCAAAAATTAAGAACAGACTAGGACTTCTCAGAGGAAGGATACGGTAGAAATCTTTAAGATTACGGACATCCCAGAGGAGGTAAATGGGCAGTGATTGTTCACAGCTTCTCACAATGCAAAAGGTAGGGCATCAAACAAAAGCCAGCAAGGTAGCGAGTCTAAAAGAAGAAAAATAGAGGCATTTTTCCATCACACAACATGTTAAACAGTGGAAGTCATTCCCACATTATACTGTGCAAGTCATGAGCATACATATGTTCAACTCAATAAATTCACAGAGGAAAAATCCATCAAGGGCCATTAACAAATGTGTTCCCTTTGGCTCATAAGTTCCTACATAATGGATTGCTGGAAGTATATACCAAGAGAAATATTATACGCATATACTCTTATACTGTTCCCCTTCTGCCACAGTGGACCGCAGGTCTGAAACAAAGCAGCCATTTTTATATTATTCTTAAGATTTCTTATGTCCATTTTCTTTTCTTAAAATTGCCTAAAAACAAAAGCAATTCAATTTGGTCTAAAAATAATATTTTACTCAATTCACAAAAAATACTTAAATGTGTTCAGAGAATTTAAATATACTAAGATGCTGTTAAAAAAGAGAAAAAACAAAAGAGTAGTAGTTTATTAAGACTGCAAAATTAGGAATTAGGATTAGAACTTGTCCATCTGCATGTGTCAGAGTTATGATTAGGAAAGTATTCGTTTGATTTTTCTGCCTTAGCAAGATCTTCTAACCTACTTCTACTTTCTTATTTCCAGAGACACCCAAAGCGCATCAAGAAATCCACCTAGATCAAAGACCTTTTTTTTTTTCCCCTCAAAAAAATTACCAGATTTTATCATATCATGACTCAGTTTTGATTTAAGCTTTGGAAATCATGATTCTCTGCTCCTCAGAAAAGCCAGAGCCAAATAGCTTCCTTTATAAGGCCAGAAATGCCTAACAATGGGAGATAGACTGTTTGGTGGTGGATGGACAGATGAGTATGGTAGGTTGGCTTGGTTTCTCCCTACATTCCTAGATCTGGGGGTTCAAAACCAAGCCAGCTGCAAGCAGGTAGATCTGCAGATCTCAGCCTCCCGTTTGGTGGAAATTTTGTGCAACTGGCAAATCCTTCTCAGAAAAAAGCCCAGAAGAATTAGTGATGAAAAGCATTAACAAAAGTTACAGGCAAGAGAGAAGCAAAACTTGGCCAATACCTGTCCACTGTGCCCATGTGCTGCCAGTTCCTTGGCGTCTTGAGGACGAAACTCAGCCAGCTGTTATTTGCATTCAGATTAGAATTAGGGGTCTTTCCGCTAGGTTTCCACTGTTTTGAGACTACAACTAACTGAATTTAGCCAAAGTGGTGCCTGACATAGTGGCTCTGTAGGAAATAAGGATTGTTATGGTTAAGAAAGCACGGGAACGCTTGTGTGTGTTCCTTTCCCCAACTACTTTAGTGTTTCTGCTAAATAAAAATCCATTTTTATTCTTAAGGGAGCTGAGCAGAGAGATGTTGTTTTACGTCCCAGTTTTTGCCATTGATGATGTATGTCCCTTTTACAAACTTATCTCTGGGTTTTTGCTCAGTTTATAAGCTAGGAGCAATCTTTCTTTCCTAAAGCTTCCTTCTCTCACAGTCTGGAGGAACCTTGAGATTTCCTGCTGGTGATTTAAAGGGCTATAATACTCGCAGGCTAGATTTGTTTTAGTGTCCATAAAACTCAAAAATTTCATAAAACAATTGGTGAAAATAAAATTACCAAAAAATGATGTACTGCCAGCAGACTGTATAATAGTTACGGGGGAAATGGAGAATATGATTCACTGGGGTATAAAAATGACAACGTATTTATTGCAGCGCAGTGACAAGAAACTAATTTGTCCCTTTTACTTTTCAGACAGGGCTAGAATTCCGATTTTTCTCTTTTGCCTCCACTGTGACAAGGTAGCAAAATGCACGCTACAACCATTCGGCTGGAGGGGTAGCTGTGCCTGCACTGCAAGTTACTGTATCGTTGCAAGAAGAGATAGCAATAATATTTGCCACTCTGTAGAGTGTAAATGCTGTAGAAATAATAACTCCAAACAAACAGCATTGACTAAAGTCAGAAGGCATTCAAATATTACTCTAGAAGTCAAAGTAGTTTATTTGGGTAGCCGAAAGAGAGTTCGGTTTATTCTCCTAAGGCCATTTTCTTTTCTTCTTGGAGTCAAACCCTATACTTCCATGCCTCGGATGTTTTCCTTCTTTGGCTTCTCCAGAAGCTCTCAGGAAGACAAAACAGCCTTCAAAGACATCAAATATCCAGAATACAGAGACAAGTGGTCAGTGAGGGATCTAGCTTGATGAGACATGGCTTTCACTAACCTCCAAGCGGGAAACACTCAGCACAGTCCCACCCTCCAGCCTTCGGGCAAGCTGGCCCTCTGTTCTGGCTGCACTCTAGGCAGGAGGAGCTGGAAAACAAAGTTAAATGCAGACTGAAAATTAGATCTGGGAATTGGGTGTGTATTTTTTGAGGAACACATTCACTGAAAGGGGTTATGATGTGGCTGAAACTATTGCAACTATAAAGCAACAAAAAGACCCATTTTGACATTTCCAAATAAAATGTTTTGATTTTTTTTGGAACAGATACACAATAAAATTCAAATACTATTAAAAAAACTCAACAGTGGAGAGTGGTGGTCTTTGGCACAATGAAATCGACTGTATAGGGCACACCAAGTTCAAATTCCTCCTTTGGGAGTATTTTTGGGTGCCTCTCTTGTTCAAACTGTGCTATCAATTGTAAATAAATTCAATAGCGCGGGGACTGGAAAAAACAGACAAGTGCCTTCATACATCAGACTGCACAGAAAGGTTCTCCATGGTCCACAATGAGTGTTATTTATGTCTAAATAACTGCTTCCTACTGAACAGATAGGTAAATGCAATAGTTCTGTTTTGTGTCCCTTGACACACTGGGTCCATGTCATAAAAGGCTTCCCCAGCAGCCTCTGCTCTGGAAAGCCCCAGAACAGAACACGATTGATTCCAGGATTGTATAAACTGGGTTTTATGAAGCACGTGAAGTGGCTAAACAGATTGCCCAGGTCATTGTCCTAAAAAGCAACCATAAAAGTGTTCTAAATTCTCTGTGTTTTGGGGCTAGAATGAAAAGCTTACTTTTTTCCAGCTTATACAGGTCTCTGAAGTTAATAAGTTTCTGCAGATTATAAAACCTCAGAGCTGGATTTCAGCACAATTTCAATTTGTTGTTTCATCCTGTGGTATTAAATATATTTATTTTTATGACCCCCCCCCCCCTTACTCTCCTGAGTCCCCAGAAATATAGGAGATATGCTGCTGTTTGGTCATAGCCCACAATACTATAACTCCTTCTGGACCCCACCAAAGTCTCCTAAGAGTTCCTGCATAATGTAAGAGGCAGTGGACCAGCTATATGTGGCTGACTTACAGGATGATGTTATGGGGATAACTCTAAATGTGTGATCATAACAAAGAACCATAATTGTCCTACAACAGTACTGCAATTGGAAAAAGTCCTGCACACCAGCCTATATACACATTATTCTTAAAGTTTAAGCAGAACTGAATGCTTTTTAATATTATTCCATTTCTCCATTTACAAAGTTTGAGGACAGCAAAGGATGCGGAGGGAGTGCTGTTTCTGGGATCAGAGCTCACTGCTGTATCCACTCACCTTAACCTTTAAGACACGTGGGTTTGGCTCAGCTCAGTAATTTGAATGTTGCCATTGGCAGTACAGCGTTATAACAAACTCCACTGAGGTCAGTCGAATTGCATTGTAAAGACAGACAGATCAATCATATCGGCTTGAGAAAATACATTCTGGGATGCAAGGGTTTTTGACTTACACCAAGAACCTAGTGGTTGACATTACAGACCAGCTTCTACCTCTCTGCCTGGTCAGTGTCAGTGGTTAAAGCCTACACACACGCTTTCCTTCTCAGGATTTCTTCTCAAGTGAGAGATGCCAGATTTTCCTGTTAGAAAACTGCTTAGCAACATATATAATCAGTTATTGTCCTCGAGATTTTATTCATTCATCTGCTAATTTTGATCATACTTTGCACAACAGTCATACGGGAGAGAAACTTAATTCCGGTTCCTTCATTGGCTGTAACCTGATCAGAGAACAATTCACATTTGACATAGGTTGCTAATGCCAAAAGTAATTTATAAACTGAGGGGAAGAGGCCACCAGTACTAATGGAACTATACAAACTTTGTGCATTACCTGCCACACACATTGCTAACTTACACCTGACCTGAAATCTGGGTAGGAAAAGAATCATATTTTTAGATCAATTAGTTTAGCTACAATACACCTAAGCCAAGAGTCAAGGTGCAAATGTGTCCAGGCAAAGCTAACATCCTCTCAGACACTGCACAAACGCTCCACAGAAATCACTACAAACATCTCTTCTCCGTCTTTAATAAACCAAACTTGTAGCACTTCTAGATTTTCAATACTATTGAGGCAATATCCTTATGCACCTAACAGAGACATGTGAACAGTTTTGGGACTACTCCTAAGAAAAGGAGAGATCTGTGCATAAATTGTTTTGCTTTTTCCCCAAAAGATGTTGAGGTGGTTCTGATTTTGGATTGAGATGTTTATTATTTTTTACAGGTGCTAAATTACAGCTGTACCACAATAAATCTCCTTGTACAGGAGCATTAAGCATTCAAGCAATAAACATTTTCCTCAGACAAAATCTGAATCTCAGCCATTTCAAAGGTAAATTCACTATTTTTAACCACTAAAAATAATTGGTCCTAAAATTGGTGCCTGTACTAGCAGTGCATGTAATTCACTCTCCAGCACTGTCTAAACTAAAGTATAAAGACATTTTCACAAATCTCAGCAAACTCAGGAGAGCTGGATTTGGCTTTAAACCTGCAGTTAAAGCAATAAGCAACAAGGGGCCACTGGGACCTTTCTCAGAGGAGGTGGTTTTGGTCACCGCTGTTTCATTCGATGAGTTCAATGCACGCGTTACCTGCTCAGCCCACTCGCGATTCTGTCCGTCCCCTTGCCATTTCAGGCAAACACGTTTTGTGGCATTTAGAGGACAGAAAACTTTAAAAAGGCCTCTTCCAAACTCTATTCCAAGACGAAGGCTGGTGGAGAGTCACAAGTTATCAAACCAGTATACCAGGCAGACACATACTGTTCCTACACTTAACAGAGGAGCTGCTAATTAATAACATAACAAGGAAAAGGAGTTACATTGCCAAAAATCACAAGCAAACCCTGACACAGCGACAAAAAAGCAACCTGCTGGCCACATTCTCATAATGAGAACTATGCAGGCATGTCCACGAATATCAGTCTTAGGAGAGAGCCCTTTTTGCTCTGAGGAGAAGTCAATGATCGAAGGACTTGAACACATCATATTGTCCTTTGCTAGCTACATTCATTCGGCTGGGCAATACCACGTGAGAGCAGACACACAACACGGTAACACACAAAGAATGTGCACTGCTTACGAACCAGCCACAGCAGCTGAAGCTTCCTTATGGTCATAAAAGTACAGGGAAAGGAGAGTGGAAGAGCAGGGGGTGATCAATAGTTTGTGAACTCACCAATGTGATCAGAATACCTCAGGTCTACAGCTAGTTTTTTTTTTGGGGGGGGGGGCGGGTAACATTTCTCTACACAGATTTTTAGAGAAATATTTTTCTACTGCAATGGGATTTGGGATCTGTCCTCACAATCCAAAGCAATCAAGTTACCCCAGCTATGCCTTTTTCTGGTTGGGAAGTGAGCCATGCTGTCTGAACACATGCATGCAGGTAGCTCACCTCAACTGCAAAGTAAATAACCGAGCGCATCCATCCCCATACAGTCACTGAGGCTCATCTGACAGGGAGCAATCACCAGCCCTGGTAATTTGATAGCTTTAACTGATGTGACCAGACAAACAGGTTCAGGCAGTTCCACCCAGGTAAAGTACCTATTTCTTATCTCCTATCTAGTACACACTCTTCACAGTGCTATTTCAAAGAACTGACACAGAAACTACAAGCAGTATTTTGCAAGTAGATGGTGTCTATACTATCTGCAGAGGGTTGTGATGGTGTTCGCCACACTTGGCTGCCCTCTGTTCCTCCTCCCTTTCCCCACCAAGAAGTTTCCTTTTTCAAATGTCATTGTATTTGCACCATTAATGTCACTGTCTGAATTCCTCAAACTGGTTACAATAGCCCCTAGATCATGGATTTATTATCCAAATGCCAAGAGTCTCATTATCACTAATGAACTTTGGGAAGAAGGAGAACTCATACATGATGGTCTGGCTTATTTACTCAGCAGGCATCTTTTAACTACTGAAAAATGTTATCTTGTTAAATCATGTAGCCCACAGACATGTATCTGCCTACAATCTGGTAACCCTTCCTGAAGAAAGATGTGGCGACCCTTCCTTAATGCAACTGATGACCTCTAAACATCGAATTGGATCCATTTTCTTATGCTTTGTCCAAAATTGCTTTAATGACCAGAAATTTCTGTTATCTCAGTCTAAAGAAAGGAAATTTGTGATTTTTTTAGGCTGGAGATGAACTTGCTAAAAAACTAGAGATACTTGCATGTGGACTTTAAGATGAGCAAGCTGACTATCCTCCCATCAGCTACTTTTGCTCGAAAAAGAAACAATATGTTTTGATGAGCTAATAATTTATCACAGGCAAACTACTTCATTAATTCAACCTCTTTCCAGCAAGAAGTTTCTCTATTCTACAGACTGTGATTCTACAACATATGAAGAAACTTTGTGATTAAACATGTTAGCAACATGCTGGTTGCATCACGTAACAAACATTGATTTTGGTCAAAAAACTGAACTTAATACTTCTATTCACACAGGCAAGCTATTAACTTGGGATCTGGAACATTGGTGCACATAGCTTTAAACTTCATAAAAAAGAAAGCTTTCATATCAGCAGGATTTTACAGTCCAAATTTTCATGGGAAGTACTTGACAAAAAGGCGTGAACACAGCTGAAACAAATTCACGTAAGGTGTTATCCACTTCCTTCAAATTGTACCCTTGTTTAAGAGTTCTGCTGGGCTAAGAACCAAGAAAATAGTCACAGAAGTACTTGTTATTCACTCTTAAATTTTGTTTTAGTACTTCTGTTCCATCCACGCATAGGCTGAGGTTTCTAACAGATCTGTAACAATAGAGCTAGTGTCCATTGCTAAGCTCTCATGTTCCACTTACGTGGTCAAACACGGCCAGCTGCTGTCAAACAAACATCTCAAAGGTAGTGTGAAGTATCCCATTTCAACAGTACCTTGTAGATTAAGCCTATGACTCTTTAGAAATCAAAAAATGTTTTCAACGTACAGTTTTGAAGGCAGGACTCAAATAGACAGACCGTTCATGTTTCTGACATAGTCCAACAGCGAAGGTGATAGTCACAGGCTAAAAAGCAGGAGAACAGACACTACGGCTTTCTCACTGAGTAAAGAGGACACCACCATCAAGTGACTTTTCTGTGACCTTTTACTTCACCAGCATATATACTCCAGAGGCTACTCTGCCACCCAGACAATCAGAGCTAGTTTAAGTGTAATGTGTTGGCTTGGCTCCCTCTCTCCCCCCCTAAAAAACTTTTTTTGATGGCATTTTCATGTCTTTTTTTTTTTAAACAGCCGGAGTCAAGACTTTTCAGATAACAATAGTCATTTCCCCTCCCTTTTTTGACCAGCTGCCTTAGGAACTGGGATACTAATAAATAACCACCTTCATCTAAACCACTCGTGTCACATCACCACTTGTCCATTCTGGATTCTAATTGCAGGAGTTCCTACAGCCACTTCCACATTTTCAGAGTGGAAATAAATTCACCATGAAAAGCTGCTTCCACAGTCCAGGGTTCTGCTATTTCAGCTTGCACTGGATTTGCTGCAAGTGGAGCAACACAAAAGGAGGAGAGCAGAGTGTCAATACTGCTGCTGCAGCTGATAGCACCTGCTGGTCACTTCATTACTTAGACCTGAGTATCCAAATAACAACAAATACAAATTAACATCTCCAGATAGATAGATTTAGATATATAGGCATGTATCATGAGTTTAACCTCTTCCCCCAAAGCACAAGTAGCTCAAAAAAACCTTAAAGCTTTTTTTTTTTAACCTAAGTTTTTATTTGCCTTCCAGTTCCTGAGTCTTTGCAGTGGAGCCAGATCACGTTTTAAAGCTATTCTCACAAACCACAATTACTAGAAACACTTTAAAACAAAAGCCAAGATTCTCATGCAGTCATTTGCCTCCAGGAGCTGAGGCTATAAACACAAGACCAAATATCTCAAGACTCGGTAAAAGCACAGAGCAGGCAACACTGTCTCCAGTCCAAAGCATTAGAAGGTATTAAAAGCTCTGGTCATTAGAGGATATAAGCCAAATACTAAAGGATTGGTGACTAGAGATCCTATTACACAAATTGATTTGCACAGCTCTAATTTTACAGATAAAGCTCAAAAAATAAATATGCCATGTAAAAGGTTATTGACCAGTTCACCGAGGGAAAGTAATCCTCCCACTGATGGATGAAGGTGTAAGCAGCGCAAGAGCCTCGTGCCAACTCCAAACAGCTCCAGTAGCTCAGCTTGGCTTTGGAGTCACAAGATCCAGGCAGATCCCTTGCCCGATGTTAATGGCCACCTTCAGCAGATCTGCCTATTTTTCCTGTAACTACTGAACTTCTGGAAGACAAAAAGAGAGGGAGAAGGGGGGAGGGAAGGGAGGAGAGAGGGAGATTTAGGGCAACGCGGGTATCTGAGAGGGGTTTAAAAGCTTCAAGTTAAATACAGTGGGAGTTGGCACACTCAGGTTTTATTGTCAATTTTACATTCACATAAAATTTTACAGCTGCAGATGACCCCGCATGCTTCCGTGTGCCTCGCTACAACTCGCTCTCCGGCATGTTCGCAGTGACCTACCAGCTGCCCTCGTTCTGCTCATTCATCTCCTTGCCTCTCCCCATAATTGATTATTTATCTAATGCAAGACTGAAATTAAATTCTCATGCCAGTTTACTGTAAGAGGAGAAAAGGGGTTGGTGGGGACTGGAACACATCAAATAAAGGATGGATTTCCTGTGCTATCGGCCTAATCAGTCATTTCAGGGTTCAGAGACAACAGCCCTGATGCATTGCTTAGCGACTGGGGGCAGGCCAGTGGGGGTGGCTCCAGGTGTCAGCGATGACGCCAAGCGCAGAGGGCCAGCCTAGCTCAGAGCACCTTGGGATGGCCTCCTGTGGCATCTGATGGGCCCTTCGAAGTCTGAGAAAGAGTCACGAGAAAGCTGAGTTTTCTGAGGTGCTGGAGGCTACGGCGCCCACTCAAGTCCTGTTCTCTAGCAGCAACTCCACGTTAAGGGAGAAAGCCAAGAAGAGAGGTTTCATAAGGGAAGTGAGGGCAGAGCGCTAGAGGAGTGGGCATTCACAGAAACAATCAAAAGAAAACTAACCAAACTATTTTTTGTTGTTGTTGTTTAAATAGTCAGGTCAAGCAAAGCATTTTGCTAATTGATATTGCTTTCTCTTAATCGTTTCAATCAAAAATCCTTCCAATAAATTCAGGAATAAAAAGCAAAGTTTCATCTTGATGTTTTCAGAACAAAACATTTTCAGGCAAAATGAGAAAATATTTTGAAGTTTACTTTAGATGGTTCCGGTTTAAAATGGTTCAAAAAAAAAAAAAAAGTGCCCTGCTCCTCAGTTTGCTGCGAATGTTGATTTCTGGCCAATCCAAAATTCTTTAACACCCAAAACTGCCAGTAAGCTAAAAAATTAATGAGCACTTATTCACACAGTTTTCACCTCTTCTCTGCTATCTAGTGCAGTGCACTGGTGAAGGGGAGAGCTCTCCTTGAAGCACGTCCTCCAGTACACCCAAGGGAGAAACCTTGACGAATGAAGGGAAGCGGGTGAGAGAGGATGAAGAGAGCACGGAGGAGGACATCTGAGGCACGGCCAGCCCCAAGACCACATCCCTCTGCCACTGCTGAGGGCTCAGCGACACGGCAGGCTGTGGAGGTGGCAGACCAGCTCTTTCCCAGGAGCGCTACAGGTCTTCAACATGTATTATGGAGAAACACATAGCATACAGAGGCTTTTCTCAGTGCTATGCTCCTTTCGTCTCATCTCTTTCTGTATTTAAGCAGTATACTGCTTTAATTTGTCTAGTAAAGATACAGCAACAAAACGAGCAGGTAATAAATGCTATAGGAACATCTCTCATCACAAATACAGGGTAAAGTCTTCTTATCTTAGTATATCAAAGGTTTGTCCACAAAGTCTAGCATCTTGTCTCTGCCCTCTCAAAAGACTAGCAACTTTTTCTCCACGTGAACCCAAACGTGCAGAGCTGTACAGAGGTCCCTTCCTGACCTTAAGCTGGAGTTTCACACACAGAAATGTGTCACTTAATAATTTGAACACCTGTTAGTTTTACAAACTTTAACATGAAAGAGTGTCTTGAGGGCAACCAGCACTTAAGCAAAGATGTTTGAGTTTACAGTGGAATTAATCTAAAGTTGTAACTTCAGCATCCTTGGTTCAAAAGGAGAAAGGGAGGCTGCAGACAAATAATTCCTCCCAAAACATCGTTAAGCTAAATTAGAGATGGAAAAGATTGAGTCATGTTGTTAACTGACTAGCTGCTGTATCCAACAGGGAGAAGGAGAGACATCACTTGTGTAGTGGCTGCCGCAGGCAGGCAAATTTGTCCACGTAACTGAGATGGGGGCTAACGATTCAAACCGACTAATTATGGAAGTTTGGGAAATAAGCTAATACCTCCAGTACACCAGTTTTGCTATTCTGGCTAGTTGTGCTGAGAATTGGAGCAGAGTGAAGTCATTGTCTAGTAAAACCTTAATTGGCTTTTTTTTTTTTTTTAATGCTGATGGTATACTCAGTAGAATTAATCACATCCTGATTAATGATTGACTTCAAAGCAATACAAATACTTCACTAGAGGACCTCCAAAAGCTCTGCCACCATTAATGGATTTTACATGATTCTCAACTCCATTTCACAAAGGGCAAAGACAAGTTAGGGAAGACGCTACCACTGTAGCACAGCACAAGCTGAGAGGAAAATATAAGCACCTCGACTGCCAGACCTGTGCTGCACAACAGAATTTCTACAGCTCAGCTAAGGGGCAGTGGGAATAAAAAGCCAAACATCCATCTCGGGTTACCCCCTGTATATACTCAAAGCGCTAAAAATAAATCTGCAAAATAAAAGCTCCCGCCTGGCGCACCAAAACACAATGGGCATCAAATTGCATTAGAATGTTTATATTGAGGAAAATTGCATCCTGCAAACTTAAATTATCTCTCTCCTCCCTCTCCCCTCCCACCTGCCACGGCCCATTTCCTATTATATTTTTCTAACAAACCAATAGATGCTTGAAATCACGGAAAGCCATAAAGAATTGGAATCAAATTAAGTCTACATTCTAACTGCATTAGGTGCTGTCAAGCATAGTTTACTCACTTTTCACAGTTCTATCTAGAGGCTAAACAATTTTGTACCCTTTCTCTACTAATCAAAACTGATTACTCTGATAATGGACCCCTGACGCTGAACACTTTATGAAGGTAAATTATGCCATATCGAACAGGAAGGGGAATGGAAAAATCACCCAGAGATAAATAGGTCTAAAGATGCATATATTGATCTCACACTCATTCTTTCTCTCTCTTTCAATGTCTGCAATGGCTAAAGGTTCAATCGATACTTTCAGTGCTGTAATGCCATCTTTTATAATACCATCATAATTGGCCGTTACCACAGTTTGCCCTCTCATTGGCTTGTGCTGGGGGCCTTTTAGAGCTGAGGTCTTTTGTTTCTCCCCTTCTCAGGTCACATAACTGAAGGGGCAGGTTAAACGTGGCCCTGGCACTCTAAATATCAGGCCTTCCCTGTGTACCTGGGCAAGGAGAGAACCAAGATGCCCACCACGGGCTGAAAGTGCTGGGAAATTCAGCCAACAAGCGTATTCCGATTCACCTCCCAAGAAACATTCAAGTACCAGCAGATCTTCAGGTCGAGCGTATTGATTTTTGATTGCAAGAGACAGTACAGCTCTATTGTTCTGAGGCTTTAAAACTCTTCCCATCCCCAAAAGAAAGGATGGCTTCTGTTTACAAGACCTTTAGCAGTCAATGGAATAGACTGCGCAAGGCAACAAAATCCCACTTAGGTGTCCCCCAGGATGAATTTCAAGAATTCTGGATTATTCTGTCAAATGACAAGAAAAAAAACAAAACAAAACAAAAATGTTTCCCTCCCCCATCCTCATCAAATCCTGTCTTAGATTCCCAGCCTGGTGCTTCAGTGGTCTTCCCTAGTGCAGATTTGGGGTCTGGAGGGATCAGGGTGTTCCTGGGAATATGGTGCACACCTCCAGAAAAGAGGAGAGGCAGAAAAAGGGGACAGGCCAGTGAGGAGCTCTGTGAAAAATTATATTAGCTCTCTGATTAAATTGCAGCAGAGGCTTAATGTTGGGTTTTGATTGTATTATTGTATTGGTTTCCAAACATCCTCCAAAGCATCTGCATGAGTGTCCTCAGTGCAAGCAGAAAGTTCATGTTATCCTTCTAGGTACCTGTGTCAGGCAGGATACAGCACGTAGCTGCTCTCCACCGTCAGGTCATGGAGAGATCACTCAGCTCTTGCTTCAGTATAGAAACAGTGAATGTTTGCATCCAGATGAGAGGACTCTGACTGTGCAGCTTCATGAGAAAAATTCACTGATAACTGAATATTGATCAAAATTGCTTTGCATACGACCCAAAAGTTGGCATTTACATTAAAAAATACAGCATCGGATCCTAAATGAGCACCATCTTACATCTTTCATATCCTGCGTGTGTGCATGTGGCTACTCAGGGACAGATTCTGGAGCAAACAAGTCAAGTAATTTTCCAGAGGCCAAGACACCAAGACCTGCCTCGGTTTTGTCGGGAAGTCATGTGCAGTCCAGCATGGAGTTGGGAGGTACCCATGTCCGTACCAGGGGTCCCCACAAATCTACATGCATGCAGAGCAAAAGTAAGATCCTCTTGAACAATCTCTCTTCCATCCCTCCTATCATAAATACTGCAAATCTGTTTTCTTATAGATTACAACCAAAACACTGTTCTACAGAAATCCTTCTGTCTTCAGTCCAGGCCCAGTATCTTCCCTCTCGTACAATTTTTAGCTATGAAAAGGAGATACTTGCTGCTTTCTCACAGAAACCGTGAGCAGCCTGAGTGATAACACATCAGCTGCTGTTTCTATCCACTGCCCTCTATGGGACAGAGTATGAAGTGTGTGATTGTGTTTGCAAAGGCCTCACCTTACTAAAGAAGGCTCTGTTTTAACAGTGGAAAGCCCCTGCTATTAGAACAGTCCCAAAAACTCATAAAGCCATAAAGAGCAATATAAACATTAAATTCTCTATAATCATAGGTTAGGGCATGAGATCAGCTTGTGCAGTTTGAGAAACCTCCTCTAAAGGATCAATTGGCAAAAAAGTAGCAGCGAGAGCAACCCCCCTCTCCCCCTCCCTCCAAAAAACCCAGCATACAGCCCTCCGCACAGCTGCATAAAAGCATGTGCTACATGGAATAAGCTAAAGTGACCCTTGATAAAATTCATTTGCGGCATCTGTAAATATTGCATGTTTAACTTCCACCTGTGAAATAACACAAGCTAGACAATAAGCACTTGAGGGTTGTTTTTTTTTTTTAAATCAGCTTGGTTTTAGATATCTAGATATTTCTCAAAACAGGGAGGAGATTTGTTGCATCAAATATGAGCTCTACAGAAGATAGAAGCTGTTCTTTGCTAAATGGTTGTGGCTAGGGAAATTTAACCAACTTATTGATATGGTGATTTAGACTACTTGCTGCAGGTGTGCAGCATTCAGCGACATCACAGATGACTTGTGTGAAAGAGGAATATAAACACTCAATTAACAAAAGTGCAGTAGAGCCCGGTATCAGACTATAACTTCTCTTTTGACACATTCAAATTTCTCACCTATGCATCACTTCATGTAGTAGGAGCTACTGCCCCTTCCTCAACTCTCATAAAACATTCAGTCCTCTCCCCCTCGTTAACCTCCAAGAGGCCAAAATACTTTGCAGTCCACCAAAACAGGATATCTGGTTCCAAACTAGACCACAGGAAGCAGAGAAAGGATGCCCTCTCAGAGACTGGCAACACTATCCTGGGAACTTTTAGATGAAGAGAAAAAAGCAAGCAAGACAATTAGGAGGCAGGTAAGCGCATACAAACAAGATACATCAGTAGTCTGTTTCCCACCTATCATCACAGCTGGCCCAGACAAGGAGAACCATAAGATTTCCTAACAAAACCACTGTGCCCTAAGGAGTAACTGCTTTACTGTGATCTCCACCATGCTTGACTGAAGGAAGACTAGTTATAAAGCTACCTCCACTGTCTCAATTAAGACAAGAATTTCTGCCCTGAATAATGTAGAATTACCTTTGGGTCTAGGAACAGAAAATGGCTGTTTAATCCAGTTTAATTCATTAAACTAACTCTTATGGAAAGTGGGAAATTTTAGTTATCGAGGATGAGTGCAACAGTTTGGATCAAGATTTGAGAAGTCTTCAGAGCTTACAACTCTTTAGGTCTCATCAGAAGATAGCTTGCTTTCAAAACAAGTAGCTTGTTGAGGAATATTTAGAAATCAAAACATGAATAAAAGTGGCATTCACAGATCAAAACGAGCTTAAATAAAACAACAGTACCCACCCAAGCACTGTCAGTCAGCACAGGGCTGACACCTCCACAGACATCCGCATATAAACGCACACATGCTGGTGATCCTGGACTGCCTGGCTTCTTGCAGAAGCTCAACAAGATAAATGTTCTCCTCTCAAAGATGAGATACCTATCCCACAAATCACTGCTCTCTTCCCCCTGCACCTTCCCTTCCCTCTATCCCTGTTCCATTACTCATCCACTGGAAGAAAATGCAAAGAGTAATAATAATTAGACAAGAACAAATAGCCAGACGGTGATATGGATGGCGCGTTCCAGTAAATAAAGGGCCGTTACCATACCAACAGGCGGGCAGAGTGCTGATCTAACAGAGCTCAGAGGCGCTCCGGCAGTGGCATATCATCCGTTATCCAACAACTTGGTCTGGCCTCTCCAAGGCACGAGGCGCTGCCCAGGTCCTTGTGCCCCATCGGTTTAAGTCAGGAGGAACTACTGTTCCTTATTAGGGAGTGCTCTGAAAGTCTCTGTGTTAGCAGCAAATGAGGCAGAGGTTCAGCTTTGCTTTGGGAGGGAGGACAGGAACAGAATAAGCAGGTTGAGCTGCTCCTAAGTCATTCATGATGAAAAACACCAAAGGCTTGTTAAACAGAAGACCAACACAGTGAGAGCTGGCTATGGCTCAGGCAGAGGATGAGGCTACACAGCAGGAGTGCTGAGCTTTACCATGAAAAGGGACAGCACTTTTCATTTAACCGCTTGTCCTTTCTCAAGGGCTTGAGAGGGCTTCACTGGGACAAACATGTCTGGAGCACAGTTATGGCCTAGGATCACAGGAAGCGATAAGGATCTATAAACAAGAACCTTCAGTAGAAACAAAACCCTCAGAGAGATCAGTTAGGATGTTGCATCATGGGGAGGAAACGAACTTCAGATCTGAAGGGCACCTGCAGCATCCACACTCCCACCTATGCTTCTCGGTACCTACCTACAAACTGGGAAATGGGAATCTTTAGTATAAAAAGCCAAAAGTTACAAGGACATCGATGAACCAAAAGGCAGAAAGCAAGAGAGGGATCAATGGCCTCGGTCCTTGCGACCGCAGGAAATCTGTGCATCTACTCAGGCTTCCAGTGACAGGTCCAGCAAGGTGATCCTGCTGAAAAACTAAAATGAATAGGTATGTCATGGGACATACATAGAAGAGATCAGTTAAAGCTGACTGGGAAACCTCTGAGGCCTTATTATAACTTTCTAAACACAGGTTTTTTTGATGTAATAGTGCTTACAGTAACAATGCAGCTGCACAAAGATTTGGATTCTTTAAAGGAAAGGAACCCCCCCCACCACCTTTGATTTAAGAGTAGACATAAACTCTCTCTGTGATCCTCCCAGCAAAGTTAACAACAAATCAAGTTCAGACATTTTCAGAAAAAGCCTATTGCAGATGCTCTTTGAAGGTCGGCAGCAGGCTACCTCCCCCCATGTGTGCTGCTGTAGGGTGATCATGGTGGCTGGTCAAGCCCCTTCATAATTTTTCCTGTCTGCCCTAGCATCTCAGATCTTGACTTCCTAAGAAGTAAGAGCATAAAGCCCAAAGGGCCTTAAATAGGGCCTGCAAAAAATACTGGCGTGCTCAGTAGCTGCATGTTCAAGATCATGAGTATTCTAAAAACCTTGACCATTGCTCCTAGTTTAGGTAGGGGAACATGGAAGAAACAATGGGCCTGGGATCCCCATCAAAAGAGGCACAATTTTCCCTCTCTGAAGTGTGCTTATCTCTGGGAATTGATCATAAAATAAGCTCCACCCTTGATTTACCAGTAAAAGAAACAGAAACTTGTTTATCTTTACTCCACCTCTCCACTCTACAATATCTCCTCACAAGAAAGGCCACAATCCACCCAGGTTACTCACTCAAGCTGTGTTTACTAGCTGCTTTGCCTTGCTAGAGCACTGCACATCAGGAGACATACGGCAATTAATCTGCCCTGTAATTTGCAGTGGATTTAATGGCTTAGTTATCCGAGATGGAGAGTAATTTTTTTTTCATTTCATTACTTTAAATGTACAGTAAACTTTCAAGACACGAAACTGGAATTCATCGGTCATAGATGAAAGGAAATGGATATTCCTTTCAGTGGAAGAGCTATAAAAGCCTGGCAAAACGCCGGGCAGCACTGAGGCACATGGATAGAGAGAAAGCAAAGGCTGTGGTAAAGGATGCAGAGGGGCAGAGAGGATGTGAGAGCATGTGAGGATGGTGAGGGGCAGGATGCTGGCAGATCCCAGCAACCACAGCTCTCCATTGACCAACACCATGCTTTGGGCACATATTTGCCCCGACAAACCTCACAGCCCCACAATACATGTAATGACAAGTATAATCTTTACAATATGCTGCCCTACACTTGCCCAAGACACATCTCAAGTCTCTTGGTCCCTGCAGCAGTCCTGTGAGTTTGGGTGTGAGAGGCAGAAGACCGAAAGAGAGACCGGCCCAGAGAGGAGGAGACAGAAGGGGTCCAGTGGGGTGGGAGAAGGTGGGATGGAGGTGCCTGGGGACACAGGCACAGTGGGAGATGGCAGGTCTCTATGGCCTGGCAGTGAGAAAGAACAACCTAGATCGAGTGCAGCCTCAGCTCACCTCCACAAATTGAACCCGCCACAACTCGGGGACAGTCTTCAACATGATTAGTTCAGCTCTGGTTTCCCCTCATGTTTCCAAGGGATTGAAGCAGCTTTCAGTTCCCAGGCACTGGATGGTCCCAGAGCCATCCAGGTCTAATCCTCTGCCTCCGGGATCCACAGGGTACCCAGACAGTCTGGAAAAGGGAGTTTATAGCCTCACTGGACAAAAGTACAGAGCAACCATCTCAGTTAGAGGCAGGGATGCCAACAGGAATTGCGGAAGAACACTTTGAGCAAAGTGAGGCTGTTGTCACGTAAATACATTTTGATAGTAGTTGAGGATGCAGTGGGGGTGAGGTATCCCTCCTTTTGCCACTAGTACCTTCAACTCTGGAAGAGCTAATAGCAAAAGAAAAACCTCTGAAATGCTGGACATCAATTCTTCTGTTATGTGAACTGGACAGGGAAATGAGGAGATTCAAACTTAAATACCTTTTAAATTATGGCAAAAATATTTCATGAGCAAACAGCTGCTTCATCTCACACTTTGCAAGAATAATCAATTTTTCTCCCAAAGTTTTTATAATAGATTTTATTATGAAGCTTAGTGATCACATATTGATTTAAATTAATCTGTCTTTGCTCTTTGATCTGTCCTCGCTGCGTGTAAAATAGTCAATGTCCCAGGTGAAATCTGCAATACATTTCCAATGGTAATCCTATCCATCACTATAAACACTATCTTCTAGTTTTAGGGTCTTCAAACATCAATTTAAGGTACAGTCGTTTCTAGTATCATATAGAAATCTGATGAAGACAGCAATTACTTTAACCTCTCTTCTCTATAGCTAAATTACATAAATTCCCTTCTTCTTTGTCAGCTTCCTTTTGAGTCTCTCCTCTTCCCCCCACAGAACCTTCTCAGGAGGACCTGAGACAGTTCTTGTGCTAAAATTATTGATGGTACACAAGCTTTTCTGATACCACTTCATCAATACAACAGGGATCTCATGCATACCTTAAGTACTTGTTTCATCTTCTTTTCCTTCTTTATTCCACAAGAGAGTTGGGCAAAAGCTCCAGGAAAGACAGGCTGCTGGAGCCAGTGGAAGCTGTCTCTAACAAAGACCAACCGAAGGGTGAGTTTTTTCTTTCTGAGCCAGAAGACCAACAAGTCTCATGCAAATCTGCTTTGCCCAGTATTCAGAATCTTAACCACCACAGTAAAGGCAGATAAAATAAAATTCATAAAGACAACAACTTGTGTGAACACCTAATGGTATAAGTGCTAGGATAACAATACAACAGCTCAATAAAATAGCCTAAAGAGAACTTCTCTGCTATTGCTGGCTAGTTCTAGGAAGCTCCTGTTCCTCAATGCATTAAGAACTGGAATAAAAGGGCATTTTAGCAGTGAAGAGGTCAGGCAGATCATTTAGTTCCTGCCTTACACAGTAACTTCTAAAGTATGTGAAATGGCAAAGATTTTACTAGATGACATGAATCTTAAACATAAAAAGTTATTCTAATTTGCTACTTTTTCTACAGTACAAAAGGAACCTATCCAGGAACTATTCACTTAAAATCCACATACCTGCCTGGAACTAGCTTGACTTGTGTGTCTAACCATTTCAGTCACTTGATTTGTATCCTGCATCTCTCTCCCCATGCTGTTTCTACTGCAAGTTGAAGCAAAAGTTTTCCCCTTAGCAATTTCTCCTTTCCTCCACATTCTGGAGAGAGTTCAGTACCAACTCACTTTAGATGCTACTGGAATCCAAGCTATTACTGAAATACAAGCAGTGAATGAACTTAATGCTGTAGCTGACCCTGCTTTCAGCAGGGGTGTTGGACTAGATGATCTCCAAAGGTCTCATCCAACCTCAACCCTTCTGTGATGCTGTGACTGAGGCAATATGCACATGTATGGATGGTTACAAATGCAAAGCTCTCTCTCTGCTAAAGTGCAAGACAACGTGGCTCTAAGGTGCAGCTTATGATAGTGGAGAATCCAGACAGCCACCAACTTGTACATTTTAAACACTCTTCAGTCCTGTGAGGGCACTGTGCTTTAGAGCATCCTGGAACATCAGAATTCAAGCTTCCTGGTAGCTTTCACACTAACAATTCAAAAAAAACACTGCTCTAGAAGAACCTATAAACCAAACTGGTAGGGAGGTTTGATTTCAAGTGAAGCTGTACTTAGGTCTAATCTGCTGTTATCTAGCATATCTATTCCCAAATAATTGCTCCAAATTACTTCTTTACTTTCATGACTAGAAAAAAAAAAAACATCATGTATTCTAACATTTTTAACTGGGACGAAAAAGCAAATGCAATGAATAAAACACACTCCTAGGTCAGAGCAATTGCAGAATACCTTATTCCGGAACAGCTAAGTTGCTTTCTGATCTCAGACAAGGTCTTATTTAGGCTCTTGCCCTTTTTTATTAGGGCCTACACATCTTGACAGACAGCAGTTTTCAGCATTTATGCAAATTGCAAATCCCCGACACCTTTCTGACAGAGGCATGCTGTGGTGTACCAATGCTCACCTTTTACAACAAGCTTGTTACAACAATTTGCCTTTCCTTAGTTACCTTTGTGGGCCATTTAGCAGTAGCTGTGAAACTCCAGGAGTCTGTGGCCCACAGGCTGGAAATGACTCCTAGAAAGATATGATGGATTTTCCTTTTCAGTTGAGATTAGACATTTCCCAGTACAGAACAATCATTCTCCTGCAACGAGGTAAAAAGCCTCTCCCGACCCTTTTAATAGTATGTGGGGTCTTTTAAAAAAAAAAAAAAAAAAAAAAAAAGTATGCATCATCACGGAGCAGACTTAAAGCCATTTCATTTTCCTCTGCAGCCTACCATAGTCATATGCCTCTCCTTACTTTTACCTTTTCCCAACCACTCTCCAAGATACTTTTACTTTCTTTGCAGTGATTTCTCCCTCCATAAAATGCTGTTCTGAAGTGAATGGCCACTGGAATAGGGGGACTTTGCCCCCGACAAAGCCTGCGCCCTGCCCACAGACCTCTGCTTTCACTGGCTCCTGCTCCAAAGCATCGGCAACGGTTCCCAGGGCACAGCAGTGCCACAGGCTCTCCATTCTGGCTCTGGGGCAAGTCTCGGCACATGAGGCGGTCAAGGATATATTAGGGTTGTGGCCACACCAGCACACCCTGCCCATCTCAATCTATTGCAAAAACCAAACAATATGAGGGCATTAAATACCCCAGGCACAATTACAGGCATCGAAAGGGGACAGAGTAGGGGAATAAACATATACTAACTGAATTATTGGTCCAATTTGAAATGTCCACATTCTGCGACAGACCTGTCATTACATGTCCCTCAGCTATACACCATTGGAGTAAACTAAGAAATGCAAAAAGCCTTATCTTCCTTATGTAAACTGCTTCAAGGCCTGCTAGAAGGCTCCAGCTTCGCGGGGCACTGCCAGCTGAAGATGTGCAACAGTCTCACGGCAGGTGCCCTACAGAAGGGCTAAGGCAGGAGCACTCGTTTCGTTCAGCAGCCGAGCTTCGGGACGTGACTCCAGGCTGAGATTTTTTGGACAGAGCTAGGCGAGAGAGGTGGCAGCTCGGCAAGTGTCCTGGTAGAGATTTCAGAGGAAGCCTGCAGAATTGCTGGCTCTCCCCAGCATTGCCAGCTCCTCTTTTCTCTCCGGTACAAAATCCACCAAATTTTAAGCTTTTATTAAATATAACAAACCTGCACGTGTTTCAGTTCCCTGGCTGTGCCTCTCTGCAAAGCTGCTTTGTCGTCTTTGCACTTAACAAGACAAAGAAGATGGTTAACAAGAACTTTTGCAGATACATTTTATTTTTAAGACCTTCGCAAGCCAACTCATCTGCTCTCATGGGCTTCTTGCTGATACGTCTCACTTTATTAGTGACTTTGGCCTTGAGTGTCTCAGCTGTTTGATCAATACCGCAGGGGGTCAGTGATATTTTCTCACTTTTAGTGTCTCGCTGCCTTTAACTTTGTCACCTGATGAACAGCGCTACCCCTGAACGCTTATCTCGTATCGATTTTCTCCAGGCTCCTACTGCATTTCCAGCTGTCCTGCCATTTCCCCCCCTGTCACCACATGCCCATTTAATGTTAACTTATCCCCTTTCTCCTAGGCTCCTCATTCTTACAGGTTTTTTTTCCTCCCCCAACAGCAGATTGTCAAAAAAACAATTTCCTTTTTTCACCTGACTCATTGTTATCCTACAGCCGTTTATTGCTTGTCAGCCGGGCGCCCGCTGGCCTCCACACCCGCAGCTCCACGCTGGGACGGGCCAAGCAAAGGTGCTAAGCTGAAGCAGATGTTCAAAAGCCCCCTGCACCCCCCGTCCAAACCTCCACCTCAGAGTTATCAGCTCTGGAAGGTGCAAGTGCCCTCACGGCGCCTGAAAGCTCAGGCTGCCTGACCAGCAGCTGAGGCCAGGATCACTATCCTGGGCCTTTCCTGCAGAATACCATGACACTGTTACAGCCTGTGAATTCAGGAGTGATGAGACCAGGTAACAGCAACTCTTATCCCCCCACTGCCATGCCTTCAACCCAACCTCGATTTGAAACAAGTGACAGCTGCCTGTCGTAAGCTCTGGAAAGCAGCATGTCATGTATTGCACCACGGTACACTTGATAGTAGAGAAATGACTGACAGCTACCAAAAGCTCTGTCTATAATGGAGTGATGCCTTTAATAATGTTGATTATAACTCTCTCATACCCAATACAGACACCTTTGCTAGTTCTATAGTGAAGAGAGGTACCAATCTCAGATATCTCATCCCTGGGCTTACGCTAAACTGGGATGGAACAGCAGAGAAACATTTGCTGCAAGTTTTACACTATTAAGAAAGAAGACTTTAAAAAAAGGTTTCTTTGATGATTATTCCAGCAACCAAAACCTTTTCAAGAGACCCCTCCATGACAACCTGACATGCTCTGTCCCCTAACATCTGAGAATGGCATTTGTCACCTAGAATTAAACACCTTCCCACTAGTTGAGCAAAAAGGCTCACAAGCAGAAAGCCCATCTTCCTCACCAAGAGGAAAATCCTTCCTCCCATCTGAGTAGCTCAGCAAAATCTTAAGCAAAATAAAGTGCATTTCATGTGGCATAGAAAACTGAAGAGCCCTGTCAATGGTTTCCACATGCATGTCTGTCTGTCTGTCTGTCTCTCTAATGATGTAGACTTAAGCCACGTTCAAAGGGTTTCTTGGGGAACCCTGCACAGATCTCTAGGCACAGGGTGTTTAATCACACTGTAAATTGCTCTGAAACAGCCAGAGTGTGAAAAAGCCTTTCATGTTCCAGCTACATCACTGGCAGTAGTAGATAGCTGGTTTTAAAACTAGCAAAGTGCTGCCCCAAAGAGAGTCAGCTCATCGCATGCTCAATATCTGAAAAACTTCCCCCAGGTACAAAAACAGCTGCTACTCCAATGAATCTCATTTCCAGAGCGTTGGGATTTCTACCCTGTCCACTTTGCCCAGCAGCTGGTAACTCCCACCCACATCCTTAGCTCAAATCTGAACAGTGAGACACATCTGTGTATGGGAGTGTGAATATACATGTCCTGCGATTAAGCAATTTAAAAAAGCCTTTGGAAACAGACCATATTGAGTCAAATATTTCCATTTTTTCATTTGGGTGCATTGCAAGTCCTGTGAGACCAGTATAATCTGTACACATATTACATTGTTCCTCCAATGAAATTCACAGTCAAAGAGAGGAACAATAAGCATACGCACTTCTTGGGCCTTATTTTGCGGGCTGAAAGCTCACTATGCCTATCCTGCACGTAATACAGCTCAGCACCCAACAACTGAGAGGCAACTCGTGCAGGCAGTGAGCCTAAATCCCTTGACTCACTCACATATTTAACACATATGCAAAGTTTAAGATTACAACTAGAATTAAACAAAATTTCAGTCATCTACTTTGTCTGTGAAAAGATTAAGCCCCAAGTTTAGCATTTGGGAGTAGTACTGCTAGAAATGCCTTCTGCAGTTTCTCCACTGTCCCCTGTCCTTCCCTGGGGACGGTCCTTGTGTGGCTAAGCCACAGACCAAGAGGGGGGGGGGGAAAAAAGCAGACTGGGAAAGGGGAGCAGATCCACACGGCACAGATGCTGAGCCAGAACAGGAAAAAGAGGCAGAAACAGGAAGTCAGAGATTGCTTTAAACCAGCGCTACCACCAAAGACATGTTATTATAACCAAAGTTAGAGTTTGTGAATTCATTAAGCTAATTTTTCCAGAATTGTTTTAACTTTTACTGTTAAGTCATTTCCATTTCAGCATTTTTAATATGCGACAGTAATTTTTCCTTTTAGAACAATAGTTTCACTTGCAAGTGTACCTCAATTTAAAACTGAGAGCAAAACAAAATAATTCACATGGAATAGAACATTTCATACAGTCCAAAATAGGATTTCTGATTTTGCATTCCAACAGGAAAATGCAAAGTAAAAATATGTTTCATCTGATATTTAACTTTTTAAATTTCAGCTCATGTAGAAAAACAACAAAAAAAAACAAATCCAAAAGATCAATAATTTGCACAGTTCTATTTTCAGTCCTGTTAGAGCTACACAGATGGGGGAAGTCCATTGATTTCAGTCAACCAAATCTAATAGGTTTCCACATTTTTTTCCTGTGAGTCTATTACAGATCCATGATTTTTAGCCTTTAAAAATCCTGAGCTCAGGGATGCAGAAAGCATGAAAGGTGATCGCTTTCCTTGTTGTACTTTTACTATAGGTTGTTGACTTGAGATACTAAGTTGGAATTGCTCCATTTTTAGGCAAATAGTATGCTGAGCTTCAGGGGAAATCACTGTCTGTATTAATACAGGGATGTTCCTCTGCAAGACTTAAGCTCAACCTTCTTTTGATTTTTGCCTTTTGTTTTTTCAATTAAAGAAGGAAAAAGATCACTTTTCAGCAGTTGAATATTTTCATATCTAATCTAATACACTAGAGTTTCAATCTTGCAACTACTTACTACAAGGTACGTTCTCTATCTAACAAGTGCTGCAGATCATTTGTAAACATTCAGAGGTTGGTCCTTAGGTCTAATAGATCACACTGTAGAAAAAAAGAAATTCTTTTAGAAGAAAAAAACCCCACAATCTCCTTTTACCATGCCTCAGGTCCTGCTTGTTCTAGGAAATTCCTTCTACCTTGGGGTTCAGACTGGATCGATTCTCTTCGGTTGACTTCCTCATTGCATTTTGCCTTTTGGTGCTGTGAGCATTAATGCCTTCATACAAGTGCTTATCTGGGCAAACACTGCTATATTGCTGCATAGAGTGAAGGGAATCAAAGCTCATTCAAATGCTGCAATACGAAGATGGTGCACGGACTGGTGACTGCGGCCAGATTACCTCCCACACCCAGGCGAAACTAGAAAGGAGGATTTATTTGCAGACTATCTAGCTGAATTCTCACCAAGGAGGCTGGAAAAGGGTGAAGGAGGTATTCATCATTCTGTACACAAAGCAGCAGGACTTCCCCAAAATAGCAGATATGGAGGAGGACCAGAGAACACTTTTTAGCAGCAAAGGGTTTCATAGATGCTTCGGTTTCCCACTGGGACTAGTGGGAAAGAAATTAGAGGCAAACAGCACTTGCTCACTAGCAGTAAAGCCAGAGTCCCAGAGAGCTAGCCAGGATGGGGAAGATGAGTGTAATGGCAAGTGCTGCAGAGAGAGCACCTCTCCTCAGTGCAAGGATGCTACGCGGGTCCTGATCTCCCGACTTGCTTCTGCTGATGCCACTCAGTCCAAATGAAGTTATGAACAGGTCTCACCCACCTCTTTGCTCCTATGGCAATACACATTTCTAGGAATGCTGGGGCAGCTTATTCCTCCCCTGCCTTTGAACCCCTCCAGGTCTTACTGTGCCCTTCTTCCAAGCGTTCCTGGAGGCTGGAGCACAAGGCTGAAGTGCTGCCAGCCACTCTCCTACCCTGCACATCTCTGATGAACGTGCAGTGTGCAGCATGAATGCTACAGCACCTGCACTGTACAGCCCTCTCTCAGACTCACGGCATTAGGCTCTCTGATTTAATGTATATGTGCTCCTTTATTCATCTAACAAGTTTATTCCTTTGTCAGGTGCAGCCTCATATCAGAGGGCTGTACTGAGATGGGTATGTAGGGAATTTATTGCTATAACAGGTTTATTCTTACAACAGCTATTCATTTATGCAGACTCCCCTTTATTTGGCATCTTTGTGCATAAGTGGACTGAGGCAGGCAGTCTCCTCCACAGCAACCTGCACAGCAAGCCTGCATTGCCCTCATGTGGCCAGCTGCTGGATCTGAGACCCTGTACATTAATCATAGCAGCAGGAGTGTAAAATTCAATTTTACCTCTCCATTCATTCTGAGATGAGTTGAAGGCCGGCCTTGTACATATAAACCACACTTTACTTCATCAGAGCCCTGGTAACAAATGGAGTGTCTTCTTCGGGGAGTTTAACCATCAAAAAACACTGCGCCATTTAATTCCACGCGTGCCTAGGGTCAGAGAAGGAGCTCTTGGCATCAGCAAATGCTTCAGCCCTCAGCTGCGCAGTAAACTATGTTTTAGAGATTGTTCCTCAATACGAAATGATCAGTCCATTTATCTGCTAAAGCAGCCTGTCTCTTTGTTCAGTCTCCCAATATTTTTTCCGCTGACCTGATCTGGACAATAAACCAGAGTCATCTTAAGATATTCACCGTTCAATTTGTTACTTGAGTGCCTCCGAGCCGGGCTGTCCCTGATGTCAGCATTGCAGACTCCCCAGCTTTCACCATTAACCCGAGTGCCCGTGTCGGACTCCCCCAGACCGAGGGCTCGGAGCCAGTGCAACGACGTCAGGTGTGCCTGGCTCACAGGGACAGGCTCCCCAGGTGCAGTAACCACACAGCCACTGCTACTGCCACGTCCCAAAACTCCCGCGAGGTGTTCTTCTGTCCAGTGCACCTCTCGCACCAAATACACACACAGTAGCCTGCGCAAGGACCCGGGTCTCTCTGCTCCCTGAGCTGTAGTCACACTCCTTCCCTCAGTCAATGAAATGTTGGTTAGCTTTTACAAAGTAACTGAGCTGTATTCAAAGGGTGCACCATGCCCCCATTCCCTTCTCAAATGCTCTTCCGGAGGTGGGGATTTTTAACATCTTCAACTGAAAAGGGCTTAGAAGCCCCACTGTAGCCTATCAATCAAGTGAATGCATCAAATGCCAAGCCATCACATAGAGCAGGAATTTACCTCTAATCTATCTAGTCCATCCCCCTGGTGTCTCTGTTCTGGGTTTCCAGTTTTGGAAATCATTTTTTTTCCAGTTCATGTGTGTCTACATCACCTTACGGAGAGGCCTTTAGAAACTCAGTTCCAGGAGAGTTCTCATAGCACCACAAAGAGCTGATCTCCCAACTGGACTGCCCTCTCAAACTCACTTCTTTCTGGTTATCTTAAGTGGGTCTCTACACAGCAACCTGGCTGTCATGAACCTTATCCTCAGGCATCAACAGCCTCCCTACGTTGCGTTACATGGAAGATTAGACACCTACACAAGGCTGTGGTGTCCACTCCAGGAGCCAGATGTCGAGGAGAGACCGTGCAGATCCCTGAGTCACGCCCAGAGTTCTTTCATGCCGTTAGTCGTAAATAACTAATGCAAGTTTACACTACAGTGATGGAGGGATTTAATCTTCAAAGATGTTAAAAGACTGTCCAAACCACTGAACCATACTCGCTGTTCAGACAAGACGCTGCCTAGAAAGCTGCTCCTTACAATCATTAATTTTGATTCGCTTGCCATTTTTCATTACATGTCTGCAACCATGTTGCCCCATTCAGGAGGTTCCGTATTGCATATTCAGCACCACATAAGCACCAAGATTTTAACAGCAACCTGCTGATAGCATGAGCTTTCTCAATACTTCCCGCCTTGATTGCATCACAGGAAAAAAATCAGCCAAAACAACTCAGACGCACAGAAGCAAATGAGAAACATCCAAAAACTCAATAAGCAGACTCTCATTTCATTCAAAAGGCCTTGTAGTTGGAGTGCTGTGCATGTGTGTGCAGAACACAGCTTGGACTGATGAATGACTGGAGAATGGCAGAGGGGGCCATAACCTGAAATCTGTCATGAAGTCCAGGTTGTTTGTGCAAAGAGGCCCAGATCACGCTCACTGGCCTCCATCAGGACAGACCTCATGGTGTTTAAAATCCACACTGACTCACAACAGCTGATCAGTCCAGTGGATCAGACACATGTATCTGCTCAGACTATTTGCCAGCAATGGCACAGCTGCTTTCAGATCTTAGCTGGTTGCACACTTCATAGAAAACCCTCCAATCCCTAGAATTGGTGGTAGTTGTAAAAAAAATCTTCCTCTAGAAAACTCTTCATTAAAAAAGTTTTGATTTTTTTTCCAAAGATGATTCTAAAACTTTATCCATATTTTGAAGTATCTCCATACAGCTACTAATCTTTTTTTCCCCCCCAATAGAAAGAGTGGTGGGGTAACACTCAGTTACAATTCTACATCTTTCTACTGTGGGAAAACATGTATCTCTATACATGGCTAACTTCTTTCTCCCACTTGACTATGTTAGGAGAAGTGAGCGATGGAAGACTTGCTTTCTCTACTACTTTTCCTCCTGTGACTGCAAAAGACAGATTAAATGGAGGCAAGGGACATAAATAACCCCCAAAATCTAGAAGTGAAACTGAAGTGAGGGAAAAAGTGCAACTCAAATCAAGCACAATGTTTAAAGATCAGTCAGCACGGAAAATTATCAGATGTCAGCAATCTGCTCATTCCAATTTTAGAGTTCTCTCTCAGAATGTTTCAACTAGCTTTGGTTAGAAAACTCAAAACATGCTGCCTGGAATGCAAAAATATTTTTGGCAAGCGAGTTTGCATCATGTTTGTGGGTGTCAATATATCTGACAGACATTACAGTCTCATAGTGCCATAGGGTAAAATTGCACCCACATTTACACTGCAGTGAAATGAACTACAAGTGGATTTATCCAGTGAGAGACAAAGTAACATCAAAATTCAGATGCTCTATTTTTTTCTGATTCCAGCCAAAAATTCATTCCAGAATAAAATTCTGCAGGGAGAAGACTGATACAATGTCCATCTGTATTAAGGCCTTTAATTTTTGTAAAAATACACAGAACTGCCCATTGCAAAGCAGTGTCATACTGGACTCTTCAAAGGTATTTCTTCCCTCAGAACTAGGTTTTGGAAGACTTGTGAGGATGAAAGGCACTTAGGTATTGACTGCCTCCATGTGTTTCAACAAGTGCCACTGACTGTATTTTGTCCTGGTCACATGACACAGGAATCCTTGTAAAGCCTAAAATAACTGTCTTTCTGGAAATGATTGCTTTTTTTCAGTACAAGGTCCCCTAGAAATCTTCCAAACCTGAATGGAAACTTCACTCAAATGACTGAGCAGTTGATTCCCCTATATTTCAGCTTTCTTGGTCCTGGGATCTCCTCCTACAATACATCTTCCCTACCAATACATCTTCTTCTCTACATACCGCTCCTCATACTGACAAGGAGACCCTTAAATAGACTTAAAAGGACTTGGTAACAAAGGGAAAGAAAACAGGAGTCATCTATAAGAGGCTTTCAGATGGAAAACAGGAGGAGGATATAGAGCAGATTCAGGACCTACCGCAGCAAAAACCGTTTTCACCAACAGCATATCCCCTGTCCTCCTCTGACCATTGCTTCCTTCTTTGTTCAATTAAGGATGCATATTTTCCACACAGACCTTCTCCCTCATCTTCATAGATCTTCCTTGTGGTATAGCACATTCTCAGGAGGCCTCCATACGGTCCTTAAATTGAAAGGTGCAAATGCAAAGATGAACAACACTAATGACAGATGTTCCTCTCCACATGGTAACCTGCGTGGTGTGCATAACAAATGCTCATGTGCTGTGAAGTCGGTTAACAAAAAACACCATTGGAAACATTTTGAACAGTGATAACTTTGGGCCTCCTGAGATACCTAACTGGTGCAATTCACCATTTAAAGAATTAACTGAAAAGTAGCTTTTCCATAGATGGTTTTTTGACAGGATGGGAGCCCAAATGCAACGTGAGTCCGTATAGCCTGAAAATCACCCCCCAACTCATCTGTGTTCTTGAGGCTCAGAGATGTGAACGCCTTACAGTTAAGCCACAACCATGCATTTAGCCAAATGCAAGGGGAAGGACAGCCTCTTCACTCTCACCTCAGTGAATGAGATTTGCACTGCTGCATATGAGAAGCACATCCACAAGCTATAATTATTAGCTCAACTGCTCTACGGACTTCAGTGAGGCCCATTACCTAGATTGGGTGTCCAAACTCTGGGTTGACTGCCTATCACATAGGTGCTCAGACTGACCACAAGCCTACTATGAAGGTGTATTTTGTGACAGGGCCATGAATGACAATCTCTGGAAATGCTTCAGTGCAGCAGGCCCTAAGCACACAACTTCAGCCCACTGAGGAATTGCCTTCCACTTCACTCTCTGTCTAAAGCAAGAGGGCCCCATGGTTTCTCTGATCTATCCTTCACCACTGTAACACATGCTTTCTCCCTAGCTAATCCCCCTGAAGTGCAAAGGGTTAAAGCAGCATCAGCTGCAATTTCCAAGAAACCAAAGGGATTTCGAGCAAGACAGGGCCCTCCCCCGCACACTGCCCAGCTCCGCGTACTTGTGATGCAGCTCTGAACCCCCTTGGATGCGCTTTCTTGCCCAGCACCCTCCCTGGGGAGCCACAAAGAGCCTTTTTCGGTATTCTGACCGGTCTGACAGCTCGTAATGGCCATCGGTATTTCATACTGTCTCAGCCTGTATTTACATGTCAGAGTGGCTGCTGTGATCAATGCCTCGCACAAACACTAACCCCAGTCTGTGCCCATGTTGTAACAGCAGAGAGACTTAATGTCTCCGCTCACGGCCTCCCTCCCCCACTAATGGCAGTCTTTAAGATGTCAGTGAGCATCTAGTCTTTGGAAGAGACACGACATTTTCTTTGGAAACAAGCACATTGGGGGCAGTTTTGCTCATCTTTTATTCTTTTAGATAAAGCACATTCCTTGCTTCTCTATTCTCCTCCTAAGCCCCCTTATATGTTCCCACTCCTGAAGGTAATTGCTAAATGTGTCCTGTTATGCCAGATCCTGAACACATGCACGTACCCCACCACACTTGGCAACAGCCTTCACCCCGCCCCCCCAAAAAAACTTTGACTTTTTTTAAATAGACAAGACAAAGAATGAGAAGGAGAAAGAATTAACTCCACCTTACAAACAGATGTTATTAGCAGAATGTTAGCCCAGCTCTTTCTGGTCCTAACCCAGGGCCTTTCATCTGAAATGGTTCATTCACTGCTCTCTAGACTACGCACGGTTCTTGGACAGCTCACAGGTCTTTGAATAAATTCTGATATCTCATTAGGTACTGAAGGGAGAAACAGTAGGAGTTCCTTAACACCTAGCTCATAAAAGATGTTTCCTGGCATCAAAACACTCCCTGTCTGATGGGATTATCTTTCTGCCAATAAGTTTTCACAATAAACAACCTGATTCTTGGCCTGAAGGGAGCCAATCAGCCTTTGCAACTTTTTGTTCTCCTTCTTCCCTCTCCCATAGATTTTGACAATAACTCTCATCTTTGCTGCCCAGCAAAGTAGTATAGGATGAAAAGTCCACAGGGAATTTTTATACTTTGTACAAAATTCTTTGTACTGGAGACGACACTTGCTCTGAAGCGTGGACAAACTGGGAATGAGATAAAAGCCAAGTGGGAGGGTAGACTGGATTCGCTTAACATCAGCAAAGCACATACATAAGAACAAGCACACCAGGTCATCTCAAGAAGTTCATCCTGCCTCCGAATGAAGTCAGCAGCAGATACTTACGAAAAGAAATAAGGCCTTCCTACAGTGTTTCTACCCCATACATGCATACCTTCACACTCTCCACTGAGATAGCAACATTTTAGACATAGGCCAATACTTTCAAAATAAAAGGCCATGGACTTCTGGCCTCATTATACTGCTCTGAGCCTTGTTCACATGTCCAAAGCTCAGAGCAAGTCTTCCTCTGTAAGTAGAATTAGCGCAGATGCTTGGATGGCATCTTTCCAGGGACGTCGATTCTGCTAAAACCATATTCACCATAAGGAGGCACTTCACTATTTTACCAGTATCTCATAGAGGAAAATCAATCAAGTTAATGAGGAGTCTTAACCAAGATAACTTCACTAATTTAGTAGTAGAAGAGCAATTCAACATACCTAACTTAGTTACATGGCAAGATATGAAAATAACAACAGTATGAGCAAAGAAAAAAGGTTTAAGTAACCCACAAGATTTGCAACCTAATGTTGAGACTTCAGTAAAATACCAGGGCATACCTTGTTGATAAGGTCCATCTGCTCCAGCCTTAGGCTTCGATTCTACAGGAGGACCTTTGCAGATGTTCAGAGCTTCTGTGCAGAAATTTTGAACTTGAGGGATTCTATTAATTCTCAGTTTCCTTATTATAAAAATATTTCTACTAGCCAAGAAGGCTGCAAAATTTAGTTCACCAAAAATCTGAGAGTTCCAGCTGGAAGTAGCTACAGAAGAGTGAAAGAGTCTTTTATTTTTAATTACAGCTGTGGTTGGGCACTTGGATAAGCCAAGTATAAAAGCCACTAACAGATACCATCAGTCTCCCTGAAGTATTAATACTCTTCGAGCCAGCACACTCTTCCATACTTTCAGCTACGGCTTGCAGTAAAGGTGCCATTTTTATGATTTGGGGTGTGATTGAAAGAGCTGCTATAGAATTTATTGACTTACAGGTTGGTTGATTCTTAAACCAGCAGGGCTCACAGCACTCTGGACTTTTCACTAATCTCTACACTTGAAATACTGACTTTATCCCACATCCACCAAGTGCT
Source organism: Dromaius novaehollandiae (assembly GCF_036370855.1). NCBI lineage: Eukaryota > Metazoa > Chordata > Aves > Casuariiformes > Dromaiidae > Dromaius > Dromaius novaehollandiae. Next base: position 8,520,616 of record NC_088113.1, on the reverse strand, counting down.
TTTTTTCCTTACTCCCTCGTCGTCTCCATCTATCACTTAACCGACATTAATGTTAAAACAAAAGAACAAGAAAACAATCTAAAAACCGGCCAGTTATTTGTTCCCCGAGGTACTACTGCTTGAAACTGATGCCTGCCATCTGCTGGCACCTTTCTGAAAGCGCCGTCAGTCTCAAGTGAAACTGCACATTTCTCTGAGAAAGCTTGCAGAGAGAGGTCAAGTTGTTAATTGACAGGAAAAAAAAATGGACAAGCTCTCAAGGGCAAAAGCTCTGCAAGTCTTAGAGGAAAATAAAAACGGGATACAAGGACAGGTTTTCCCATATGCCACTTATGTACCACTTGCAACTTGTTTTTTTCTAAATCCCAGTAGGAGATACTCATCTTAAATGTTGAGTCATATTGTTTTGTTTTCTTTGCCAACTATTGCTAGTGTGGTCACCTTGATAAAGATTGATATAAAATTATGAAATTACACTAATAAATACTGGCTCCAAGTTGCCTTCATGGAGCTGCTCAAAAGTGATGAACTAGTCTGGTAAATGCTACTTACCAGAAGGATGGGATGGAAAAGTTACAGATGCAGATTCATGCTCCCAGATGAGTGGGTTCTGAAGGGCTAGCAGAAAAACAGATACAACTAATTTCAGTTTTTAAAGAAAGCAGCTGAAACACAAAGAATGATTTTGATAGCTGCACTTCAGCATAGAATCACCCTTCCGAATCCACAGCTGGCGTATTGTCCAGATGCCTCTCACCTCCAGCAATGCGAGGTGAATGGCTGAGCCCAGCTTCACCCAGTAACCACAGCGCTGAAGTTACCACGTCTGTTTGTCCGTCAGCAGCTGGCCTACCTCTCAAACAAGCAGTCCAGTCCTCAGCTCCAAGACTGCTGGTCAATGACTCATCACAAGATCCAGAAACCACACAGAGAGGATGAGCACAGTGAGACTGCTCAGCCGATTCATTTCCAAGCAGCTTCTGGAAGTCCAGTTTCCCACCAAACAGGCCAGCAGCTCAGCAGCCAGCAGTCCGGCAGCAATCAGAAGAGTAAACAAGCAAGGCGCTTGCGTGGGTCACTGAACTGACACTGAAGAAACTTTTGCACCTATGTACACCTTCCCTCCCTTCAGATCTCTCCCTGCTTCTTTGCTCTTTTCCTCCCTCCTCCTCCATGACCTGCTCTCCTGACAGATGTTGGCCCAGCCCTCCCTCATAATCAGAAATGCCTTTCCAGAATAAGGGCTGGAATTACCTAAAGCAATTTTAGTGCGTTATGGCCCTGTCTTCTCCCACGCAGAAATGCTGTCCATGCTCTCCCTGTGTTAGCATCTCCATCCTGTTTTTCCATTTGTTGGACCAGGAAACATGCACTGTTCGCACTGGGCCACAAGCCAGAGCAGATCTGAACCACCAGAATCTAGAATGAGTCACAGAGAAACACAGATAACCGATTCTGATAAACTACTTTTTTGTTTAAAGATGTATGCAATCTGACTTACCACTTTTTTCCAATGCTTGTCTGTAATGTGCTTATTCTAACACATACATAAATAACCTAGCTTTAAAAAAAAAAAAAAAAGCGCACATTATCCTGAAGTTTAGGGAACACAGCTCAATTACACACCCTATTCATTCACAAAATATCCAGACTAATCAATCCTCATGCATCTCGGTCATATGTAGGGTATTTTTAATCATAAGGCACACAGAAAAAACAGCAGTTACATCTCCCTAAACACTTACTTGCTTTAGTTTTTTGAATTTTAATCTTTTAACTACTGGTCTCTTTCTTCACATTAACCAGAAAGAACTGTGATTGTTTTTCCATCAACTTATCGGAATTATTTTTAAACTAGAAGATGAGAAATACATTTCAATTAATATCATCTTGGTTGAATTTTTACTCCAATTTAGCTTCATCTTATTCTGCAACTGACAGTACCAAAGTCATGAGCAGAAACATCGACAGCCCTCTCTGATGGGCTTCAGGACTATAGCTTCTCTTTTTTTCATGGTAATTTGACATCAGTAGGTTGTAGATCTACTTTTTTAAAATAAGTATCTCCCTGCCAGTGGGGGCATAACTTCTATTTCAAATAGTATTTTAACTCAAGAGTCTAATGTTTTACAATCTTTCTCTGAAAACGACATTTAAACTGTTTCATAATCTCCTTTACAAACATCTTCAAATGACTCCAGCCTCCCCCGCAATGGCACGCAGACTGTTTATCCAGCAAAGAGCCAACAACAAGACAGAGTTTCCCATTTCCTTATTCAAAGTTATTTAAAGCACAGTGCTACATACAAACGTAGCAGAGAGCTTTAGGCCAAAGTTTAACAAAGTAAAGAGACTTTCAGACCTTTTAAGTTTTAGGGCTCTGACTTCAAAGACCTTTAAAGGGTCTACATTTCTGACAAAAGCCGTGCTTTCTCTCTAAATACAGCTTAATTTCAATACTAACAAACTCATTCTTAGCCCGCATCTTCAGTCAAAAGGCTACCTATACTAACTGTGAGTGCACCTCTGGCAATACCTCAATAGCTTGTAAAACTAACTACCTTGCCACGAAGACATATCTCAGTTTCTGGTTTTGTTTACACAGACCTATTACATTCATACTTATACAGGAACAATTGCTTGCAGCACATTACAAAGCTTTTACATCCCTGGGTCCTTAGCTTAGCAGGAGTCACAATCATTCAAAGAGAAAGTTTTGCTGATGCACAGCCAGGTAGCAGCATATCTGGAGAACAGCATTCAAGTGCAGCCGAAGCTCTCAGAAATGGCAAATAAAGTGGCTATCCACTGAAAGTGCATCAAAATTCAGACCCGCACAATACAACCACCCAGTGCGTGCTGGGAAATCACCCATTACTCAGATAGGCTGAAGTGATGCATTCTCAAGCATCCTTCCTTCAATGGTTTTATTTTTCTTAAGAATATTTCCAGAAGACAGAGAGACATGGACATTTTACAGGTCTTCATATTCAGTTCTTTCTCTGCTCCTTTAGGAGAAAATAAAAAATGCATGGTGAATCTTTTTAGCAAGTGCCAACAATGCTCTTGGTTCTGGCTAGAAAACAGTCCCTGCCCCAAAGAGCTTCCAGTCTAAGAGAGTAATACAGAGAAGACGAGGTTTGCAGGGAAAACAAAGGAGGTGACATGGTTTGTCATGCTGCTGGTGCCATATATTGAGACTTCTACATCTTTTTGTGCCGGCAATCACTACATAGACTATACGTTGCACATGACAGAACATGTTTTCTCTGCAGGTGTTTGAAAGGAAAATGGTAAAGAAGATCAAGAATATTTTCAAGGCAATCCTGAGAAGAGGAAGACATTCATTCTACGTAGAAATTTTCACTTATTTACATACCTTTTTTTTTTCTTTAAATGAAAATAAAAATGTGGTTAACGTACCAGAAACACATCCACCAAATCAACTCCCTTACAAAAATAAAACTTTCAGACAACATGTTTCTAAAATAAATATCAAAATGGTAGGAAAAAATAAATACATGTATTCCAGCTACCTTGTTTATACACAAAAAGGTACAGGTCTTGATGGAAAAGCAGCCATGGAGTCCTTGTTAAACCAGCAATGGTTTGGAGCATCCTTCTCTTGCAGTAAGATAACAAGTCCCAAGCAGCAGAGAACAGATACTTAATAAAGAAAACAGATAGCACTGTGTTCCGTATTAGGAAAGTACAGAACATTTTCATCTTTCCTGAATGACATAGGCTAAAAACAGTGTTCCATGATATACCTCTGCTGCGATTTTCTGGGATTTCCAAGTGGTGATAGGCTAACATCTTTCCTCTTACTAGAAGTAAAAAAAAAAATAGTCCCACCTGTGAACTTCAGTAACTGTGAACACATATATATAGTCTCCAGACTGAGAAAAATTTAAAGATCTTCTCAAGAAGGCCAAGCTACTCCTCCTCCCCAAGCAGCAAATCTCACGTACAGGAACCACACGGTTTTAAAAAAAACGCTACCTACAGAATGACAGTTACAGCATAGGGAACTGGGGGCAGCTCTAATACAAACAGCAGACTTTCACTGCTTGGGAGCACGAGTTGCACCAGTTTGGGACAGTCAAACACACGAAATCAATGTTTCCATGGCAGCCCTTTGCAGTTCATTGCCCTTAGCTACCTCCTGTCAAGAGTCAGTTTGGCCAGTAGCAGTCAAAGTGCTTCAGGTAATAGAAGGCAGGGCACCCCACTCCCCGCTCTTGTAAGGCAATTGTACCACTCCAGGAACGCAGTTTCCGTCTTCAAGGTTTTAGTTCTTTGTGGTCCTGTCTGTTCTTTCGATTTTTTTTTAATCATTTGTCTACCTATTTAAAAGGTGCAACATGCCCAGATTAACAACAGTGGTCAATCAGGCAAGGAACGAACGTCCACAGTGCAAGCCCTACGTAGGTTTACGATGTACTGGTCATGCTTAAATCCCTATAGATCTTGACAGGCATTTAAGTTGATGTACAGTCAGAGTGCTAATGTACTGACTGCTGAAGGGACTGTATCCAGCTTCAGATCACAGGTAGGTTCTGCATCCGATGTCACAAGAGTTAAGTCATGTCAAATCAGTGGTCATCTGCTTTGACTCTCTTTGCTTTCAAGGAAAGATGCTGCAAGAAGGAAAGAAAAACTACTTAGCACATGGCACCATGATTAAAAAAAGTTCTATCAGAATGCACTCAGTCTTTCACTCCAAATTAAATTAACTCTCATACAAGTATCAAAATCACCCCTCCCAAGCCCTGCTTGTTATTGATAGAGCTAAAATAAATCTATGAAGTCAAAAAACTACATATATTCTGAAGTGATTTTTTGGGTTGGTATAATATATCATCTTTTAATACCTCTGAAGTAATTGCAAGTGCATGCACAATCTCCCACCAGAAACAATTTATCAATGTGTAAAAATACACAGAAAGAGACACATTCTCCTAACAATACATCTGCTCATACAGACACTAGGAATACATACATGAAGTGTAAGATTTTAACTAATGTATTAACATTGTGACTGTAGTTTCATTGGACCTTTGAACCTCTATGCTGCTAAAGAAAATAAATGTTAAAAAAAAAAGGAGAGAAAACAAGAATAAAATCCTTCCAAACCACTGCAAAAGTTAGAATGAAGCATAACTGACCAAGACTGTGATCAAATTATAGCAGAAAATCTTTTAACATGGAGTCTTCTTTGGTTTTAACTTGTTTTTAACTTGATAAAGGAATAAAAATTCTCATATTTCAAGAATCTCTTCTTAGCACAAAGACATATCTTTCAGCATAAAGAGGGTATGAATGACTACAATTTAATATACATTCGGGTGTTTTGCACTTGCTTGCTTAATCAAAATGTGTGTATAATCTACAGCTAAATAAGGCATACTTCTTATTTTTAAATATTCTATAAATACACCTAAACCCTTTGGCTGATGAGGACAATAACTGGCCAAACTGAAAAAGATAATTTCCCTCAAAAATAGCACTAGTCTTGATATCTCCCATTCACTTTAGGATGAAAATGATGCTTAGGGCATGCTGCAAACTTAACAGAGTTCGTCTCTATCAAATCAAAAAGGGTGACAATGGTAAGAACTAGGTCCTGATGTAATTTTATAAAGTATCTACAACAGTGGCAGTACAGCCTTGAAAAAGATGTTCTCTCAGTAAGGTAGGTAATACAAATCAAGACAACTCTTCTTCACTTACAGAAAGCAATTGAAGTTTTGCCTAAGCAAGTCAGTCAATCACATTTCCCAACATAACCTACCTAAAGGAAAACCTCACTCCAAGTTTTAGCCCATGGAGAGATCATATCATAGGGTATGTTGTGTATGGGATGTTACAACATGTAAATATGTGAGTCAGAAGGATAAGTTATTCCAGGGATAGATTTGATACAACTGGAACATTGGCTCATTTCCTTTTCATGCCATGCTTGCAGAATGTATGTCAAACACCCGCTAAAGACTCAAGGGTCTGCCCTGCAGGGTCACTACTACCTTTGTCAAATGCATTATAGAATAAAAGGCAGAAAATATTCAACTACTTAGAAAATTTATTTACAGATAGCAAGAGTCCAGATAATTGAGATGAATTAGCCAAGCTGAACATAAAAAAACCTCAAGTCAATTAAATGGACAGATGCCAATGCTCTTGTTGGCTGTAATCACATAGCTATGTCCTGAGTTGCTCTAGGCAGCACAGTGTTATTCTTTTTTCCCCCAAAACCCCAGGAAGTGAAAAGAAACAAGCATGAGTCTCAAAAATGTCAAATTAAGTAGCAGATATATAAATTGGAATCATCCACTTTTGCAACATGGATCACACACATAAACAAATCTCTTATTTTGCAGATATTTGATACACCAGTGCATTTTTTCACTCAATATCCACAACATACACAAGCTTATTACTGCAACAATCTGCTTAAGGTTAACCTTGCAAAGAGTTCAGAAAGTTTAGCAAGAAGAAAGGGAAGCAAGATGCAACAGTCTACAGTCTCACTTACTATGAGAATATAGAAACAGTACTTCATGTTTTGTTACTTGCTTTTTTTTTGTTACTTGCTTTTGCATACATTACACAATGCTATTTAGAAATCCATGAACAGTATGACACCTTGCTGCCTTTCCAGTCACCTTTTTTCCTATGTCCCATGTAAGTATTTTTTTAAAAACTGGATGCTTTGGCTGTTCCTGTTTAGGACTAGCAGCAATGTTACCTCCACTAAGGTGGCAGATTATATGAACAACATCTTTCAGGGGGCTAAGGCCAGCTCAACAATGTCAAAACCTAATCTGCTTTCAAAATCAGCCATTCAGCTAAAAAGAGACCAGTTGGGAGATGGGTGGACAAAAAATAAAATCAAATACTACATCTATCTGATAATATTTTGCTGACTACTATCAGGAATGCAAGCCAACGAACAGTTCTGCAACCACCATCACTTTCAAAGTTGAGTTGGAATGCAACATAATGCTTGGCAGGAGGTTCCAGATATAAGGGGGTGTTGTTGTTGTTTTAATAAAGAATTTGAACCAGGGCCTGATTTTGAATACCATGGCCCTAATCTATGTCAAATCTAGCTTCCTCAAAAGCCTAGACAATTCAGACACAAGGTCTAGCCACAGAGCCACTGAGGCATTATTGATGAGTTATTCTTAATAAAAAGGTGCCAGGCACAAACAATCAAGAACCTGGAACAGACATTTGCACTAACAGCAGCTATTCTTTGCCATTTCAAGTTTTAAGTGACAAGCATTGATTTTTTGCAGTAAACATAATTAATGCTCAAAAAAAAAAGATCTTGGGATTTGCATAAACACCTGCAATGAATGCAAGGACTCCTCTAAAATGACTGTGCAAAGTATGACTACTGCCTAGTCATAGCACTGCTCACAGAAGTGCTACCAAGTACCTATATTCAAGTGTAAAATAGTACAAGACTTCACTTACTTGAAGGATATAGTAATTTGTTACTTTGAGATCATGCTTGTTGGCAGGATAACAGGGCAAAAAGCTTTCACATGCCAGTTTACTACCCACTTTCTCTACATTAAAACCACAATTAGGAACCAAAACCAAATTGATTTTGATACTATTAAACAGACAAACACAAACACTTAAAAGTTTATATACAAGAGCTGATAATACAAATAGAGCCGTTCGGGCTCTATGCAGATTCCGTACCGTTCCCTGCTGGTAAAAATGAGGTGCCAATTCCAAGAGCCATGCAGACTCAATGGCAGTCACATCTCTCATGTAGTACTTGGCGGTCTGTATGACTTCATTGTAGATTACCCTAGGAGAAAGAAAGAAAGAAGAGTTACAAAGCAATCAAGGAGACAGGTGATTAACAGCATATTTAGACAGTTTCACATACAAAGTGCCAGTGGTACTATGCACAGCATGAGAAGAGAGTCTGTAGGTTATAATATAGACTCTTACATATTTTCCTTTGGTTGAGTGTACTCAATATCTCATTGCATGTACAATATTACATTGCATACGCAACATTACATCGAGAGTACTCTACATTATGACAACTTTTAAGCTGCCATTAAAAACATCTTCACATACTACCAGGAAGTAGAAAGACCATTTCTAAAAACGGCGTCAAGAAGACTCATAACACTTCCAAAAAGAGAATACCATTTCCTCTGTGACAGCGTAAGAAGGATGTCAGAGGCACCAAAACCTTAGACCCATAACAAGCTGGGTACAAATCACGGCATGACTATCCCTGGTGCCTGTCTGCATACAAACAGCATAAGGATTACAGGAAGAAATCAGTTTTAACTAATGCTAAAACACATCCTGGTTAGAGATTTAGAAACAGCCAGCCACGTGGACTCAGTTCTGGCAAACGGCATGAACAAAACAGGCAACCTATTTCTGAAGTCACTTTTCTACACAGAAAGTCATTTTTAACAGGGAAGCACGAACCCATACTCTGAACTCTTAGTCACCAAAACTATAAGGTCATTATCTGCCTTCTATACACAGCAAAGCTGCAAATCCACAAGGCTTGTGGTCTCTCATTAATTGATGTTTTCCTCCCAAAGCAAAAAGGAAAGAGTGCAAAATTCTCTCCTCTGCCAAATCCAGCCAGACATACTAACTTCACCGATACTACTAAACAGAAATCTGAGAAAAATAAACAAGAATGAGAACACTTTTTATATACACCTGTAACAGGTGGACAATTGAAGCATACACACTAGCGCAGGAGGGGATCCCAAGCCATAGAAGTACTGAAGCTGGGGTTGCTGGGTAAGTTAAATTCTTGCCTTAGAGTGTGGCACGATCCAGCAGGATGCTAAGGCTGGCAGTGGCAATGCCATGCGGCCTTTGGGAGGCAGCTATGTGCCCATTCCACAGCAGAGGGATCCAAAAGAGAGTTAAGCCCAGCATTAATATTCCTGAAGACTCCAGCAAAGCTGCTGCCACCTACCCCACACAGGCAGCAAAGCGAACAGTCTTAAGGCTTTCCCAGTTAAGATTTCAAACTATCTACAGTTCTGCTTCTCTATATGCCTGGAAATCCTCAAGACCAGGATGGAGATTACATTCTGAGGGCTAAACATCTAAAAGCTGAATGCTGCAGTACTTAAGTTCTCAACTAAGATGATGCAGGAGGTAGGTGCCAGAACAAGGAATTCTTTCAGTACTCTCCTACCTCCAAACTTTCCTTTCCAAATGATTTTCTTCCCAATTTTTTCTTTCTGCAGTTCTGTCACCCCCTCATAACCCAACCTCTTTCAGGTGTCATCTACTGCAAGCTGGAAATTTTCAGAAGTATATCTGTCAATTATTCTTTTTACTACTAACAACAAATTGTGGTTTATTCTTAAAAGCAGTGACAGCAGGTTAAAAATAATTGGCAAAACAGCAGAGATCCAGGCTGATTTGTAGCAAAAATCAGTTTAGCTACAATCTGCTCTGCTCGGTCCTGAAGAATTGGCACAGTTAAGACCTAGTGAGCTCGATTCATCTCTGCTTTGTGAAGCAATGTAATTGGTGGATAAGTTGCAGTCAGTTACACTTCTACAAACCCTGTACAGCAGATGTAAGAGCACATTTCAAGGATAACAGAGTATGCTGCCCATAGCTGAGTCTATGAAGCATAAACTTGGTCTAACCAGGACAAGAGTTCAAATACTTCAGGTTGATCATGTTCACCTGGTAGCTAGAAACACACTTCCATTTGTTAACTCAGCACTTTTGGCACACAAATGAAATTGTAACGCCTCAGTTAACATGAAAGTACAACCATTTTTTTCATCAGTCTTTTACACAACCATAACTTCCATCAAACACTTTGCCTCACGCATTTTATACATGTTTTCTCCTAGCAAGCCACATGCAATTACTGCAACACCTATTTGATAGGATATTTACTTAATAGGCTTAATAAAAAGTAATTAACCCCAGTTCTATCTATATATAGAGACCACTCAGAGGGCAATTCGCAGTGCAGGATGTGGTACTTACTCAAAAAGCGTCACCTGACTCTGCTTTCCAGCTTCCGCAATTTTTTGATAGTGTAAGCAACACAGTTCCCTTGTTTTATTGGGATACTGCCTATAAGCGGTTATAAAGGAAATATCATTTGAATTCCAACTGTGGAAACCATGATCTCCTACATTTTTTGCTCCACTGATGGACAAAAGTTACTCATGGAAATACCCAGATGCTCCAGAATGACTTATCTAGATCACGAAGTAAACAAAAGCAGCTGTAACTTACCAGCGTGGAGGTTTCTCTGCATACAACACGGAAGTGGGATGAATATGAAGTTCATGGTCATCACGTATAGTCCTTAAAAGCAAGATACTATTTCAGATCCTCCATAGATTTATTATTTAACATTTGCTCCCTTTCATCCCCAGCCAGAATATTAATAAAAGGCAACAGCAGAAGAACTGGAGCAGAGTATAAGCATTCAGATTGAACGAACACGGTTTCAGGTGAAACCAGGCTTAAATCCTGGCCAAAGGAATGACTAAGAATTTAAAGTTCTAAAACATTTCTGCTGACATTAAATGAAAAAGTAGTGTTTCAGGCCTTTATTCAGTGCACTGGAAGTCCTACAAAAGAAACATAATACTTGCCTGTACTAACACAAGCTAATTTCTATTAGTAACAGCTACCCACTTTCAATATCTCTAATTGTTTGTAAAAGATTTATCACGTCAAAGGAGTTTGTTAAAGTAAATAACAGTTCCAGTGAAACTATATATTCTTACCTGTAAGCTCCAGTGGAGTGGAATTTAGCTGCGTTAGCAAAGAATCCAGAAACTATACACCTCAAAACTGCATCTGGATCACCTGAAGAAAAGATTTTTTCCTGTAAAATGAGTCAGTGCAATGGCAAAAAAAGGCCTTAAATTCACTTGATCGTCTCAAACAACTTTTCACACTGAATCAGGCTTTGACAGCAAAAGCTTGAAGGCAGACAGACCTTACTATTTTTTTTTTTTACTTCAATATAACATTAAATCAAAATTACTATGTAAAACCTACTATTGCTACTGGTGCCTCCATGAAGATAGTTTCACAGTCCTCAGAGCAACCTTGTGTGACAGCTAAGCATTGAAGACTAATTTTTCAGAGTAGTTGGAGTCAAGTGCTGAGAACTATTCATGGTAACCTGCACTCTCAACATAGCTGAAAATCAAATCCCAATGTCTGTATATCATATTGAACATAGTAAAAAACACCTTTTTGAAAAGGTCAAAAAGATAAAGGAGGGGGGAACTGGGTGACTTATCTCTGACTCTTTCTAAATCTGACCATTAAATATATGATAAATGGTGATAATCTCTATAGAAAGTTAAAATTTCCATCATGGTTATAAAGACTGCAATAAATGTTAATTGTCAAAATGGTGTAATTTGCTCTTTTACAGTCATTTTTAGAAAAAAAGATTAGTTTGATTTAACATTATTTTTAGGCCAGGGAAAAAAAATATTTCAAAAGTTACATGAAAAGCAGGAAGTAGACTGAAAATTGAGACTACCTTCAACAGATGCTAAGCAACAGTTTAAAAAAAAGAAAAGAAGTCTTCACCTTCACTGGACGAGTCTGGTACTTTAAAGCGGACAAGAAGCTTTTTCAGCTGTTCTCTTACAATAGAGGCTCTAACTAGGCCTTTGTAGTTTAGAAAGTGTTCTTGACACCACTGAGAGCTCTTGCTGTGCTAAACAGTGAGAAGAGAAAAAAAGTTACAATCAAATACCATCAACAAAACGAAAGTCAAATTCTTTCAGGTTTCTGTCTCTTACAATATATTTACTGCCATTTTCCCTGAAAATTACCTATTTACAGAGCAACTAGCAAGAGTGCATACTGCCAGTAACCACAAAACATATTTCAAATAACTTCTAAATAGGAGCAGAATAAATGTCAAGGGGTATTTTCTAACAGCGTGCCTCATTTCTTCATATACGGTAAAGGAGAATAGCATAAGTCATTCCATTCTCACACACAGATGCTTCATATATTCTTATAATAGTCTCAGTTTTTAATCTCAAAATGTAAACAGGCTTTTCTGTACACTGTTTTCACTGGTCTTCTCCATGCAAAGAGTTATTTCTCCAGAAGCCAACACTTATTCCAAGAGTCCCTGCACGTGGTTATTTTTAAGAGAATTATGCAGATTTAAAACTTTACAGGCAAAATTTCAATTAGTGCCTGACTGTTTTGGGTGGAGGGTTTTTTTGTTGTTTTTGGTTGTTTGTTTGTTTTAAAAACACAGGAGTGGTTATACTGGTACAATTCAGATTGCTGCAAATATATAATTATAGAAGTGCTTTATACCAGCAAAGTACACTTCTCCCAGATAGGTATATCGCTTCAAAATTGAGGTAAAACCTCAGCTAACAGAGAAATATTAAGATTACTGTTAAATATATTCAAGGTGAACATATAAGGTCACTGGCAAGGAGAGTATGATAATCAATGATGGAATTAAAAAAAAAAAAAAAAGGCTATCAGACTTGGATACAGTTTACCAGATGCATCCATAGAAAAATATATGAGAGCATGAATTTCATTTGGAATTTGGATACTTATTTCCCCCAGGCCCTTTCAAATTCCCAGTCTCATTAAAAATACAGATGTCTAGAGAGAAGACTTCTGTGCTGTACCCAAACCACAGAACTCTTACTCTTTCTTTTCCCTGTTCAGAGGGACTACAGGAGGGTCTGTAGCAAAATATGACCAGATATCTTTTAAATAAATGTTATCTCATATTTATTTATACTAATATTTATTTAATATTAATTAGCCTTTAAAGCTACAGTATTGTTTTATAGCCTTGGCAAGTCCACAGCTTTGAGGATGCTATACCCAGAGCTTCCAGATTCAGAATCAGAGACTCTTGCCTTTCCTGCAAATCCACATGCACTCAAACTGACTCACTTTGACAAAGGCTTCATAAACATTAAGCATAGTGAGATGATCACCTTCTTCCACAGCAAACTTTCTGTGTTGCCTGGCCTAGAGGAGAAGAAATATATTTTTATAGGCAGACCAATTTTTTCAACAGTCATTTCCAATACCTTCAGTTCCCATCATCTTCAATATTTCTTGGTGACTATCCTAACTCTTACCATAAAGTACAGCACCTTTAGGCAATATCAATCTTTTACTAGCCAATATATATCTAGGAGGAGCTCCAAAATTGAAATTAGAAAAATGAACTGAAAATAGACGCCAAAAATCCAAGAGAGGGATGCATTAAAATTAGCCTCCTGCTGCCCGTTAAGGTATCGTAACACCTTCTTTTTGTTCTTCTCATAAAAAAAAGTCTGAGTGTTTTTTTAGGGGGTGGGGAGGCCTCTTTAACAAATCCTGGTGCTGACAAATACTGGTTTATAATCTTTCACATTTCTGGTCCTCAGGAGGCGGCTTTGGCACTAGCAAAGGACTGCAAGGCCCCTGCTATTATTCGACTTCTCCTTTTTTCTATAACCAACAGTTAGAGACCATGTTTCATTTTGATACAAATTTGCAAAGTCTAACAGGTACTTGGCAGAAATTTAGTTATACTGAACTAACCAAAAAAAAAGATATGACTGAACTTACAGCTTTCAATTTTTGATTTGGAGGGATCAGAAAGATGTTCTGAATCTGCATCATGGCAGCAATGGTCAAAATCTCCTGGGAGCACCCAAAATTTCCTGAAGAGTTAAGTGGAGAAATTCAGTAATGGAAACCCTCTCTCCTTCAACTTAACAAAATACAGGATAATACAGAGGAAAAGCAGAATATTTTTAACATAAAAAAAACTAAAAAGCATATGCTATTGGATTTTCAAGTATAATAGGGAATATTTTTAATAGGAAACTTCAAAGACAAATTGATTAGACTTTAGTTAACTTTATTACAGAGGTCCGTGACTTGAACCAAGTCTTCTTTTCACTAAACATCACGCTACATAGTTTATCCCAAGTTTAGCAAATGTCCAATACTACACTACGATTTCTAGAGGCAGTATCTTCTATTCAGCACAAGACTATGAAGGAAATCTGAATTTTTTTGCTTACCTGATTCCAGGAGCATCTTTGCAAACATAGGATTCAAAGGAAACTCTGCTATTCTCATTCCAAGAGGTTCTGTTAAACGGCAGTGCATATCCAAACCTGCAGCACATTAATAAATGCAACTGCAATACAGGCAAAAGTAGCACAGAAAGTCTTCTTTAAGAATTTATTGCAGACAAAAGAGCAGAATGAGGAGCTAAAATACAGCAAACGCACCTAAAAACTGCTGAGGTAGTACTAAACTAAACTTGAGGACTGTCCTTAATGCCTATTTTCTCTCCCATGAGTCCCTGGTATTTCTTTTAAATGAAACATACTTAAACACAAGTTCCTTCTTGATCAAGTTCTATTGCTCCCACAAATGATTTAGAAAACTTGCAGTCAAAGTCAATGCAATGGTCAAAATGCCTGACTCTTCAGTGAATTATCAGGAGGCATTTTTGGATAGTGCTTAACCTGGAAAGTTAGGTGTTAGAGTCATGCATCTCCTTTGGAAGTATTTAGCAATATCTTTGTTCAGGGTGAGGGGAAGCAGGAAGAGTCCTGATAAGAAAAAAAAAAAAAAAAGAGCATAACTATAGAAAGAGGCATAATTGTAGAAACAGGAAGCAGTACTATGGGGTGACATGGTGTCATTTTTCTGAGTCACATCTGCTTAAGTCACAGAGAAAAATGATTTAACTTTAATATCATCTAAACTAGAGATGTACAGCAAATAAGGAAGACTTCTCTGCAGTTTATTCTGCTTCATGCATCAATAACTAAATTGTCAGCCACATTCCAGCTGTAGCCTTTTCATTGGAGGGGAAGTAGTACAAGACAGAAACATGACAGCTTGATTTTCACTTCGCAGTTATTAGTGAGCAATCCTGCATGTTTAATCGTAGGAAGCTGTTCCTCTGAAATGATGAACACCTGCAGTAAGTCTTTATGCAAGCCACTGGGTGATATTCTGACCCAGAGCACTATGTTGAAATTTCAAGGAAGAATTAAAATGGCAAAGCATTGCCCGTGTAAGAGGACATGGGAAATAGAACAAGGAAAGAATACAGATGACAGACACAGCAAGCAATTGGAAGAGCAAGTAGGAGGCAGAGCACAAGAGAAAAGCTACGTAAGAAGGGATTAGCAAGAGCACAATAACAGGATTTTGGAGCACTTTAGACTGCATAAATAACCATAGCAGAGTAGACTGAGGAAACAGCTGTGGCCCACGTTATATAAACATGTTATACGTCAAACTGTGTGGTGGAAAAAGCCACAGTTGTACTTTAGCCATGTTTCTTGGAGAAAACCAAAACCACAAATCAAGTCAGAGAATGAGATCTTCTCCTGTAATTCATGTCAGCATATCTAAAGCCACAACTTCTATCGCGTGCTTACTTTCCTTTAGTTTTTGAGATACTATAATGTTTTATGACAATGTAGCAAATCATTCGCCACACCCTTACCCTGTAAAACAAGACATAATAGGCATTTCACATATTGTTACAATACTTTTCTCAGAAACAATACAAAAGGCAGCTTATGTGAAATGATGAAGTGATACATGTAAACACAAAGTCACAGAAACTGCAAAAATTAAGGTAGGATTAGCTATCATTTGACCAGTGCAATACAAGACACTTAAGTGCTACCACCATTAGTACCTTGGACTACTTAGTCTGCCATTTACACAAATATAATTGGCCGCCTCCGTAGGAAAAAAGAGAAATCACGATCTTTTTAACTTCCTACAGGAACATCAAGCCATAATTGTTTGGCTCCTGCTGAATTTACAAGTCTCAGCACATTTTTGCATGGGTATATGGTTTGTGCACAGATGTCTTTGTAGCAGTACACCTGAATACACACCAAAGGCCTGCAATGGATACAAGTTTGGCACAGGTAAAGGTTTCCTTGAAATAATCTTGGAAGCAACCACTATACCCAGGTATATATGATATCAGAGCTCTTCTGCTCTTCCCTAAGCTCTGCTTAGGAAAACATCTTGAGAGGACTTTTATTGAACACGCTCAGGAGAGATTATTCAAGTACTTTGCCATTAAAAAGTTTCAAGAAACAATCACAAGTATGGGATGGGCTTACAGAGAAAAAAGCTTTAAACCTAACTGGAGCGTTTGTTTTTTATAGGCCATAACTTACAAGGAAACACTGAAGATTTGTTTGTATCTGAAATAAAGCTAAAGTCAGTTTTTATCTACTTATCTCTGTTCTCCTAAATTATGCTTAAAATAGTGAACTCTGACAACTGAGACTTTCAAAGGGGCATCAAAGTTGAAAAGGTACTCCTGGTGTACTCCTGCTATCCTCAGTTATGAAAATAATCAGTCTGAAAACAGCAGTGTGTTTATTCAACAAAACCATCTCAACCTTAAGAGTATCTGCTCCGCACAAGTTTCCCAGCTGGCGCTGCGTTGGCACAATAGGGTCCTGACACTGAACTGCACATTTGCATGTTATTACCGTGCAAGTGATGAAATACGTGTGCATACTTGCATAAGAGGAATTTAATCCTTATTACAGCTGCAAACTCTTGGGAAGCTTCACTTCTGCAACTTAGATAAATGCTTCTTAACAAACCATCTAAAACCTTAAACTTCAGCAGAAAATTGAGAGTAAGTCTGTATCTCACACACATGCACACACACTCCTTTGAGTTAAACACCACCGCTCGCACTTCTCTGCTTGCTGCAAAAGCTGGGCAGCTGACAGAGAACAGCTCCGTACTTGTGTGTGAGCCTACCACGAGCATAATACTTTTGCCAAAACATCAAAGAGCTAATCAAGGAGTTTATTGACCTTTCCTCTCCATTTCCCTAAGATGGCTTTGGCTGTGAATTCATCCTTGCAACACACCTCTGAGCCGGTGTGAAAACTGTTGTTCTAAGCTTGAAATGGCTGCCAAGAACCAAGTGCCTTAAGCAAAATTCTCTTTTGCTGGATGGAACTGAATCAGCACAGAAAATAATCACTGCCAAGAAGAGAGATACAGGTCCACAAGAAGAGTAAGGCTGCACTGCCACAAGTTACAACACAGCATTTAAAAGTGATGTAAAAACAGCCACACAACTCTTGAAGCTTCCAAAACTTACACAATCTCTTTACACTATCCTTTCCCTTGTGTTTATTACGGATCAAATATTGCTAGTTCTGAATTAATTACGAACACTAGGTTAAAGTAGAGCAGAGTTTCATCTCAATCACGTGTTCTCATGTCAGGTTTTTGTTTTGCTTTAAGTTTGCTGCATTGGAAAAGA
This sequence comes from Dromaius novaehollandiae, assembly GCF_036370855.1. Classification (NCBI taxonomy): domain Eukaryota; kingdom Metazoa; phylum Chordata; class Aves; order Casuariiformes; family Dromaiidae; genus Dromaius; species Dromaius novaehollandiae. The sequence goes on along the minus strand of NC_088113.1, from coordinate 8,503,281 downwards.
TTAAATAGCTCTCAAAAATATGTATGTATATATAAATATATATATTATATATGTATAAAAAATTCTTCCTATAAATGGAGTTAGATATCATACATTAGTCACCACAACAAAAAGGAATTGTATACTGTGTACAAAAATATTACTCCAGAGCAACTTAAAAGCTACAAGTATTCAGCAGCAGCATAATGAATGCAAACCAAATGAACACATTTAATCTCTACTGAATTTGAGACCAAGCTGTGATTAGTAGTTCAGAGAAGATTATAAAAAAGATATTCTGTTAAGTATATAAATAGTAAAAAAGTTACTTTGATATGCTCTCAGGGTCTGTTAGACTAGCTTTTTCTTTGACGTTCATGCTTATCTATGTTTGTCCATAACCAAAAACTTCAACCCTAAAACTAGCGCAAACTTCCTTTGGGAGCTGCATACAGATATGCATCTAAAAGCATGAAAAGCCAGTGTGCTGTGCAATGAAACACAGACGGTGAGTGCGGGAAATGTAGTTCCAATCCACCCAAGTGTAAATTTGCTATTTTTGGGAACGATTAATGCTTTTTTAGTGGTTCCATCATGCATTCATAGCTTACAGAATCAGGACAATTTAACTGATTAGCCTGCAGCAAGGTCAAAGTTTGCCTGCTGAAGATCAAAGACACGTTCATAAGTGTATTGAGTTAACATTCAAAATTCATGTCAGAACTCTGACCCAGCTGCAGGGTCAATATTAACATTGACAGGACTGCTCTGGGTAAGATGTAGCCTTTTAGCCATGTTACTTCCAGAGTAGAGACACAGGCTAGAACTCATATTTTAGAGTATAACTAGACATGCTGTTGATACCTGATGGCAGTGGTACCTCCTATATCATATCAGCGAGAATGTCCGAAGAACTAACGTATGCCATTTGCTTTGCTAACAGACTGGGAAGCAAACTACTAAACTTTGAATCTAGTCCCCAGTGAATTGCATCTCTCAAATTCAAGTATCAGATTTTACTTTTAATGTTTATGCAGAGTTCTTGCACTTTTCTTTTTAATATATGGATAGACATACGCAAACACATCAAGATCAGATAATGAATGCTACATGCTAACACATACAATTCAAATGGAAACAACGTGCTTTTTGAAACCTGACCAGGGAATAAACAAAGTGGCAATTATTTTAAGCTAATTTCCATGTTATTACAATCAATCTGATGATGAAGGTGCTGACAAATCTACGCTTTCAAAATTTTTTGTTTATACTTGAAAAGACTACAAGTTTCCATTACTGGCACAGTAACAGACAACGAAAGTTCACCACCACACTAAACTTGAATATCTAACAACTTATCTAACAGGATACAAATAAATTTAGTACTGTTCAGCTTAGTGTCCTAACTCCATTCATATCTCCATACCATTCCACTCCATAAGAACTGGAGAAAAATGAACAAAGGAACTGCCTACAAACATCAAACCAATACCCTAACCAACTCAAGAGTCCTGTTCCTAGCAGTAACAAATAGTTGGTGCCTCTCATGAAAGTGCAAGGAAATACACAGTACATAGCTACAAAATAAGCTTTGTCCAACCCAGACAGTTAGACGCTAGTTTATTCTCCATGCAACAGATTTTCAGTTCTGCCCAGAAGGTGATTGCTGTCACCTGCTTACCTACCTTTCTGAAATAACCTAAGAGGAATAGAAAGTGAGCTCAGAGAAAACTGAGGTGCACTTTACAAAACACTGACAAAAAGCTTCCACCGGTCAAGGCTGTACTTTCTCATTGTCAAAGAGCTGTTCTCAAACGCAAGTCTGGTTAACGTCTATCCCAACACCAAATCCCAACACCAAATCCAAATTAACGATTTTCTTCTTCCACATATCCTGTAACATAAGTAAAGCAAAGCATAATATTCTCACCTCCTAAAGCATACAGCAATTCTAAAGCTTGCACCATTGACTGTGCAGGAGGGGGCTGTGAAGAAAAAAAATGTGCATTGTTTAATGTTATCATCATCAGAACACATGAGTTTTCACAAAAATTCTTAGATCTTTTCCTTCCTCAAAATCCTAAACTCTAATTATCCACCTTTCTACCTAACCAGAATGGAGAAAGAGCTCTCAGACTCTTCCTATCACCCCTCCACCAACATTAATGCTACAAATCAAAACCCTCTCAATGGGCCCAGCATCACCACTATGATACTCTCAAGATCCTGTCAGTAAGCAGAATTAGGCCAAGCTAGAAAACACAAACTTTCTTAGTCTAACAGTGACATCATAGGTGATCAGAACAATTACTTAATTTTTTCTCCTAATGCTAATATACTAGTCTTTCCACATTGATGCAGGAGTAGCTAAAAACTTTATGGAAAGCAAGTTTAAAAACTGGTACTGCTATTCTCACAAGGAAGACAAGCACCGGTTTGGTTCTGCAGATGTACTTTTTTCCACAAATTCAGTGCAAAGGAGCTACAATTACAGTTCTGGAGAATCTAAAGTATTTATTTCTTTCTAGGCTGTTCTTGACAAAATTTATTCTTGAAATTTCTAACAGAAACTCTAGAATACAAACTGTCACTATTTCTAAGTTGCCACACACATTATTTGTGCCAGCTGATTCACAGAAAGCTACTTTACTACCCAATAGTGGGCCGTGAGGTACACTTTCCAAAGTAATAGGGCAACGGTTATCAGCTACTTGCTCTGAAGGTTACAAGCAAGGCCTCTGGCGAGCCTCCTTCTCACTAAAGAAGGATGATAGTCTTTATTTGTCTAAGACTCACCGAAAGAAAGGGGAACCTGAGCACATTGTCAATTCCCAAAGCCTTCAGCTGCAAGATGACAGGAGCGAGGTTACTGCGCTGCATCTCAGGAACAGTGGACTGCGGCAACTTCTCAAAGTCTTCCTCTGTTGTGGAAAAAAACAAAGCTATCTGGGACCGGGCTTCAGCTTCCTTTACATGCAGTCAACATGACAGTACTGCACTCATTTCAACTTAGAATTATTAAGTACGAATACTTACAGGGTGTTAAAAATACTCTAACTCAAAGATGATGTTTTTCCAATTACTATATTTTAAGTTACTTGAACCTTAATATATAATTTCAATAGTAAATGTTCTTCTACATTGCTGACTCTGCAGTTGATCCAAGTTTCAATTTGAAATCTTGTAAATTCTTCACAAAATCTGAAAGTGATTTATTTTTCTTTTAAGAGTTTGATATTTTTATAATGAAAATGAAATGCATTGTGCAAATACTATAAAAGAGGGGTTTTTTTAAAAAGAGGAGACAAAACTTGAAACTGAGCATGTTTTCACTATAAGAATACTATTTTTAATAATTATTCATAGAAAATTAGGTTTTAAAAAGTCTATCTCAACCAACAACTAAGGATTGAAACAAAGTATGTGACAATGCTCTTTTAAAAGTGTGTTCACTATAAAGTTTAAGTCTCTAGAAATACTTTGGGCAAGGTCAAAAACAATGTACCTTCTATTAATCAACTATTCTTCAAGTCAGTGGAACGCTCTAAACATTAAAGAACAAGGCAGACACAAATGCAACCCTAGATTGATTTGAAATTCCATATCAAGACAAGATACATTATTTTTACCTGAATTAGTTTGTCTCATTTCCAACAACTTTCTTCTGCCTCTGGGCATTGACTTTTAATAATAGATATTGTACCTTCTCTTTATTACAGTTTATTCAGCATCCCCCCCCTTTTTTTTGTAGATATTGCTTAAAGTACTCATCATTAAACCAGTTCTTGGACACAGAAAGAACTTCTGTGCAATCACTGTTTCTTGGTAAATTACTTAAAAGCTTGCTGTATTACACAACATACAATGAAATCTGATATTAACATTCTAAAAGGATAGATACCTACTGTTACAAATGCAGAGATCATAAAAAAAAACAGAAGTTATGCACGGTATTGACACACATGAAGATACTTGCTTTAGAAGTTTTGTGTGTGATACTGGCACAAGGGATTTAGACACCAAAATGACTGTTAACCCAGGAGGGTACAAGGCAAGATAGAAATAGGCATCGACAAACAGAAAGCAACAGCAGTTTGATATGGATATGAATATCACTTAGCTATCTTGTATTCTTAATCCTCAAAAATATATACATATACGTACATATATGTACATGTGCATGTATATCTATCTATCTATCAAGGTTTGCCACTGGCTAATAATCTTTGCTCAAAACGAGACAAGAATAAATGCAGAAGAGTCACTTTCACATCTTACACTCCCCACGACCATTTCTAGGAAGAGATTACACTGATCAGATGCACTAAAAATGCAAAGACTGACTAATCCCCAGATGTAACATCATCATGACTACCTCCAAAGTGGAGGTACTCAGCACCACTTCACATGCCAAAAAAAAGACCACTGGCCAAATCTGAACTCTCAAATGTGATTCCAAAACACCATATTGAAAAATTCTCCAAATTCTCCAAATCAGAATGGGAAGAGGTGTCTTGTTTCAAAGGTACAAGGATCACGTGTGCAAAAGACAATGAGAGGACAGGTAACATTTTTTTAAACGACAGACAGGCAATTAAAACTGCTCTGCAATATAGCCAGAGACCAATCCTGTGAAATGTAAGTGCATCTCTCAGAGATATATTTTAAATATATCACCCAGACCTGACTATAAATTATTAATCTCAACTACCTACCAGGTATTTGCTTTAGTCTGCAGATTCTCAGAGTCCACAAGTATTTGTGCTAAATTTAAAGCAAGAACTACTACAGCCACTCTTGATTCTTCAGTGGACACAAATTTAGAGAATAAATCTTATCTTCATTTAAAATGGCAACTGCTGGTAAGAACACAGACATTTTAAAAAGGTACGCTTGATCTCTAAGTGTCAAAGCTCCAGTACAACTAAATGGAACCTGAGGCATATAAGCAATTGCGCTGCTCTACTGTGAAGCTTTTTCTAATTAAAGGAAACAGCTGAGAACAGAGACAGTTGGATTGCAACTTTCTCAACATTACCAGATGGCTGACAGATTCATTTATAGCAGTTATTTTTGTACAGTGCCAGCCCTATCATTTCAAGAGAAGTATTTGGGATTGGCACGTATTGCTAAGAAAGAGGGACCACACGAGGAGGAAGTTTTCCTCAATAATTTGAAGAATTTCAAGAGTTCTTTGTTAGACACGCAATCTAAAGGAGACTTTAATCATGCTACAGTGTATCATAGGTGGGTATTGCAAATTGAAGTAAATGCTCAGAAAGGAAAAGCATTATAAAGACAAATGTATTTAGTAGACTTGCCACTAAAAGTTGCACTACCATTACAGGCTTGCAATTGTTGCCTGTCTCATAGCACCTCTCTCACTCAGTTTGCATTTGTGTTTCATAAAAAAGTTTCTAATGCTTAGCACACAAGAGCAACGCATTTCTAAATAAGCCAGAGGAATACTGAAGGGAAATTTATATTTCCTGCTCAAAGAAAAAAAATGCAGTTATGTTCTCCTTAATCGAGTGCTAAAAATATGGTATAACAAAATGCAAGTCACACAATGGCAAGTTCACCTACCCTGCACATCATCAGATTACTGACCTGTATAAAGTCTATAACATTTTCCAGAACGGTTCCGGCCTGCACGTCCTGCTCTCTGATTAGCTGAAGCTTTAGATACTGGTACCACCACAAGGCACTCAATGGCTGTTTTTGGATTATAAGCCCGAAGCTTCACAAAACCACAGTCAATTACGAATGCAATTCCATGAACTGTGATAGAGGTCTCAGCAACATTGGTGGCTACGATCACCTGCAGATATGGACGCAACAAGGACACTGTGAACTCTCCAATCTCCGTAACACTATCAGGCCCTAGCAGCAGTGCACCAGGATTCAAATACAAGCCACTTGAAAGAGCTTAGATATGACAGTTCCAGTAAACACACACTAGAGTACAAAAAGATACAGAACACGCCACAGCTGTCAACTCGAAATAAGCCCAGCTTTTACAGTTTCACCATCACTCTTTTATTCAAATTTATTCTCTCTTTATAAAAGTGGAAAAACTTGGTTGTCTTTGCAGAGAAACCATAATCTGACTGTATATGAAGTGTTCTCATGCAGCAAACTGAAAACTAAGAATAGTTTATTTTTGCTTCTCAGTTGGATTTTTAAGTGTTACTTGTAACACTGGAGTGGGGCAATGGGAGGGGAACACTCAGTTCATTGCAAAATGATCAGTATTCAGGCAAAGATATATCTGTATATATCCTTTAAAATATTTTTTCAATTGTTGCAAGAAAACAGGGAAATTTAACCTCTATTTTACTTGAAATTAAAAAAGTAAATCTTTGAAGTTAGTTGATTAATGCCATATCCTGGAGAGAAAAGTAGTATTTTCTCTATCACTCAATGTCCTCCAACACCAGATGAACAATTTTACTACTTAGAGCCCAGCAGGTGCAAGAACTCTAATAAATCACTCCTGAAAAATTCTGTCAGTGTGTCTCAGCCCAACACAGGCTCTGTCTGAGGAGAAAGCACTAATTATGCCCACTTATATGATAGTTCTGTCAGGTTAAACATCCAAACAAGACTTGCAGAAGTCAGAACAAACCTTTCTTCAAAAGGCAAGCAAGTTTTAACTTGTTTCTTAGGTAAAAATTCAGCATTTACCCACTCTGTCACTACTTTTCCATTACTAGTGGAAAACTCCATCAGACCCTTGGACCACAAAAAGAAATGAAAAAAAGGTGAAAGCAGAGGACTTCTGAGTGTAAGGAGGTGCAACTGGACACAGACAAATACAAGGACATGAAAAGACATTTAAAAATTGAAAAGTTGATGATGTAGACAGGAGAGTTGTAACTGACATGTAGATCTGAACAAAAATGAAAAGTGAAGCCAGAAAAACATGTTGCTGGAGAACTGGTTTCACATTCTAGAAAGCGACAGGCAGTATTAAGAGACCCAGAAAATCCGCCTATATCCAAAATGGAGTTTGCAATATTTTCATGATGTGAACATCATATATACAATCTGTGAAAAGCAGACATCCTTCCGGGTGGTAGAAACAGAGACAGATGATACATGGCAGCCTTACCTTCCTGACACTGCGAGAAACTCTCTCAAACACTTTCATTTGCTCAGCAGAAGGCAGCCCAGCATACATAGGGAGAACACGGAGGTGTTTTTTCATTCCGGTGCGAGAAAGGGCTCGAGCCTGTTCTATTAGCATAGAAACAACAGTTTCCACTTCCTCCTAGAATCGTATCAAAAGAGAAGACAGAATATGAGAGAGATTATCTGTATCACATAGCTAGCACCTATATACAAGAAATCCACAAAATAATCTTCATACAACTTTAGTGGTTTGAAACTCCAGGATCTTTTGATCAGCTCCCTCAATTTTATAACATTCTTATATAAATCATTTATACAAGTACGTACTTATATAAATATTTATATTCACTGATATTTGAAACAGCATCACACTCCACTAATGCATGAGAAAAATCACCAAGAAAGGAATGAACAAAAAATTAAATAAGAAGGAAGCAGGAGTGTTTTCCTGTGCATCTCTTAAGCTGTGACAGCAAAATGAGAGGCCAATCTATTTTGATTGTGCAGAATGTTGTGTATCTAAATCAAGAATGAGACAGTATCAGCATTAACATCTGCTGTTCGAATTCATATATAATCTCAGAGATCACCCAAGATACTTCACCCTTAAACACAGACAACAAAACTTTTAGATATCATCTCATCAGTTACTCAATTCACTCTTTCAAAGTCAAATCAATAATGAGGGATGGAGAATTTCTCTTGGAAACATACAGGATTTAATACAAGATACTAGTGAAGCAATTCAAGGAAGGTTGCTTCCTGCTGGAAGAATGATAAGCTGTTCTTGTGCACTGCAAAGTGAACTGACAGGCACAAATAGTGCAGAAGAGCTAGTAAGTTTTTATCCTTCTAATTTCTTTTTCTGGCAAAGATTTAAGGTATTAAGCCTAATAAATACAAATTCCATTTGCTCTGACTACTAATGATGACTCACTGTCAATTTAGTAACTTGTAGGTCTGACTAGTACCAAAAAACATGCACTGTTCTGCTGGTTCGCAAGGCTGAAAGCATACAGCACGAAATGAGAAAACCATTACTAACCATTGAACATTAGCTCTGAGAAATCCAGGCCACTGCATAGTTAGTTTCTCTAGAAATCATTGGGACTGGTCCAATTCTACTCCCGTTGGTCATTGTCTTTAAAGGGAGTAAAGTAAGAACAGCTAAGAAAAGCAGGAGGCCAAGAAGGCTTCGAAAAGGCCACAATACAATACTGTAAAGCAAAAACTATGTATCAATTTTGTCTACCTGGCCTGTTAAAAATACCAGTATATCACCATCATTTTCCGTCTGGTGAATTTTCATTGCAGTTTCCACAGTTGATTTTATATAATCCGGAACTGGACTGTGGGGGGGAAGAGAAGAAAGAAAGAAAGAAAAAGAAAAAGCAGAGACATTAGTGGAAAAATAAGTACAGACTCTTCACTTCAGTAAGACAGACTCCCCTCTTCCTTGGGAGTCAGCTTTCAGCAAGTCATTTGTTTCCTTCACACCACTTTAAGCTTAAAAAATGTTTTATTTACATATGTTCTGCTGCTATGAGCAATATCCTACTCTTTTTTTTTTAATAAAATGCTATCTTTTAAAGAAAATATTCAAAGTGTTTACTACAAATGCATAACCCCGCTACAACCATCAGCTTGATTTAAGAAAAAAAGCAACTATGAGGATTTATACATCTTACTATTTTGTTCTTTCAAATGATCAATTTACAGGTTTCTGGACATGCTCCCAAATATGTACATGAAGCATGGCAACTCTCCACATAAAGTGAAATGACATAACCCAAGGTGTTTATGTAAATGTGAATTGAGCATCCTGCCCTAATGATTTCCATCTGTGAAACTGCAGTAATATTAAAGAACAGAGAAAGATGCCTTTACAAATCCTCCCTTTGTTCTCTCTCAGAAAGCTACAAATCACTTGCAGAATGCAGACAAATAAATAAATAAATAAAAACACAAAAGCTTTGGGGATTCTGAGAGGCTAGATGCATTTCTTTCAAAGTGAAACTGAAGGAAAACCAAAAGACCCTCCAATCTGTTCCATAACTTGCCCTGTTTGTTTGACCAAGGCAGCCATCCTACTGAAGCCATTCCCGACCAAGCCTGATATTGAACATGATGATGCAGCCATTGTCAGGTTCAGCATCAGGCTTGGTCAGAAACTGAAGGAAACTGTTAGAGGAAATCCAAACGTAGCACAAATGGTGATGCTGACTTAGAAGTTGGAGAGCTCAAGTCCCAGTATCATGCATCTCTGCACTGTAACTTAAGTCTGAACAACTTTTTCCTTTGATGTAGCTTGTCTTGTAGTTCCTTATGAGTTCTTAACAGTAGTAGTTCCTTATTAGTTCTTAACTATAGTTATGTCCCTGTACCCTCCAAAGGAAATAATGGTAAATTAATGTATACATAATCTAATAATCCATGATCATTCACCTATCTCACCACCCATGTTTCTCTATTCAGCAAGAGTGCAAACTGAGCTCTAAGGCAAAGAAAAGAAAAGAGAGGCCTCTAAGGCCCCTGAATTTTTTCCTTCCCTTCTGTGGACAGGAGGGAATATGATGCTGCTGTCACGTTTGCTCACATCCCTTCTGTAAAAGAAAGGAATAAAAAAAAAGCTTGGTCTTGCTCCCTCCAAGGAAAGAGCATAGAAAGGACATCAAGTCCTTGCAGAGCTTCTCTAGAAGTCTGATACAGTTGGACAGTGCAAAAAGAGGAGGAAGGGTCCCAAAGCCATTCTTCTGTAATTAAGTCTGCTCCTGCCCCTCACAAAACCAGAAGATTGATTCAATACAATTAAGGATACATTTGTATCCTTAATTTGTTGGTATCAAAACTATGAAAATATTTTGAAAGAATGATTATGCTCCCCAAATTAAATATTATACCTCCTCATCCTTCTTCTGGGAACTTCTGAGCTTTTTATCTAGTCAAAATGATACCACTGACGCACATTCTCCTAATTACCACTTACGAGATCAAACAGGAACAGACCTCTGTACGTAAAAGATGTCCACTGGAAATGTTCTCCCCTCCACAGTAAGGATCACGCTGGTATCTTTGCTGGGGTCATTGGTCTCATTTTGATTAAAGAAATCTCCGAATTTCTGAATTAAAACCAAAGACAAACACTTTCAGTTTGATACTTCTAAAAATTGAGAGAGAAATATAAAGACATGACAAAGTCTAATCAGTATTACTTGAATAACTTCTTTGTAAATTTAACAGTATTTTGATGAAGTTCTGATTTTAAAGTTTTGAAGCTGGATTCTGTTGCCTTTCATTCTGGTTGGAATTCAGGCATTTAACACAATTAGGCTGTCTTGCATATTTATTATCTTGAGAAGCAAAGATTGAAAAGAAGTAATTAGATCATCTAATATAGTTGGAAAAAGCAGATATATAATCTTTTCATTGGATCTTCTCCAGCAGTAGCAAACTCAAAGCTAGGCAGAGCTTAGAAATGATTGCTCTTAAAGGTTTTGGGGAAGGTCTTGCATATTCTTGGACATTTTTAGATGAATAAGTAAGTTTTACAGCTTTTACTAAACAGAGATCTCACTTTGTAAAAGTCAGTTAAGCTGACTCTAAATTTGATTTGTGTCACGACCCTTCCATACATTTAAATTTATTGCCATGAAGTATTTTAAATACTCTATAGCAATAGAATGAAAAATAAGAACCCAAGCAGTGGATCTCTATTTTTCTGCACATTAAAGAGGTATAGTAAACTTAGTGTCTTTAAACAAAAGTGCATATAGAGCCATAATTTAATGAGTAAAATTATTAGTATTTCTTCATGTTAACTGCAAGATTTTCAAAATATAAGACTTCTGACAGATAAAAATCCTGCAATGACAGAGTACTGTAATGCTAGCTTACACTACTATGTATTCTGTATGTTGTATAAGTACCACCAAGTATAGCCTGTCATCAACATTTATGGCACATTGATATTTGCTGCTGAAGAAAACCTCAGTACATCTACATCACCAGTGCTATGTCATGAAGGACATAGCAGAGGTAGGAAAAATACAGATAAAGCAGATCCACAGAAAGCAGAGAGGCTTATGTGCTCTCCCTGCATAGCATCTCCAACTGCTGCTACTATAGACAGAACACTGGACAAGATGAACCACTGGTCTGACATAGGAGGGCATTTCTTCTGTTCTTATTCAAAGCTAAGTTAACTGTTAAATCAGCCATGTATATTTTTCTAATGAGTGATACTTGCTTTCTTATGTTTATTCATGATTCACTGAGTTGCTTAACTTCTCACAGGCTGCAAGTCAGCTGTGGAACTAATAAGAGCTCACTGCAACAAAAGTCAACTCGTTAATCACCTTTTACTTGTCAGTGGTTGTCTCAAGTTATTACCATCATCAAAACAGCTAAACCTTTTTTAGACTTTCTGGGTTTTTTCAGACCAGTTTAAGACAGGAGAACACCTTTTTTATGCAATACTAGTAAGACAAAAAAAGGCACAAATACATGAAAAGCAGATTCATATTTAAATGCACCTTCACAACTTACACTAACACAAAATAAAAAGCAAACAGAACAATTTAACAACAGCTGATTCTTTTCCTGCATTCCTCCCTTTCTTCATCACCACTCAAAACAGCAGTAACGCTTCACAAGAAGTGGACAGAATGTAAAGGACAAGCTGTACATAAACAGAAGTGGAGCTGTCACCCGAAGTCACTTCATTTCAAACCAAACCCTTAAGCTGTACCTCTGCATCCAAGGTGGCTGAAGCCACAATCAGTCGAAGATCCCCACGCTTCTTTTGAACCTAAGATAGAGAGCAAGAACATACAGAGTAAAAATTGTTTTTGAGATACAAGTCCAGAAACAAAGTTTTAAAGCATCCAGACTACCAATGATTCCTCTTTAGAAACACTTTGATTGCCACAAGACAGCCAGTGAACCCGTATCACCCCAGACCAATCAACCCAAAGACTGTGTGTGCAGCTTTATATATATATATTTATTTTAAAGCCAAAAAAGAACAAGTGCTATTTAGCCTGAAATAATTATAGCTTACGACTAATTTCTGGTAGGAGTCAGATTGTTAGTAGGCTCAAAGTTGACAATGGATGCCTATCAGACTATCAGATCACTTCACAGGACCAGCAGAATGAAGACTGCCTTTTTGCTAATGTCATCTAACTAGAGGAGAAATTACTGTGGCAGAGGAGGGGAAAAAGGGTTAGAGGAACCTGAGTGTCAGATGTGGAAAATAAATAGTAGAGTACATCCAGTAGGCTCTAGGATAAATGCAGAACCAGAAATCTGTCTCTCAAATGGGTTCACTAATCAGCCACCTGGACTAGAGGTTTAGTGGAATGGAAGGAAATGTAAAAGATTACAGAAGACATTAAGAAAAAAACAAACCTTTTTTAATAAGCCAATGGCAATATCTGTGTAAAGAGTCCTTTCATGGGCTTCATCCAGCATAAGGACACTGTGAATAAAGCAAACAGATAAGAATTTAGGAATGGTCTGGCTGACACTGAAATCACTGTCTTCTTGTCTGCTATGAAATACCACAATTTAAAATCTGCTGGACTATTAACGCTTACATTCATTTAAAAAACTGTGGAGGTTTTTTTTTTTTTTTTAAAAAGGTAGAGAAGCAAAGTGTTCCACTTCCAAAGTGTGCGTGTGTGTGTGGGGGGGGGGGGGGGGGGGATAAATAATAGTATCTGTGATACATATTTATTATTATTTATTTCAAGCTAGCTATTGGAAAGGGGTGGAAGGAGGAGGATCTATACAACACTGGAAAGGTTTTCTGGATACCAGAAATAAAATCGCTTTTTGCTGTTGCTCTTTTGTTTTTAATTTGATTAGCATGACAAAGAAAAAGTGCAACTCAGTAGATGAAAAGATTCAGATTCCATGAGGCCTGTTTATCTCTTGTTCTAAAACCATGGCACCAAGTACTGCTTGGTTTGGTGCTGCAATGACCAAATCATTTACCAACAGTCTTTAAAACATAAAAAAAGTCAAGCTTCTAAATAATTGTCAAAGTTTCAACTTATATCAACCATACCTCAGTCTAAAGAAAAAAAAAGTTTAGTCATTTACCAACCATATACTTTAGCAAGCATTTATTCCATGTTTCCTTACCTGTATCTTGTTAATAACGGATCAGCCATCATCTCCCTCACCAGCATACCATCAGTTAGAAACTAAAAGTGAATGCAAATAAAAATGCAAAATAACTCAAAAAGTAATAAAAATCCCCTAACAGGTAGTTTTGGTTACCCATGTTATTTTTTAGGCTTTTCCCTAAACTTCTTCTTGCCTTTCATTTTCTTACGATCTATCGGAATGATCTACTTTCAGCATGAAAGCCAAACAGATACGTTCAAGTGCTAGTCCTGAAGATAAGCAGAGTGATTTTCTTAACCAGTTTTGCATTTTTGAGAATGAGCTGTTCTCTTACTGAAAAAACAACAGACTGGTACCACTGGAACAGGGCAATTGAAGTTTCTTTCTTCACTCTTGTCTGTAACACGAGCAAACCTGCTCTACAGATACCATTCTCTGCACTAATCCAGTCCTGGCCCTCTCAAGAAAGGGTACTTACTAAGTGTCATAGGACTCCAATACACACAAAAAGTTTACATTTTAACAAAATACAACATTTCAATTTGATATTTTCTTCTTACTATCCAGTAGAAAGCCAGCTTTATGTAGCCATCAAACAATAGTTACTATTGACCTGGGACTCGGGCTGTGGCCTTGAAGAGGGCAAGAACGGGTGATTAAGATTAAAACCTCCGAATTTCCAAGCCCAAATGATGAATCATCACACTCAAAAAAGGCAAAAAGATTTCAGCTGCACTTAATAAACACCTCCATTTCCTTCACTTTAAAAAGTGCTACTAGCCTCAGAAGAAAAATCAAAAGTAAATTATGTAAGTCTCAGTCGTCATCATCATTGCTATTCCAAGGCAGCTAAAGCTAGCTCTTGTCTGTATACAACACAAACAACATGAATACTGCTCACTGTGCTAAAGAACAGCTGCAAAGCTTGCTATTTAATCCACATGAGATCACTTTCAGCTAGTCTGTTAATTTTCTATCTGCATTTTTAATTAAAATCTATTTTTAGGGTGGTGAGGATACTTTAGCCTTGATTCACTGAAGCCTTTCACTATTACTTTGAGTGGCATATCAGGTCTTATTAGCGCTGTAGCAACATCTAACCATAACAACCTTGAACATCTCCTTTAGGTTTAAAATGGTGGCTGCCAGACTAGCAAGATAGAGCATATTCATTTTATTAAGGTCTCAATAGCCACAACCATTTTAAGCACACTCTTGGTGTACCCACCTGGAGAACGGAAACACTATATATCCTCTTTACTGGGCATCACAAAATTCTCATTAATTTTGCAGAAGTGCTTTAAGAGTTTCAGCTAATCATTTCAGACTACCCACATATTGTTTAAGTTTCACCTTAATTCTTGTAGCCTGTGGATCTGTGCAGTCATCAAACCGAATACAATATCCAACTTCATGACCCAGCACTGCACCCCTTTCATCAGCAACTCGGCCTGCAACCTAAGAAAAGAGATTATTGTAACAGATGAGATGGCTCACAGCTTACTTGTTCATTATATCATCATTTTGGTCTGAGAAGAAACAGCATGGAAACAAGAACACAACTACTGATGCCAGAGAACTATTTGTTCTTGATCTACAATAACATTCTGCTCCACACAACAGTGCATACTGAATGTACAATTGGTAACTATTTTTAAAACATTTTAGTATATTTTAATAAATCTGTTTTAGACTGCTTCTACTTGAGAAGCCTATAGAGGTATCTTTCTGCAGTAAGTACTCTGTAGAGTAGACAGACATTAAAGCACTCACAAAGTTGGGGAAGGATAGATTGCCATTCACCTCCCCCTACCCAAAACAGGCTTTGCAGTAGAGAAGATACAAAACAGATGTTCTACTAAAGCATCTTTATTTGAGTAACTTTGCATTTTTAATGCTTAAAACGGGAAAATTTTTTGGTTTAATTCTGAGACCTATGCATTGGTTTGTAATTGTATCTACCAACTAAGCTTTTCTTCCTGCAACAGCCCTAAAACTTTGAGTGTCATTACCAAAGCTCAAAGTAAGACCACTGAATAACAGAGGGGGAAAAAAACCTATCGCATAAACAATGCTAACTTATAAAGTCATCTGTAAACTGTATTTTATCAGACTATACAGGAACCCAAGTTCATCTGGCCACAAAACATTAATAAAACTATCTTTTACAAAGTTCACATGAATGAAGAGCATCCTATTGTGGTTTTCTATAAACAGAAGGTCAAAACCAACTTAATGAAACATTCCTAGGGCTAAATTGAGTTTCTTGGCAAAAGAGCCTGCAACTTATTGTCTGTGGCAATAACTGTGTCTGTTCAAACAGACTATTCTCAGAATAATCATGAAGGATAAAGGGAAGAGCTTTGTCAATGGTGGACTTTCAGGCAGATTTTTTTTTTTATTTGCAGCAAATACTAAACCATCTTCACACACTTAACTGAGTGAGGGAAAGGGAGAGGGATTCATGTATACAAGTTGGGAAAAGTAGTTAAGTGAAAGGCTACTGCTTTATTTAACTTTTGATCTTAGGTTCAGGTATTAATCTTCAATTAAAATAGACTAAAGACTAACTTAAACTCCATTGGCATTGCAATGCTATTTTTCAACAGAGATGTGTTATCAACATTTAAAGCTCTACTCTGTGACTTGCACAAAACAAACCAAGTTCCCCCATCTCTATAGGAAACTGATGTCAGAAACTATGCACAAGATTAAAAGAAACAGTTATATTTAATAAAATGCTCAACCTTTATTGGCTTTTGCAATTTAAAGTGAATTTTATGCTTATAAAAATGTAAAAAAGACTACTCTGGAGACTAAGCTGATCTGTCCCTGAACTTAGTCAGACTGACTAGTATTTTTTAAAGATGCTACTGTCCTTTAAGGGATGCAGAATTTTTTATTTGAAAAACAGATCAACACCAGCAGAATATAATTAAAAGGAACAGCAATTTGGGCACAGTGCCACCCTGGGTCAGTTGTAATCCAATAGCTCCTCAAGAAAAAGCTAAAATATGGAATTATTCAGGCATTTAAAAGCATTTTAAAACAGTTAGAAAACCACACACACACACACACACATATAAATGCACTAGTCCTATTAAAATTACCAACAGCAACCTATCGTCAGCCATTTGAATGATGTTCTACGTTATACTGAAAGGCTACAAATCATTATTTTACTTGGAATCTTATCATTCCCTTGCTTTCAGTTCAACTAGTCAAGATAATTGTCAGCCTGGGTAATCTGAACAGAAGTTCAGGAATCTCAGAACTACCCTTTATGCCTTTGCAACTCCTTCTGTTCACTTCTGACAACCTCCATACTCTAACTGGGAAAGCCAGTGAGCACACTCATTTAAGGAAAAAGAAAAGATAAAAAAAAAAAAAGAATCAGTTTCAACTCAAGTCAAAGTAATAATTCGTCAACTCTCTCTCTCTTTTCTCTCATTTCCCTGCAACAGCCAGCATCCAGGCAGTCTGCAACATTCTCAAAGAAGAATCCCATTGTAGCTATCTACTAAGCTTTAACTGAGCAATCATTGTCTTTTAGCATTAAAAATAATATTTTAAAGGCAAAGAGAAATAAGTTTATCATGAGAAGCCACTGCAGTACATGCAATATCTCCAGCAGAACACTGTACTGTCAGCTGGATGTGCTACGAAGGAGAGAAGGGAGGACACTGCAGGCAGACTGCCCCAAGCGCAAGATGCAAATCACTGCTAGAGAGCGTTTCCTATCATGCCTGGTCTAGTCAAAGAATACTGGATGAGATAAATCAGAAAAATATATCGTTGCTCAGACTACTTTGTTTTTACCATAGGTGTAAGTCGATGTGGTGCAGGTACAGTTTAACATCATCATAAAGAACAGGCTATATACAAAATGAGGGTTAACAAATATTATCTTAATTTGGTGTGGAAAGAGAATGCTGCAGCAGACAAACTTAAGCCCGCTGGTTCAGTGTTTGGTAGCAGTTACGGAAACAAAAAGCACTGGGTGGTCTCTGTGCACAGTATTATCACAAAGAACAAGCTGTTGCCCTCAGCATTCCCATAGTACATCTAGCTGATACTGCTTGGTTCTGCTAGATGTACTACACATAGCACAAAGATTTATCATGATAAACTTACCATTCCTTCTTTTCCCTTCTCTTACAAGGGGAAATAAAATATATATATATATATATGTATGTATGTATGTGTGTGTGTGTGTGTGTGTGTGTGTGTGTATGTGTGCGTGTATAGATATATATATAAAATGGAAATTAGATATGAATTGCTAGAAAGATGCACGCTTCTTCCACTATGCTTATATTTACATCATTGCTTTACTTTATGGAGGAAATTAAGGATCACACAAGCAGAATTCTAGTCCAGATTCAATCTTAGCTCACGCTCTCACACAGCCCTAACTTCCTATACACAGTTCTGCTGATGCAACTTAATTTTATTTCAAAGCTTCTACATCTGCTATTCTACATTTAGCATCTTTGACAAGACCTACTAATCAGGCTGAATTCAGTGTTTAGTACCAGTAATCTGCAAAAAAGATAAGCAGAAAAGTCTATTCATTCAGGAGCTCATATAGTTATTATTCTTGTCATTCAACAAGAATTGTGAATGAACTAATTCTGCAACAACCAAGTCAGTCAACTAATATAATAAACTTCAATCTGATATTGCACATTTTTTATTAAAAATGCAAAAAAATTCAAATTTCTAGAGAGAATCATCAGAAAAATAATTTGAACTAAAAGTTATAATGACAATTTTTTGTTTTAAACAAGGTGGAAAAATTCAGACATGGAGAAACTCACTGAAACAGCAGCAACTCGACGAGGCTGCGTCACCCCAACAACTCTTCCTTCAGCCGTCCAGCCAGCTTCTGCTAGATACTGCAAACAAATAAGCAGGGGTGGAAAATGAATCAGTCATCCTGTGATTACAGGAAGGTGTTGGTTCTCCAGACTCCATACTTTTTCCTGGTTCTGACACTAACTGATGGATGACTTTAGGCAAACCAGTTACTTAGAGAGTTTATGGATTATTTGTTCTTCATAAAATAATTCATGAAATTCTTCATAAAATAAATGCGTAATTCTACAATATCTATCTCAAAAGATCATCAGAGTTCAGAAAGCCTGGTAAAAGCAGTTCTTTGGGTCTCAAGCATCTATTCAAACTA